>NW_006408722.1:3331330-3340395 GCF_000296735.1 Chrysochloris asiatica | reverse complement strand
CTTTTCAGTCTAGGAGCGGAGGTCCCTAGGACCATCAAGGGAGAAGAGCAGAGAGCGGGACTCTACCCAGAGAAGCAGTGATGCCTGAAGTGGAGCCAGAGATGATAACATGGAGCAATGGAGCAGCCGGAGACTTTAGATCCAGAGAGGGAGAGCGACTGTGTGCTGAAGACCTGGGAGGTACAGGGGAAGGATTGCATGGAGGGGATTGTAACCATGGCAATGAGATGATATACTATAGAATGAATGTAAAACTATGTTCTCCCATGTATAGTATCACATAATTCACAATTAAACATTTAAGGAAACAAAAACAACAACAACAACAACAAAAACAACAGAAGTATAGCATCAATTTCCCCCCACCGACTTTACTTAATTCACCTTTTGTTAACTTCATTGTAGCATATTAATTGATATTGAATTCACCTAGTTCAGTTAAACTTATATTTGAAATAACTTAAACATTTGCAGTCAATTAAAGGCAGGGTCAAGAGTTATGGCTGCATATTTCCAAGTGTTAATCCTGCCCAGAGAAATTCTTTACACTCTGGTTTGATTTGGGTGAGTACCCAGGGTGACCAACATTGTTTGTGCTCATTTACTAAACTAAAAGTTGGTGGTTCAAACTCCCAGAGGGCATCACAAAAGGAAGGTCTGGCAATTTGCTGCCATAAAAATTACAGACAAGCAATCCCTATAGAGCAGTTCTACTTTGTAACACAGGGGACACCAAGAGCCAGAACCGAACTTGAAACTGATTTTTTTCGTTTGGTTGCTCTCTGTGAGACTGAGACCAGCATTATATAATTTGTGACAGAAGCACTGAGCAGAGTCCAACCCTTCACAAATCTAAGCTGATTTTGCAGAAATTTATTACCTGTGACTAGGACCCATTTGGGATGTTGGTTCAAATAAACATTTGCAATTCAGTGTCTTTTAAAGAAAACTTCTGGAAGCTGTTACCCAACCAAGGAGGTTTGGGTTTTGTAGAGTGATTCCCTGGGAGGAGAGAACACAGTTTGCTGCTTAGCAGAGGCCTTCCTTTCTAGAGTGCCATCATATTTTTCTAACCTTGGCTGGTGGCGTCTGCTCGAGCATATGAGGATCATACAGAGCTCGTGAACCCCTGGTTGAGGCCTGGTCTGCCCACCCTTCACTCTCCAACAGCTGATTCTTTTGAGCAAAACCCAAGTCAGAGCCAGGACCCAGTTTCACCAGGGACATGGACCAGTGACTGTAGGAGTTGCTGAGTTTCTCTCTCTCCTCACTGGTCTCCTACTCTGCCCCCAGCCTCACCAGGGGCTCCTTAACCTGGAATTCTGCCTCCCATCCGCACAGTGCCAGTGGAGCATTCATTTGTCTGAGTAGAAAAAAAAGGAGGCCAGCCCCAGCCTTTGGTGTCCAAGTATGGCGCTGTGGATAAATGCTCTGGACTGCAAAGTTTGAACTTCAAGGTTGGTGGCTCAAGCTCACCAGCTGCTCCTTGGTAACCCTATACAGGGTTGCTATGGGTTGAAACTGACTCAATGGCACTTAACAACAACAACAACAACAATCCTCAGCCTTCAAGAAAACAAAATTAGATCAACAAAGGTCAAAGGTGAGCAGTGGTGGGGCCTGAGGTTGGTTGGTAGGGTGAAGGGTGGGGTTTTCAAGGGTTTCTAGTGACATCTAGACACATATTTAACCAAAATAAAAACAAAAACAGCTACCATCAATTCCAACTCATAGCGACTACATGTGTATCAGAGTGGAACTGTGCTTTAAACGGTTTTTAATAGCTGGTTTTTGGAAGTAGATCTCCAGGCTTTCCTTCTAAAGCACACCTGAGTAGACTTGAACCTCGATTATGTGATTAGCAGCCAAGTGTGGTAACCAGTCAAACTACCCAGGAACATTCCTGCTTGTTGGTATTAGGTGCCATAGAGTCGGTCCCGACTGCCTAATCCTGCACCATCCTCGTAATTCTGCTTCTGCTTGAGCCCATTGTTGTAGCTACCAGGTCAGTCCATCTCAGTGAAGATCTTCCTCTTTTTTGTTGGCCTTTAACCAAGCATGATGCCCTTCTCCAGGGACTGGTCCCCGATCACCTTCCGACACAGATTTATTTGTTCTTTTGGCAATCCATGGTAATTTCAGTATTCTTCATCAGCATCATAATTCATATTTAGAGACATGTTTAGAATACTCTAAACTCTAAAACTCTTCCTCTTGGGATCCTTTTGCTGTTCTGTGTGTTCCAGTTAGTTCCCCTAATGAGGGTCTTCTGTGTCTTGGGAGTAGTACCAAGAATGGAGAGTTGTTTACAAAGAGAGAAAAAAAGACAAAACAATGATGACTTTATTCATGAATAATTCTGTGATTTTGAAGGATTAAGTTAGTGTGCTTGCCCCATTGACTGGGTGGTCCCCATCAGAAAGTCTTTTCTGCTTTATCTGGAGGCTGTGTGTTGACAGGTGCATGTGCCACCATTGACACAGGCTGGCGAGTGAGCCTTTCCCACTGGAGAGCTCCTCCCAGGACTCTTAAGCAGTGAAGGCCGGAGAAAGCAGATCAGACTGAGGTGGGACCTGGTCTATTTCCTCAGATAAAGGTTGTTCCCAATTTATGCTGGGGTTCCATTCCACCAACTCAGACACAAGACCACTACCTCTTTATTTATTTTAGTTTTCATTATTATTTCCTTTTATTATCAGTGTATTCATAAATCCAATCTTTATTTGTCTTTGGGGTTGAAAACACTGCATATAAACATCTGCAAATGGACATCTGAGAATAACAACATCAGCAAATTACGTGCTGCAACATTAAAGATAGTAAATGTTACTAATGATAAGATGTACAAAAAAAGTTTTAGGTGTGGTAGTCGTAACTCGAATACATTGTAAATAGAGTCCTATCTGTATTATAATTCTCTATCAGGTTTAGATCAAACTAAGGGACTGCCAATGCTGTAATTTTTACCCAACTCAACATTTATTGAGCACCTACTATATGCAATACACCTTATTGGTACAGTGCTGTGGGATCAGTACTAGACTGCTAAACACAAGGCTAGTGGTTCAAACCCACCAGTCACTCCTTGGAAACCCTCTACAGGTTTGCTATGAGTTGAAACTGACTTGACAGCACTTGACAACAATCACAATAACTATGTACAAGAGACCTTAATCTAGTTGAACAATCTTTCTATAAGCTCTCTCTGGAAGAGCTAGGTTAGAAATTTGGAGAGGGGGATAGGGAAAGAGTTAAGAGGCTTTTGAAAATGGGGCTCACAGAAACTAGGAGAGGAAGAGAAGTCTGTAAATTGCACCTACTTAATTTACCAGGTAATAGGAATTGGAAAGGAGAAAACATTGAATTAATGGGTAGGGTGCATTGCTTTCTTTGTTCCTGTTGCTAAAAAACACGAACGCTGGAAAAATTAATCCCTGATGAAGGGTGATTTCCTCAATGATGGTAAAAGGTCATGACGGCATTATTATCATTATTGTTTTCTCTGGATTTTGTTTTTCTTCAGTGTGTGTAATTGTTCAGAAAACACATGCATTGCTGCCTATCAATTTATGTTTTTTTCTAGCTGAAACAAAACAAAACAAATGATTCTTTCTATTGGAAGAAGACTTGAACTCAGCAGCATTAATAACAGGGTCTTCCTGCCACAGCATCTTGGTCCTGTCTCTGGTACTTTCACAGTTTGGCACTTGTAGCACCAGGAGGAGCTGTCATTTTTGTGAGGGCAGCCCCCAAGCAGAACTTGTGACTGGTACTGCAGCCTTACTTGAGAAGCAGACAGTGCTGGAGAAAGACATAATAAATGACTTGGAACCACCATGGCTTGATTTTCCTTGTGCAGTCAGGCAGCCTGGATCTGGGGAAGTTTTGGTATCTCTCCTGACACCTCAGAGACAGTGGGAGAATTCTCGACATAGAACCAAAGCTGGGCCCCTGTGTGTGGAGGGAAATTCTTACTTACCTCTGATGTCCATACTTATCAGGAAACTTCTTTCCTTCTTTAGTAAAAAATCTTTCTGCTCTCTAAGGATGGTGCCATTAGGGAAAAGGAGCCTGGCCCATAATTTGGCACATGGTAGGATTCCTTTCTCCTGTTGTGCTTTCCCTGTGTTGTGCATCCTCCTAACGAGAAGCTGCTTCTGATGATGTCTGATGAGGACAGTTGTCCTATCCCTGGACTGCTGGCTCCACAGCACGGCATTAGCTAGTACAGTAAGCTCACTGGGACAGAGGGCAATTTCCTTATGGTCTTCCAGGCCAAGTGTGTGCATCTGTGGAGAGGCATCTGGATGAGTCAAAATCTGCATGAAAATTGTATAACATCGGAGAACCATATCTAATGTAGAGGCTACGAGGCTAAGAAAGACCTCATTTTGCTGAGAGTAATAGCAAGGGGCTCTCAATGTCTTATGCGTTCTACATGAGTTATGTATTTTCTGCTTGTAAAGCATTTGACAGGTTTTAAATGCATCAAAAGGAACAGATTTGTTGGGAAATTCAATACACATATGCTGAGTAGTTTAGTGGTATCATGGCCACATGGAACGCTTTTCTGCTGATATGCAAATACAAAGACAAATCAACTACCCTGCCTTTGATTATATTTCCCAGCATAGAGATCTTTAGGTTTACATGAACATAAAGATGAATTTATGCATCTGGAGATCACATACTCCCGAAGTTCTCAACTCTTCCTGTTTGGCACTCAGGAGCTCTTGGAGTTGGGAATGAGACTAACCTCTTTATCCTCCCTTCCCAAAAGGTGGCCCACAAACCACCAATGGCAACACCTGGAAGCTCATTGGCAATGCAGAGTGTCAGCTTCAACCTAGACTTGCTGAATCAGAATCTGCTCTTTAACCAGGCCCCCAAGTGATTCGTATGCACATGAAAGTTTGAGGAGTACTGTTCTCTCTGACAGATGCCACCCACTTCCTGCCGAGACAGCTCTTTGAAACATTTCTACCCATTAGCTCTCATAAGGCTTTCTGAAGCAGCTTATAACACATCAGCCCCCTCTTCTCAAGGCAGAGCAATTAAGTCACTCACCCACCAAATATTTATGATGTGCCCACTCTGCACTAAGTGTTTGTGGGGAAGGAAGAAATACACCTACTCTTCATTATTGGCTATTTCGTTATCCACCGTTTAGTATTTGTGAACACTTTGTGGACTCTGATTGTCCAGACCCCATAGGGTCTGTAGCTAGGCCCAGGGCACCCTCCACAGGTCATCCCAAACAATATACTGGAGGACCCAATAGCAATTGGGCCATATGAAGAATGGCAGTTGTCTTGCCACGGGACCCCTTCTTCCATTTGTCTGACATCTTAGTCTAGCCATGGAAGGTGTGGGTGATAGTGGACTGATAAAAGTCATGGGCAGGCAGGAGAAGGCTGGGCAAGAGCCCAAAGGTGCCAAGGAGGTCTGGGGAGGAAGCTGGGAAGAGGGGCTGTGGGGCTGGGGTAGACAGAGGATGAATGGGATCCCCGCCCAGGATGGGTGTCAGAAAGCAGGGTGTGGTGAACAAAACTCCCTGTGTGCTCCGTGGTGTTGCAGAAGGCATGGTAGAAAAGTAGGGCCCACTATGCCATACCTGTTCCAAGATGCACCAGGAGCATGTGGTGGGTGATGAGCAACAGGGGTGGGGGAGAACAATAGTGCTGAAGATGGATTGAAGGCCCTGACTTGCATAATGCCAATTTTGCATAATGATCTGCTCTTAGGAACCTAACCATGGAGATAAGTGAGGAGTGGGTGTATATGTGGTGATTGTGCCTAGAGCATCTCACTGCTCTTCCATCTCTAGACTCCCATTTTATGTAGGTGGTCCTCAAAATGCCTTAACTTTCATACCATCACCCCATCACCATTCTTCAGCTCATTAAAGTTGTCAAATTCTTTTAAGATTGGTTCAATCAAAATATATTTATTGCATCCTTCTAAAAGTCTGGCACTTAAATAGATGTGTATTTCTAACATAGCTTGAAACATTAATAATTTAGGGGAGTTTTCCATTTGTGATCTGGACATCATTATCTGTGAATATCTAGTTTGAGACCCCTCTCAGCTACTAACTGGCTGTGTGACACAATAAGGTGAAACCAAAACCAGCTGCCATAAGTTTGATTCCATATCATGGCAAAGAAAAGAACTGTCCTCCATAGAGTTTACAGTGGCTGACCTATTTTATGTAGATCACCAGGCCCCTATGGGTGGACTTGAACCCCAGCCTTTTGGTTAGCAGTCAAGTATGTTAACTTTTTGCACCTAGGAAGGGGCTGTGCAAGTAATTTTAACTTCTCTGAGCAACTTCATCATAAAGATCAAGCCATTGGAGTATATCACTAAAGTCCTTTCCTGCTCTACTTTTATTCTAGACTCCTCCTTTTTCTATGGAAGAAAAGAAAGCGGGACAGTCTGTTGTGTCACACCACTTGGCTCTACCCTCGTTCCTTTCCACCCACACTTATTGAGCTCCTCCAGTGTCAGACACATCTCTAGGCCTTGGTGCTGCAGCAGAAGGTAGAGAAAATATGGTCTCTGCCCTCAGGGAACTTCCATTCTAGGAAGGAAAGACAGGGAACAAGCCCATCAATGAGCTCTGACAGCTGCTCACTGGCTCACATACTGCAGCTGAGAGGGAGTGTTGCTAAAATGACAAGGAGACTGGAGAAAGAGAGGAGGGTTTGATGAATCTATTGCTGTGGTCTTAGCAACCTTTTTCATCTCTGTTTTACAAGCAACCTTCTTAAAGAGAAGAATGAGGGAATGAATAAAATAGAATGAAAGCTTTTTGTTTTTTGTCAAATTGGCCTTTACATTTAGCACAAATTTCATAATATACAACGATGTCACTTTCCTGGTGCAGCTAGAGGTGAAAAAAACAGGAGAGAAATAGAAAGTATCAGGGAAGCAGTTATCTTTCACCCCGTAGGGACAGAATTGGATTTGGCAGCAACAAAAAACCAGTGTGAAAGTAGGCTCTGAGGTGTGATTTACAGAGGTGCACTCTGGAAGCAAAGTGCCACCATAAAAGAAGAAATGCCTACTTCTGAGCAGCCCAAAGAGTGGATGCTTTTCCCTGTGCTGAATTGAGGGGGGTGTGCTCCAGATACTTGACTCACAGACCTTCCCAGGCAAGTGCACATTCAAGTATCTCCTTGTCATAAATAAGAGAGAGAGTTGGAGCGTAGATAGATACTTGGCTGGTGCAGAGGATGTGTTGCAAAAGGAAATGATACCTAGAACAAGTTCTGTGATGGCGAGGCATCTCTGGAATGCTCCTATAAAAAGCTTACATGCTTTCCCTCAGGCAGCCCAAGTTTAATGCGACTTTTAGTTTCCAGATCTTCCTTGGGGTGGACACTCCTTCAGCCTCTACTTTGACACAAATCCACCAACTTCAAAGCTCCTGGAACTTCTTACAATGATTCAACTATGGCAGCTGTGTATCTACCAGACTCAGAGCTGCATGATCCAAAGAAGACCTATTTTCTCTGCACTCTTTCCAATTCTTCAGCTATCAGGCTAGGCCTCACCGATCAAATATGGGCCTTGAGCTTTGGAAAGATTGTAAACCCTGTCAATCATTTGCATTAGTTCAGGTTGTGGGTTATGTGCAAAAGAAAGCAACTTTGGTCTCAATTAAAATGAAGAATTTTGGGAAAAAATGTGCCCATCAGGAATTGTTCTATCTTGCCTAGATGTTGCCTAGATGCATGGCCACTATCATTTCCAACAGTTCCACAATGAATGATCTTTCAACACTTTTTTTTTTTTTTTTTTTTTTGTCCTTTCAACACCTTTTTTAAGATCTCAAGATTCAAAGCCTGGAGAGAAATCACCTGATTGCCTGAGTGTAGATTCTGTGCCTGCCCCATAAAGTAGGCATGGCTCCATTTTGCCTTTGAGTGAAAAGTGATAGTCTGGAATTATTTTTCCCCAAGACTACTCCCAGTGGGGAGTAGTGGGAGGTGATTCTGGATGGGAAAGTGATATGCTGGTCCAGATTCTGAGTAGCCAAAAATGGTGGATGTCCACTATATGATCAGCCCCAGCCTTCACTTGCAAAAGCAACCAAGAGAAAAAGACAATGGAAGATGTCTAAACTTCTCTTAGTTTTAGCCTCTTTTTTTTCTCTCTCTCTCTTTTTTAATATGCCAAAGGCAACATAATATCGAAAAACCTTATGTATTTTCATATAAGGACCTTATCCTCACCCCACTGTGTTCCAACTTGTTTTCCTAGTCTGTAAAATGGGATTAGTCCTGCCAACCTTGAAGAATTGCTGTGAGGACTGAAATGAGGGAACAAGTGTGAATGTCCTTGAAGAATACAGCACATTCTGTAATTGAGAGACATTAAGCATGCTCTGAATGGGCCAGCTGTGCACAGTTTTTTCATTTTTTCTCTTCCTTGCAGTCCCTTTTCATTCATTTTTACTGTGGCTTGCTTAGTTAGTTGTACCTTGGAAAACTGATTTTTACTCACCTCTAGCCTCTTTGATTTCCCAGGAATTTTTGTTTTTTAATGTTTTATTGTGAATTGTGTGATAGTCTACATGGGAGAAATCGGCTTTACATTCATTCCATCATCAATCATTTCACTGGCATAGTTATCATCCTGTCCATGCATCCTCACCCAACCAAGGGTGTACCCTGTAAACCTGCATCCCCCCCACCACAGTCCTCAGCCCCTTTCCATCTCCTGATCCGGAGCCCCCAGCCCCACCATCTCTTGATGTTGTCTTCTCTGCCTCCATCCCAGGCCTCACTGACTCTCTGGGTAGGATTCCGCTATTCGCTTTTCTCCATTGATGGTCCCAGGGTCCTCTGCTCCTAGACTGATAAATTAATCACTCTCCTCTTTGTTACAAAATGTCCATCTTTAGATTTCCAACCCTCACAATCAGTCCTGATAACAATTATTCACCGTTGAATCACAAGAGACCCATCTATATTTCGTTTCATCAGCCCTTCCTGGACAGGCTGGACACCACTCACTGGAGACTCTACCTTCCTCCATGCCCTCTGGATCTAGGTTCC
>NW_006408722.1:3318230-3326215 GCF_000296735.1 Chrysochloris asiatica | reverse complement strand
TCTGTATACATCTATGAAGTCAAGTTGGTTGATTGTGTTGTTAAGTTCCTCTGTAGCATTGTTGAGTTTCTTTCTGGTTGTTCTATCCATTTTCGAGAATGGTATGTTGAAATCTCCCACTATAATTGTGGATTTATCTATTTCCTTCTTCAATACCATTAAGGTTTGCTTCATGTATCTTGGTGCTTTTTCATTGGGGGCGTATATATTTATTATAGTTATGTCGTCTTGCTCGATTGACCCTTTAATCATGAGATAGTATCCTTCCTTGTCTCTTACGCTTGTTTTCATCTTAAAATTTACTTTATCGGAGATTAATATGGCGACCCCTGCTTGTCTAGTGTTACAGTTGGCTTGGTAAATTTTCTTCCATCCTTTAACTTTTAGTCTGCTTTTGTACTTGTATGTGAGGTGTGTCTCTTGCAGGCAGCATATTGATGGATCTTGTTTTCTTATCCATACTGCCACTCTCTGTCTCTTCACTGGTGCATTCAATTCATTCACATTCAGTGTAATTATCGATAAGTATGAATTGATTGCTGTCATTATGTTACTTTTTTGGCTATGTTGATCGTTCTTTGATTCTGCTTTCTTTTTTGTGTTGGCTTTATGTCTTCTGAGTTGTTTTTGGTCAGTTTCCTCCTAGTTTCTCTGTTCACTTGATCTCCTTGGGAATTCATTTTCATGATATGCTGTGGAGTGTCAGCTTTCTTTGGGACCACCCTGTAGTCTACCAACTTCTCTCTGCATTTAGGATACTCCATTGTAACCTGTAATTTACCTGGCATCCTCACTACCTGGGCTTCTATTGCTGCGTTTGTCCCTTCTTTGGCATTGATATGCTTTTGGCCTCCAGTTGATCTCCCCATTCTTTTGATTTTGTCATTGTAGTCTTGTTCTTTTCTGGACTCCACTATCTGTTGGGTGTGTTCCAGGTGGTGTTGCCATACTTGTCAATCTCTGTTTGTTGTCTGTTCTTGGTTCTCTGTCCTCAGAACTCCCTTTAGGATGTTTTGAAGTGCTGGGTTGGTTTTAATAAAATCTCTCAAATTCTGTTTATCCTGGAATGTTTTGATTGAACCATCGTATTTGATTGATAGTTTTGCTGAATAGACAATTCTTGGTTGACAGTTTTTTCTTGCAGAACTTTGTATATGTCTCCCCATTGCCTTCTCGCCTGCATGGTTTGTTCTGAATAGTCAGAGCTTAATCTTATTTGCTTGCCTTTATAGGTTATGTTTCTCTTCTCCCTGGCTGCTTTTAATATTCTTTCCTTGTCTTTTATTTTTGAGAGACTGATTATTATATGTTTTGGAGATTTTCTTCTGGGGTCTATCCTTCCTGGAGTACATTGGGCTTCTTGAATGCTTATCCTTTCGTCTTTCAAGATGATAGGGAAATTTTCTTCCAGAAGCTCTTCCATGATCTCTTCTGTGGATTTCTTTGTTTCTTCTTGCTCTGGAATGGCAATAATTCTTACATTATTCCTCTTCATGTTATCCAGCATGAATCTTAGACTCTTTTCAGATTGTTTTATCCTTTTAGCAGTATTGAGAGATCTGTCTTCCAGCTCGCTAGTTCTGGCTTCCATCTCTTCTAGTCTGCTCCTTTCTCCTTTAATGCTATTGTCTATTTCTGATATCTTATTGTTGATCACCTGGGCATCTTTTTGCAGGTTTTGAATTGTTTCCAATGTTGCATCTATCCTATTTGATTGCTCCTGGAGAATTTTTTTATACTTCTTCCTTATTTTCCTTGACCCCTTTTCGGATTATTTGAATTTGTTTCCATATCATTCTTCTGAATTCCCTCTCAGGCATATCCAAACCTCGCTCCTCCTCCTCTATGAAGGCTTTGTCTGTCTCCAGTTCAATTGCATCAGGTCCTTTCTTCTGTTTTTGGACATGCTTTGATAAAGTTGATTGTTTCTTATTGGTCATGATTATAGTTTTATTATTATTATTATTAATGTGGTCAGGAGATGGTCTTCCCTTTTTGTCTGTAAATCGTAGCAAATGTTGTTGGGTCTCGTCTAAGTGGTGGAGTATTATGTTGTAGCTTAGCTATCTGGCCACGATTGCTATTTCTTCTTATGGAACATAGGGAGGATAAGTTCCCACCTCCAGGAGGGATGTGTAATCAACAAGAACTCTACGTGAGTGGGTGCACTGTACCGGTTGATTTTTATTGGGATCTCAGCCAGGGCGGGAAGACTTGGGGCGGGAGGAAGTTATATAGCCTCTGGCCCTTCTGGGAGACACAGCTGTCCAAGCGGGCTGGCCCTGGTCCCGCTCTCTAAACTCTGCAGTCACAGGAGTTACCCGCAGTCTCCGCAGGAAAGAGTCCCCAAATACTCACTTTTCTTTATCCTTGTTAGTGCAGTTTCTCAAAAATGTGAGCCGAGAGACTATGATAGTCCAAAAGCCATAGGACTGGTATATGAATGCCCCCTTTGTGAGATCCCACTTATAGTTAGGAGTGGGGGCAGGGTGCTTAGCTGCAGAGACAGTTGGGGGATGATGGGTGATGTCAAGAAGCCGCCGCAGCCTTTCTTACACCCTCCAGAATTCCTCACACTTTCTGTGCGTGGGTGAGCTGCACCCAGCTAATTTTTACTGGGATCTCACTCCAGGGCTGGAAGACTTGGGGCGGTAGGAAGTTATATCACCTCTGGCCCCTCTGGGAGATGCAGCTGTCCAAGCGGGCCGGCCCTGGTCCCGCTCTCTAAACTCTGCAGTCACAGGAGTTACTTGCCATCTCCGCAGGAAAGAGTCCCAAAACACTCACTTTTCTTTATCCTTGTTAGCTCGGTTTCTCAAAAATGTGAGCCCTGGAGAGATTATGATAGTCCAAAAGCCATGGGACTGGTATAAGAACGACCCCTTTATAAGATCTCACTGCTAGCTAGGAGTGGGGGCAGGTGGCTTAGCTGCAGCAACAGTTGGGGGATGATGGGTGACGTTAAGATGCCACTGCAGCCTTTCTTACACTCTCCAGAGTTCCTCACACTCCGTGCGTGGGTGAGCTGCACCCGGCCAATTTTTATTGGGGTCTCAAGCCAGGGCGGGGAGACTTGGGGCAGGAGGAAGTTGTATGGCCCTCCCAGGAATTTTTGGCCTGTGAATTTCACATACAGTGGAGTGAAGGGCTAGGACCCAGTGCTGTTGCTAGACTTGGTGTCCATTTAGTGTGGTAACTCATGGTGTCACCCCCCCACATGGGTGGGTCAACAAGTGAAACCCCCTCATGGGTGGAGTGGTCGTCCCACCTTACCCCCTTACTTCCCCTTCCTCATCGTGATATCACTGCTGGGACAAGTGTGGGATTCTCCCTGAGAAACAGCCTTTCCTCAGCATTTGAAAAGGATGAGGGGACCTTTTCCTTATCTAGGATCCTGCAGACATATCCGCAACACACACCTATTTAGACATTTTCCTTTCTTCTTCTTCCTTCCCTTTTCTGTACTTCTTCTGTTTTCTTCTTCTCTTACTCCTCCTTCATATGACTGTGTTTGAACCACTGCCATCACTGGGCAAGATGCTGTCAGCATGTTTGTCCAAGGCACTCATGCTCCGGGCATTATATACCTTCCCAATCTATTACAGTCCAACTGGATGTCATTCGAATGCAACAGTAGTATACAGAACTTCTCAAGCAGGAAACAGCCATGGAAAAACAACACCCTTGAGCCCTTCTCTGAAAAGGCCACCAAATAACAAAATACAGCCAATTTAGAGAGAAGTCAAAACAAAGAACTAGAGGTGGAGAAGCCAAATAAAAAGAATTGATTCTGAGCACTAGAGTCATATAAGTATAAACCCAGCATTAAATAAGCAGAGAGTTAGAATTATAGAATAGACTTCAAATATCATAAACCTTGAAAATTAAAAAAATAAATAAAACTAGCAAAAATAGGGAAGGATAGTGCTAATTTTCATAGAATGGAGTAAATAAATACTGTTTAAAACTGTTATCAATAGTGGAAAAAAGCACAATAACTTCAACCATTTAAGTTTAATTATTTTATGTTGTAAGAGGGATCTTTTAGGAATCAATACTTCTGATGATACAGAAACTTTAACTTGAAATTAGCAATTTTTAGAAGTTTAATATCAGAAGACATACAAGATGGTAGAATCAGATATGCTACCAAAAACCAAATTAAACCAATTTGAATGATAATCCTGGAATCTTGAGCTTCAGAGGAACGGGTTGAGAGTGGATTGAGTACTGACTAGGAGAAGAAACTGAACAAAAGTGGTGAGAGAGGAACCAAACAGCATAGAGACTTGCCAGCTGGCCTGACACAGACAGGGCATGTTTAACAGTGAATCTGAACACTCAATTAATAATCGGTTCTGCTCATCCAAGACATCATACCAGTGGCTGGTGATCAGAAAGATATGATGCTCCTGTTGTTACCCACACCCAATCAGTGGCCAGGGACACTCTCCCCCCACCACTCCTGCACAGCCCTGTTCCACCTACAGTTGGAGGAACACCCTCATGTATTGAGTGCTGGTGCCCCCCACCCCCACCCCTTATCTGTGCACTTGTGGGCTCCTGCCTCATCAGACCAGCAGAATGCTCAATACTGGATAGGTGGCCTGTCCCCAGCCACCCCTGGAAGGGCAGGAACTACTTCAAAAACCAGCCACCATTTCCCTGGCTGCTTTCTGGGCCCCAAAGAACTCCTTCCAGGTCAGACATCATGACTCCAGATACCTTCTACGCTAATAGAAACTCAGTTTAGGAGTAGGCATTGTGCTTCTTCATTCCCCTCTCCCCAAGAGGCCCTGCTCCTCCATAGTTTTCTCCTCTGTGGGCCCTGCCTGCCCAGTTTTTGCCTTTCTCCTTCCTATCTTTTCTTTCTTTTCCTCTTTCTTTCTTTGCTTTCCTTTTTCTTTTCTTCTGTTTCTCTTCATTTACCCCCTTCACTTTCCATTTTTCTCTCTTTTTACTTACTATTCCCTTTTCTCTTCTTCCACCTACCTTAGTTTTGTTTATTGTGTTTCTTCTGTTTCTCTTAATTTCTATTTTCCTTCCCTTTTTTAATAGTTATTAATTTTTTTTTTTGCTGTATTTAGCTTGCTTCCAAAGCTTGTTTATTGCTGTTTATTATTTTCTTATTTTCTATTGTTTGTTTTTGCTTTTCTCTCTTTTGAAAATACTTTTTATTTTGTCCCTTTCCCAACCCAGCAGAAGACAGCAATCATGCACACATGGCCCAGCCATGCCAGTACCTCCTATAGCTCCACCTAGTTGGGGAGGGTCACTGAGCATTTCTGTACCACCTGATACTGAACAACATCAACCAAGCTCACCCTCAGCTGCACTACATGAACAGCAAGCAGAGAACTGTGCACAGAATCCCATTATCTATTACACCCACCAGTCTCCTGGTGGTCAGTGCCTAAGAGCACACCAACATACCAATTGAATACAACTGTAAGAACACTACAATGTCTCAGAGAAACACAATTCAGTTCATATTAAGGAACAAAACATAGTGACTCAAACAAATGATGAAATACAAAGCCAGAAAACCTTTCTGATTAAAAAAAAGGGGGGGGGGCATTGGAATTACCTGATAAGGAGTTAACAAAATGGTATGTAGGTGTTTTCAATGAATTAAGAGAAAGACAGAGAAAGTTGCAGGCAAACTATAGGAAAACACAGACAGAACTTCAGACTAATTAAGGAAAACACTTTGTCATGGATTAAATTGTGTCCACCCAAATATGTCAGCTTGGCTGGGTTATTCTCAGTGGCTTGGCAGTTATTTGGTGGTTCCCCATGATGTGATCTGATGTGATAAACCAATAAGAGGATTAAGGGTGGGAAACAGCACCCTTCATTCTATCATGAACCTGATCCAGTGTCAGGGAGATCCCCAGGGGTGTGGCATGAAACACCTTTTATCTTACAAGAGATAACGGGAGACTATTCAGAAAGATGGAGACAGCCTAAGTGCCCATCAATGGAAGACCGGATAAACAAACTTTGGTACATACACACAATGGAATATAATTGCTACCTTGAAGAATAACAAGGAAGCTGCAGGCCATCACATAACATAGATGAACCTTGAGGACATTATGCTGAGTGAATTTAGTCTGTCAAAAAAGGACAAATATTTCATAAGACCATTATTATAAAAGCTTAAGAAAAGATACCCATACTAAAATGAAAAGATAAAAAAAAATTCTTTGTTGGATACAGATGGGGTTGGAGTGAGAGATTTAGGGGAGGGGGATGGAGGTGACAACAGAGCACAGGGGAGGGACAGATATATCATAGTTTGGGTATTGGGGAGGGCAGTACACAAGAAGGGTGAGGGAGTGATATCTTGGCAGAAATCATGCAGGCAAGAAAGGAATGAGATATAAAACCCTGAAAAAAAAAAAAAGACATTGCCAACCAGAAATTATATACCCAGAAAAACTGCCCCTCAAATAAGACAGTGAAATTTGGACATTTCCAGATAGAGATATTTTAAAGAAACTTATGAAAACCATACAGAAAAACCTTACAAGAAATACTAAAGGTAGTTCTTTGGAAAGAGAAGTAATAACAGCAGACAATAACTTGAGGTTAGCATACATGGCAACACCTCACAGAAGTCATCTCACATATAAAAGTATCTAGAGTAAAACAACCTATGAGACTGAAAATAGGGAACCAGATATGTAAATGTATGAATGAAGGCAATTAAAAAAAGGGGGGGAGGGGAGTAAACAGAACTTCCAAATGGAGAGGAATTCAAGTATATTTCCAGATAGAACAGACTTTTTTAAAATTGGGAAAAAATTAATAAATTACAAGATAACCTCAAAGAAAATAAATGAAATAGAAAGGAGGAAAGTTATAAAGAGTTAGTAAGCAACACCAACAAAGAAAATGACAAAATAAAAATCTACAAACAAAATTATATGGAACAAAGAAACCATGAAAAAATACACAGCACATTGACAAAAATAAATTCATATCTACCAATGATTACAGTAAATGTAAATGGAATAAATGTACCAGTCAAGAGACAGAGAGTAACAGAAATAGATAACAAAACAGGACCCATCAATTTAGACAAAAATAGACTAAAAATCAAAAGATGGAAAAAATATCTCAAGCTAATAACAACCAAAGAAGAACATGAATGGCAATATTAATTTCTTTAAGACATAAACCAGCAAAAGAGGCAAGGAAGGATATTATATTATGATTGAAGGGCCAATTGAACAAGAAGAGAACATAGCAATAATAAATATCTACATACCCAAAGGAGTCCTGGTGTGGTGCTGCAGGATAATGCACTCAACCACAGGTCAGTTTGAACCACAAAGTCATTGATTCAAAGTCATCGGCACCTCCTCAAAAGCCCTTTAAAGGGTTGCTATGAGTGGCTATCGACTTGAAGGCACATAACAACAACAACAGCACAATAATAGTAGGAGATTTAAATATACCACTTCCACTGAAAGACAGAACAACTAGAACAAAACTCAACAAAGACACAGAAGTATTAAACAGCACAGTCAACCAACCTGATTTTCTAGACATATACAGAAACACTCTACCCAACAACAGCACAATATAAATGATTTTCCAGTGTACATGGAATATTATTCAAAATAGATCTAATGTTAGGCCACAAAGCAAACCTCAGTAAATTAATAAAACACCCAAATGCTACAAAAAACTTCTCAGATCACATTACTATAAAATTAAAATGAACAATAAGATCAATGAAAATAAATTTTAAAATATTGAAATTGAATAACACATTTCTTAAAAACTACCAGGTAATGCTATTACTATTGTTTTAATTACTGTGGAGTCAGTTCCAACTCTTAGCGACCCTGCATAGGGCTTCCAAGGCTGTAAATCTGTATGGGAGCAGAAAGTCCCATCTTTCTTCTGCGGAATGGATGATAGTTTTAAACTGCTGACTTTGAGGCTAGCAGCCCAATTTGTAATCACTACAC
>NW_006408722.1:3312370-3317256 GCF_000296735.1 Chrysochloris asiatica | reverse complement strand
TCGATGGAATGAGGAACCTTGGCTGAAAGCAGAATAATACCAGAAAGATGTTTACCTGTGCTTTATGGACTATGCAAAGACTTTTGACTACATGGATCATGACAAGCTATGACAACATTGTGAAGAGTGAGTATTCTAGAGCACGTAATTATGCTCCTGAAGAACTTGTACTAGGCCAAGAGGAAGTCATTTGAACAGAACAAGGGAACACTGAATGACTTAAAATTAGGAAAGGTGTGTGCCAGGGTTATATTCTTTCACTATACTTATTCAATAGGTTAGCTGAGCAAATAATAAAATAAGCTGGATTATATGAAGAAGAAGGTGGCTTCAAGATTGGAGGAAGACTCATTAACAACCTATGATATGCAGATGGAAAAATCTTCCTTGCTGAAAGTTAAGAGGACTTAAAATACTTAATGATGAAGATCAAAGACCACAGCCTTCAGTATGGGTTGCACTTCAATGTAAAGAAAACAAAAATTCTCACACCTGGACCAATAAATAATATCATGATAAATGGAGAAAAGATTGAATTTGTTAAATACTTCATTTTATTTGGATCCACTACCAACATTCATTGAAGCAGCAGTCAAGAAATCAAACGACATATTGCATTAGGCAAATCTGCTGTACAAGACCTCTTTAAAGTGTTGAAGAGCCAAGATGTAAGCTTGAGTACTAAGGTGTGCCTGATCCAAGCCATGGTATTTTCAATAGGTTCCTATGCATGTGAAAGTTGAACAGTGAATAAGGAAGACCATAGAAGAATTGGTGCATTTGAGTTATGGTGTTGGAGAATACTAAAAGTAATATGGACTGCTAGAAGAAGAAACAAATCTGTGTTGGAAGATGTACAGCCAGAATATTCTTTAGATGACAGGATGGAGAGACTTCATCTTTCATACTTTGGACATATCAGGAGTGACCAGTCCCTGGGGAAAGATATCTAAAGTGGAAGGTCATTGTAAAGGAGGCCGATCCCTGACAAGATGGATTGTCACAGTGGCAGCAGCAATGGGTTCAATTTTAACAATGATTGTGAGGGTGGTAAAGGTCACTATGAGTTGGAATTGACTTGACAGCACCTAACAACAACAACAAAAATATTTGCAGATTATGTGATTCTATACTGAGAAAACTGCAACAACTCAGCAAGAAAATTACTGGAACTAACTGAAAATTCCACAAAATGGCTGGGTACAAGAATAGCATAAAAACTCTGTTGGAATCCTTTGCACTAAGAAAGGGAACTCTGAAAAGTAAATGAGGAAAACAATACCACTTGCAATAGATACCCAAAAGATTAAATATTTAGGAATAAATATAGCTAAAGTTCTTTAAAAGGAAACTACAAAGTACTATCACAAGAAACCAAAAGAGACCTACATAAATGGAAAATACACCGTGCTCATGGAGAAGACTTACCATTATGAAAATGTCAATATCAATATTACCTACAGCTATTAACAGATATATTGCAACTTGAATCCAGATCCCAATGTCATTCTTTAAAGAAATGGAAAATATAATATGGAAAGGAAAGAGACCATGAATAAGCAAAGCATTAGTAAAGAAGAACAAAATAGAAAGCCTTTCACTTCCCAATCTGGAAACCTATTACACAGCTACAGAAGTCAAAACAGTCTGGTATTGGAGACACATAGATCAATGGAACAGAATTGAGAACTCAGAAGTAAATTCATCTACCTAGGGACATCTGAGTCCCAGTGTGGCACTAGATTGTTAACCACAAGGTTGGTGGTTCAAACCCACCAGCCACTCCTTGGAAACCCTATACAGGGTCTCTATTAGTCAGAAATGACACGACAGCTCTTAAAAACATATCTACTGAAAGGACTGGCTCTTCTCTATTTAATGTGCTTTTGAGTTATGGTGTTGGAGGAGAATATTGAAAGTGCTATGGGCTGTCAAAAGAACCAACAGATCTCTGTCGGAAGAGTACAACCAGAGTGCTCCTTGGAAGTCAGGACGGCCAAACTTCATCTCTCATACTTTGGACATATTGTCAGGAGGGACCAGTCCCTGGAGAAGGATATCATGTTTGATAAGGTGGAGGGTGGAGAAAAAGAGGAAGACCCCCCTAGCAAGATGGATTGGCAAAGTGGCAACATCAATGGGCTCAAGCGTGGCAACAATAGTGAGGTTGGCCCAGGATCAGGCAGTGTTTTGTTCTGCTGTTCATAAGGTCGCTATGAGTTGGTACCGACTCGATGGCACCTAACAACAACAACAACAACAATAGCAACAACAAAAGGTCCACAAAGACAATGTTCTACATCGTATTTTGGTGACTAGTTACTGGAAAGTTAAAAGCTCATGAGCAGCCATCTAAGGTGCAACTAGTGATCTCTCCCTGTTTGGAGATAAGAAAATACAAGACACATAGGAACAATTATTCCAATAGATTAATGTTGTTGTTTTTGTTATGTGCCGTAGAGTCGGTTCCAACTCCTAGCGACCCTACATAGGGTTTCCGAGGCTGTAAGTCTTTACAGAAGCAGAAAGCCTCATCTTTCTCCTTAGGAACAGCTGGTAGTTTTGAACTGCTTACCATAAGATTAGCAGCCCAATTTGTAACCACTACACTGTGGACCACATTAATTCATAAACCTGAGACCAGAAGAACAGATGGTTCCCCACTAGTGCTATCAACTTCTCTGAGCAGTATCAAATTAGAAGGTCCTGACAAAGTTGGAGAAATATTTGTAACAAAACTCAAAATCATAAAAAGAAAACAAAAAATAGGCTTACTGATTCAACAGAAACTGGCGGAACATCCAAAACTATGACTCTTAGTCATCCTTTAGGTCTGGAAATGAATTCACACCCAGGGTTCAATTTTTAGCCAAATAATAGACAGACAGATCTATGTTGTTGTTAACTGTCTTGGAGTTGGTTCCAACTCTTAGCAATGCTGTATAGGGTTTCCAAAGAGCTGTGGTTCCCAATCCAGTGCTAATCCTACAACACCACAAGGGGAATAAAAACAATAGAGAAGTTCAATCACCTAAGAATAATAAACCTCCTGAGATCTAAAGGGTAGCATTTATCCAAGGACAAAGTTCAGAAGGGTAGTAATGGAAAGGGAAACACAGAGAGGAAGTGGGATAAGTGATATTATATTGCAGTCAGTAAGACGAAACAAAATGTGTTTGAATTGTTAAATAAAAACTGATCTGCTCTGTAAGCCATCACCCAATTCCCAATAAAAAGTAAAAACAAATGTTAAAAATTTTTAACTTCAACTTTTTTTCTGCCAGATTCAATAAAAATCTAATTTAATATATATTTTAAAATTGTATGTGTACTATATCATCCTAGGACTCCTGATATGATGCTGTAGGATCAGTACTGGACTATGAATCATGAGATTGGTAGTTCAAACTCACCAGCTGCTCCTTGGAAGCCCTATACAGGGTCACTATGAGTTGAAACTGATTTGTCCGCACTTAACAACATTATCATTCACTTTTTAGAAATGCATTTTAGTTGATTTATCTGGTGTCCTATCTGTATATATGCAAAAGAAGTATATGGAATGATATTTGTGCCATTTAAAATATGGTATCTATTTCTGGAGGTTGGATTTGAGAGGATTTTTCAATTTTGCTTTCTTCTTTATAGATTTGGGATTATTTAATTTTTTAAATAATGAACATATACTAATTAAAAAAAACACACAAAACAATGCAATCTCAGAAAAAGCATCTTGAAGAAAAGGGCTCTGGGTTAATTGGAGAAGTTTCTGCAGGGATGAATAATTTAATGTGTTTGCTTAGGGTAAAAAAAGTGGGTATTCATGCTTACATAGACTAATTGCATATATCTATAAATCCTGCCTATTTATAATTCAGATACTTAATTTCAAAATTTCCAATTTGGAAATTTTTCTATATGTTAATATATGGCTCCATGCCTTCTTGATCTAGGCTGGGTTATAGAGTGGTGATAAAGCTGGGGCAGAGGATAAAGAATGAGCTCTCTGTGTTAAAAGCAAATGAATTTATTATGTTCAGTGCTACCAGAATGAAGCACAAAGAGACTGCACAATGAATTAATGATGTGAAGGAAGAGCTGAAAGGAGAGATTCCTTGCTGTCAGAGTGACAGCAAGCTTAACATTGTTACTTAAGATCCTGTTTTGATTCCCCAACCACCTTCAATTTAGGCTTGATAAACTGACAACCCTATGCTTTAAGAGTCTCTCCCAAGTTGTATCTCCCTGGGTGACAATGTTTCTGCTCTGGATTGAAGGAAAGAGAGCTAAGAGCAAGTGGGTTATTGCGTTGCCTGTGTAAATCGGGTGGTGAGTTGCAGCTTTTCCTAACTCCCAATCCCTATTAAAAGAAGCACTGGGAGAAATTGACAAGGCAATATTTTTTAAGAGTGAATGGTTTCAGTTCCGGTTTGCCACCACGGACAGGCGCCACTGTTTCTCCGTCTTTTTCTCCTCCGCCCCACTCCCTCTTTTTTGTGAGTAGAGAATACGGTATTGAGTCTTGTTTTGTCCGGTGCTACATCATTTTCTTCTGGTTTTATTTTATATATATATATAATTTTTTCTTTTCTTTTCTTTTTCCTTCTCTCTTTCTTCTTCCCCACCCTTCCCTTTTCTGTGATTAGAGGTTGCTTGATTTCACTGGTCCTGCATTATTTTCTTCTGGATTTTATTTTTCCTTTTTATTTTATTTTATTTTTCATTTTATTTTTTTTCTCTTTTCCCTCTTTCTTTACTCTTATCCCTTTTTTCCTCTTTATCCCATTTTTTTGTTCTTGCTTTTGATTCCAACATTGTTTTTTAACTGGCTTCTGTTGTTTGCCTGTTACAAGCCTCCCTTCTGCTATTGGAGGACTCTTTGTCTC
>NW_006408722.1:3286310-3292841 GCF_000296735.1 Chrysochloris asiatica | reverse complement strand
ATCCTGCTTGGTCGGGTATTCTGTGTTGTTGTTGGCAGAGCTCTCTGCTACACGTCCACCCGATCCGCCATCTTGTTTGTTAACCTAGGGCCTCTTGACTGTAATTTTTACTGTAGCAGATAGCCAGGCCTTTCTTCCTCAGTGACTCTTAAGGTTAGTAGTCAAGTGCAAACCCAGGGATCTTAGCTGTGTCTTATAATAGATAGGTGCCTTCAAGTCTGTGTTGACTCATAGTCTACATAGCTATATAAACTGACAGCCCTATGCTTTAAGACTCTCTCCCAAGTTATTTGTATTTACACATACGGGTTAAGGCTGGTGGTCCAAGCTCACCAAGCACTCCTCAGAAACCCTATATAGGGTCGCTATGGATCGGAACCAACTTAACCAGAAGTGCCATCACATTCTCTCTCTCTCTCACTCTTTCATCCACTTCCTGACTATAAGTCTGTCATAATGTAGTGTGTATGTGTATCATATGGAGTCCTGGTGTGGCACTGTGGGTTAATGCAAAGTCAGTTTGAACCACCAGGTTGGTGGTTTAAGCTCACCAGCTGCTCCTGGAAAACCCTATTAATGAGAACCAACTCAACATCTCTTAGCAAAAACACTGGCATTTCAAATACCAGCAGGGTCACCTATGGTGGACAGGATTCTCCAGAGCTTTCTGAAACAGACTATGAGGAAAAGTCTGGTGATTTACTTTCCCAAATGAGTGAAACTCTCTGGATCATGATTGAGCACTATCTAACTTACTTGCTCTGGACACATCACAAGAAGGACAATCTTGTGCTTGGTGAAGTAGAGGGCCAGCAGGAGTTAAGGAGACCCTCAGTAGGATGAACTATCATAATAACCTTGACAATGGACTAAAAAATGCTGGCAACCATGAGAATTACACAGAACCAGGCAACATTACCTTCTGTTGCACATAAAGTCAGTAAGAGTTGTACTCAGCTGTGTGGAAGCTATCTATCTTACCTACCAATGCATATAAAAAGGTCTGCAAATCAAATGACAGCAAGGTCCCTAGGGAGAAAGAAGGGGACCAAGGTTGGGCTAGGGAGCAAAAGTACATCTATAACCCCCACTCCCACCCCCCTTTGTTTTTCTTCTTAAGAAATATGTTCACACATCCACATCTAAAAGTCACTTTTAAAGATTTGGGAGTTATACTCTCCAGAAATGAGTCTACAAATTGCTTCATTTGGTATTTGTAAAAGCTAATTTCATCATAGTACTTATGTTTTGTGATGCATCTCTTTGTATGTGGTCACTAAGCTGAATGAATACTTACTCAACTTGTATGCTGAGCAAATAATCCAAGAAACTGGGTTATATGAAGAAAAATGTGGCATGAGGACTGGAGGAAGACTCATTAACAACCTTGCTTGCTGAAAGTGAAGAGGACTTAAAACATTTACTGATGAAGATCAAAGAGCACAGCCTTTGGTATGGATTGCATCTCAGTGTAAAGCAAACAAAAATCCTCACCACTGGACCAATAAACAATATTCTTATCAATGGAGAAAAGATTGAAGCTGTCAAGGACTTCATTCTTCTTGGATCAACTATCAACACTCATGGAAGCAGCAGTCAAGAAATCAAAGGATGTACTGCATTAGGCAAATCTGCTGCACAAGACCTTTTTAAAGTGTTGAAGAGCAAAGATGTCAGCTTGAGGACTAAGGTGCACCTGACCCAAGCCATGGTATTTTCAATAACCTCATATACATGTGAAAGCTGGACAGTGAATAAGGAAGACCTAGAAGAATTGATGCTTTTGAGTTCTGATGTTGGAGGAGAATATTGAAAGTGCCATGGCCTGCTAAAAGAACCAATAGATATGTTTTGGAAGAAATGCAACCAGAGTGCTCCTTGGAGGACAGGATGGCCAAACTTCATCTCTCATACTTCAGACATTGTCAGGAGGGACCAGTCACTGGAGAAGGATATCATGTTTGGTAAGGTAGAGGGTCAGAGAAAAAGAAGAAGACCCCCAACAAGATGGGTTGGCCAAGTGGCAGCATCGATGGACTCAAGCGTGGCAACAGTAGTGAGGTTGGCCCAGGATCGGGCAGTGTTTCACTCTGCTGTGCATAGGGTCACTATGGGTTGGTACTGACTCGGTGGCACCTAACGACAACAACAAGCTGGATGAAAATAACATACTAGTGTTGGTTTTTTCATCTGCCTTTTCTACCTGAATAAATATTATGGCAGATGATGTTTGCAACTGGGAAGACAAAAAGAGCCTGTTGATGAGTGGCCCTCAATAGTCACTCAATAAAATACTTGTTCGATGGATGGATGAATTAACCTAGGGTTGGAGATAGACCTTGAGTGCAGTTTACAAATAAATAAAATGAAAATCAAAATACATTTTCATCTAATTTTGACAGTAGCTCCATTTGATCAAGGCATTCAATGTTTCTTGTCTTTAAAATCAGAAAATGGATGGCAGCCAGGAGGAAGACTTGCAGAATGTACCGTTTGTTGGCGTAAATTATTATATATGACTGAGTGTTTTAAAACATAAATAAATAAAAAGGGCTATAGTGAATAGAGAGAAATACTGTTAACTAATGGTACATGGAGGGGATTATAACCATTGTAATGAAATAAGGTGTATGATTCATTGAATGTAAAACTGATGATCTGCCCTGTAAACTTTCACTCAATCCATAATAAAAACCTTTAAAAAAAAAAAAAAAAATCAGCAAAAGGTGCTAAACAAGATGACATTAAACTTAATCTGAGACTTTTTGGGATACAACTAGGGAGTAACAAATTGTGTTGTTCTCTTTCAATGAAATGAGGGGAAATATACAAATAAACACTATAAACCTTTAGAAATGTAGTCAATGTAATTACAAAAGTCACAGGGAGGACAATATTGCCAAGAGGTGTAGTAAAGCAGTCAGGAAATCAAATTGGCTGCATGTTATTCCAGGAGGGACAGTAGATGAAAGCCAACAGACAAGCTTGCCCTTCACCCCAAATACAATAATGGAGCCAATAATACTAGACAAGGAAGTAACAGGCCTATCTACTTGGGGGCACTTGGTGGAACACAAACAGAAGTCATTGTTGCTTGCCCAGCATAATGTCTTTTCCTAAATGATCATCCCCTAGTCCCTTGGTTTCCACCTCCCAGCTCAGGGTCACTGCCCTCTTCTCCCCATTATTGTTGTTAAGTACTGTCGAGTTGGTTCTGACTCATAGAGACACTGTATAGGGTTTCCGAGGAGTGAGTGGTGAGCTTGAACTGCCGGCTGCAGTTCGAACAGCTTTGCAGTCTTGCATATTAACTCACAGCGCCACACCAGGACTCTCTCCTCCCAATAGAGGCTCTTTATATTTTTGCAGCTTCTGATGTGGAGAAGAACAAAGAAGGAATGTGAAACATAAAACTGTTATCCACTGTTTGCACTTGCACCTCACTTCATCCCAGCCCCTCAGGCTGAGGTATATATATATATATATATATAATAGCACTTATGGTAAGCACTGAAATTACATCCCAATCCAAACATTTGACACCTATCTTTTAGATAACATAGATAATATCACCACAGTGTTAGATCCAAAATGCAACTCAAGTTCACTAATCTTTTGCCTTTTCCTTCACCCACTGCAAACCTTTTCTTGACTTTGTAGAGACACCATTTGTCTTTTGAGATTCATTTCACTCAACATAATGTCCTCCAGGTTCATGCATGTTATGAGGTGTTTCATACATTCATTGTTATTCTTTTAACTGAACCACGGTACTGAGAAGCCCCAAGGTGTTAAAAGGGTTTTTTAGCCAGGTCAAAGCAAAATATAGAAAAGTCTGGAGTGACCATCCTTCCACCATAATACAATAGTTTCCTCTAAAAGTAATCACTTCTTCAATTATTAATCAAACCCTTCAAATCACTTATTCAATTAGTAGTCAAACTTTCAATTAGTAGCCAAACTACCTCAGAAAGGACAATTGCAGGAATGGAAGAAAACCAACCAGACATCTTTTATGGCCCCTGATAAGCCCCACCTTATGTGGTGCCAGCTAGAGACAGCCTGGTTAGGATGATCCACAGGACCTCAAATAAACAAAGAACAGAAAATACCTGAAGTCCCTTAGAGTCCTTACCTCATACCTGAAACCCTGTAAAAACTCCCTTCCCCTTTTTCTAGGGGAGACAGATCTGGGAGATTCTCTACTCCCTTGTTCTCATGACTATCAGCACTCAATAAACACAGTGCTCTTTTCTCTGACACCTGTCTCTGAATATTGAATCTATAAGCTGCAGGTGATAAAGAATTTGTCTTTTTCTGACAACATAACAATGCATAGTACATTTCTTTTTTTTTTTTTTTGGCTAGTGTGAATGATGCTGTGATGAACATGGGCGTACATATATGAAGATAAATTGAAAAGTATTGCTACTAGGGATCCAGTTCATATATGCACAGGCTTATTCTATACAAAACATATTTAAACATGTCTCTGTAATTGGTGATGGCTGCAGACAAATTTTTTCACTAGTATCCTGGGTTTAGTCTTGTTGTTGTTGTTGGTAAGTACTGTGGAGTCAGTTATGACTCATTGTGACCCTGCATAGGGTTTCTGAGGCTGTAAATCTTTATGGGAGCAAAAAGACTCATCTTTCTCCCATGGAACAGCTGGTAGTTTCGAACTGCCAGCCTTGAGGTTAGCAGCCCAATTTGTAACCACTATGCTATCAGAGCTCCTTTTAGTCTTATTAGGACCCTCCAAAAAAACCCCAACAATACTTTTGTGTCATGGGAAAAAAATAGTTTAAATACTAAATATTAATGGTCTGGTGCTGTAGGATCAGCATTGGACTTCAAACCACAGGTTGACAGTTCAAACCCACAAGGATGCTCCTCAGAAATAGTGTCGCTATGAGTAAGAACTAATTCGACAGCACTTAATAACAAACAACAGTAACCAAATATTAAATATCAAATATTTAAGATAATTCAAATGGACATCTTCCCAAATCATTGAGACTTTGCAACAAGTGTATGGGAATGCTGCCCTACATAAAACATTTAAAAGTGGATCGAGCATTTTAAGGAAGGTTGGGAAGTCCTCAAAGACGAGCCAACATAGGGAAGAGTATCAACCTCGATGAATGAAAAATCAGTGGCTGAAGTCAAGAAACTGATGGAAGAAGACCATATAATTGCCATTAATCCATAGCTACTGAAGTTAGGATCTCACATGGTTCAGCATTTTCAATTTGAAAGGGAATCTTGGCCTCATAAGGGTTTTGGCTCAATAGCTGTTGAATGTATTGTATGAAGATCAGCTAGCTCAAAGAGCTGATCTCTCCGCCAGTCTTTTAATCAAGATGGAAGCTAATGAAGATGATTTTATAGAATGAAACATAACTGAGGACTGGTCTTGCATTTATTGATATAATACAGACAGCAAGGCCAAATCAAAGCAGCGGCTTCTGATAGGATCTACTGGGCCAGTTAAATTCAAGGCACAGAAGTCAGCCCAGAAGGTTATCACCACTATTTTATGGGATTCCTAAGGGGCAATCCTGAAAGATTCTATCAATGAATACAGGACTACCACAAGAGTTTCTAATGAAGAAGTTTTAAGAATATTGAAAACTGGATTGGCAAAGCCAGGAACGCTGCATTGAGGATTTTCTCCCACACATCAGTACACCTGCTCATTCTTCTAGAGTATCAAGATCTGTCCTACAATAATTTTGCTAGGAAAGCTTATCCTTATCCACCCTATAATCCTGACCTTGCCCCTTCAGACTTCTTTTTGTCCACCAAACTCCAAGAACATTTCAAATGAACATGACTTGATTCTGTCAGGGGTGCCAAAATGACGGTTTTGATGTGGTGTAAAGTGCAGAATTCTTCAGAGAAGCATTGGAGAGGGTTTATGGAAAGATAATAGCTTCAAATTTTGAGATTTTGTTTCATAAGGGTTTCTATGATTTTGGAGGTTTTTTTTGTTTTTTTTTTTTTTTTTACTTACCCTAGTATATGTTCATATCATGGCTCTTATTTACCTAGTAGTGGGATTGCTTGATCATATGATAGTTCTATTTCCAACTTTTTAAAGACACACCATACTATTTTCAAAGTGATTGCACCATTTTACAGTCCCACCAGCAGTATATGAGAGGTTCAGTCTCTCCACACCCTCACCAGCATTTGTTCTTTTCTTTTTTTTAATTTTTCTGTTAATGCTGGGGTGAGATGATAGCTCAATGATTTAACTTACATCTCTCTAAATGGCTGCAAGTGTACATTGACAGAGAACTTCCAGAAGTTCAAGCCAGTTACAGAAGAGGTCGAGGAATGAGGGAGATCATTGCTCCTGTCTGATGGATCTTGGCTGAAAGCAGAGAATATCAGAAAGATATTTACCTGGGCTTTATTGACTACACAAAGGCATTTTTTAAAAAATGTTTTATTGTGAATTATGTGATAGTTTACATGGGAGAACATTAGTTTTACATTCATTCTATCATATATCGTTTCATTGCC
>NW_006408722.1:3246563-3285210 GCF_000296735.1 Chrysochloris asiatica | reverse complement strand
TTATCAACGGAGAAAAGATTGAAGTTGTCAAGGACTTCATTCTTCTTGGATCAACTATCAACACTCATGGAAGCAGCTGTCAAGAAATCAAACAATGTATTGCATTAAGCAAATCTGTTTCACAAGACTTTTTTAAAGTGTTGAAGAGTAAAGATGTCAGTTTGAGGACTAAGGTGCGCCTGACCCAAGCCATGGTATTTTCAGTAACCTCATATGTGTGTGAAAGTTGGACAGTGAATAAGGAAGACCATAGAAGAATTGATGCTTTTGAGTTATGGTGTTAGAGGAAAATATTGAAAGTGCCATGGGCTTCCAAAAGGACCAACAGATCTCTGTTGGAGAGTGCAACCAGAGTGCTCCTTGGAAGCCAGGATGGCCAAACTTCGTTTCTTATATTTCAGACATATTGTCAGGAGGGACCAATCACTGGAGAGGGATACCATGTTTGGTAAGGTGGAAGGTCCGAGAAAAAGAGGAAGACCCCCAACGAGATGGATTGGCAAAGTGGCAGCATCAATGGGGTCAAGCATGGCAACAATTGTGAGGTTGGTCCAGGATAGGTCATTGTTTCATTCTATTGCTATGAGTCAGTAATGACTTGATGGCACCTAACAACAACAGAAACAATGGGTAATGATTTGTTGTAGGTTAATGCGCTAGATTACAAGGTCAGTTTGAACCACAAGGTCAGAGGTTCAAGCTCACCAGCCACTCCTAGAAAACCATATACACGGTTGCTGAGGCAGAACCGACTAAAGAGCACTGAAAAACAAAATGGATAATGCTTAGGTTCCTAATCATTAGGGTGTTTGTTAGCTGCCTGATGTTTTCTTTAATGATGTGTCTATTCAAATCCTCGACCCATTAAAAAAAAAAATTGGATTGCCTTTTCATTTTTGATGTGTTAAAATTTTCTATTAATTTTAGAAATTAACACCATCTTGTTACCAAAAAATGCTCCCCAATCTGTATGTTCTCTTGTTACATTTTTGCTGAAGTCTGAAGTGTTAAAAATTTCTATTAATTTTAGAAATTAACACCTTCTTGTTACCAAAAAATGCTTCCCAGTCTGTAGGTTCTCTTTTTACATTTTTGCTGAAGTCTTTTGTTTTGCATAAATGTTTAATTTTCAGAAGGTTCCAATTGTCTAATTTGTCTTTGTGCCTTGGAGTAGGCTCTGACTCATAGCAACCCTTACAGGGATTCCAAGGCTGTAAATTCTTACTTGCGCAGAAAGCCTCATCTTTCTCCTATGGAACAGCTGGTAGTTTCAAACTGCTGACCTTGAGGTTAGCAGCCCAATTAGTAACCACTGTGCTACATTCTTGTTGTTGTTGTTATGTACCATGGAGTCAATTCCAACTTATAGTGACCCTGTGCATGGTTTCCGAGGCTGCAGATATTTATGGGAGCAGAAAACCTCATCTTTCTCCTGTGGAACAGCTGATAGTTTCGAACTGCTGACCTTGAGGTTAGCAGCCCAATTCATAACTACTACGCTACCAGACTAGGCTACATTATAGTCCCTAAATTTGCCTCTATGTTTTTTTGGATGATTCTTATGACTTTAGGTTTTATATTTAGGCCTTTGATCCATCTTGAGTTCATTTTCATACATAATGAGAGATACAGATCCTGTTTATTTTTTCTGCAAACAGAATCTAGTTTTGTCAGCATCAATTGGTAAAGACATTATTTCTTCCCCATTAAATGGTTTTTAACTCTTTGTCAAAGATCAGCTGTCTGTAGGTGGATGGATTTATTTCTGGGATCTCAATTCTCTTCCATTGCTCTATGTCTGTTATTTTTACCAATATCAGGCTGTTTTGACTACTGTGATTGTATAGTTGTATAGTAGATCTTAAGATCAGAAAGTGTGAGGTTTCCTACTTGTTCTTCTTTAATAGTGTTTTGCTTTCCATATAAAGTTGGTAATTTGTTTTTCCATCTCTTTAAATAATGATTCGGGAATCTGTATTGTGATTGCCTTGTTAGGTGCCTGTAGATGACTTTGGGAAGTATGTGATTGTTGTTGTTAAGTGCCGTCAAGTCAGCTCTGAGCCATAGCAACCCTGTATAGATTTCCAAGGAGCAGCTGATGAGCTTGAACTGCCGACCTTGTGGTTCAAACCGACTTTGCAGTCCAGCATGTTAACCCACAGCACCACACCAGGACTCTTTGGGCAGTATAGGCATTTTCAAAATATTAAGTCTTCCTCTCTATGAGTATGGTATATTCTTTCAGTTATGTAGGCTTCCTTTGGTTTCTTGTAGTAGTGTTTTGTCATTTTCATTCTATAAGTCTTTTGTTTTCCTGGCTAGATTTATTCTTAAATATTTCATCTTTGGGTGGCTATTGCAAATGGTATTTTCCCCCCTGATTTCCTTTTCAGAACTCTATTAGTATAGAAGAATCTGACTTATATTTTTATGTTGATTTGGACCTTACCACTTTGCTGAATCCTTCTATTAGTTCCAGTAGTTTTCTTGTTTCGTCTCTAAGATTTATTATGCATCTGCAAATAGATATAGCTTTACTTCTTCTCTACTCATTTGGGTGCATTTTACTTCATTTTCTTGTCTTATTGCTCAGGCTAGAACATTTAATACAATATTGAATAGGAGTGGTAATAAAAGGCATCCTTGTCTGGTTCCAATTTGCAAAGGAGAATGTTTTCAGTCTCACTCCATTGAAAATAATATTGGCTATTGGTTTTATGTATATGCCTTAATAATGTTGAGAAATTTCCCTTTTATCTCTATTTTGCCGAGAATTTTATCAAGAGTTGGTGTTGGATTTTGTCAAATGCCTTTGGTCATCAATTGATGTGACCATGTTGTTCTTTTCCTATGTTTTATTTATATGGTTATTACAGTGATTGTTTTTCTACTGTAGAGCAATCCTTGTCATACCTCATATGAATCCTACTTTGTCATGACATACTATTTTTTTAATATCTTGTTGGCTTCTACTGACCAGGATTTTGTTGAGAAAACTTGCATTAATGAAGGATATCGGTCTATATTTTCTTTGTTAGTGATGTCTCTGGTTTTGGTATCAGGGTGATGTTACATCATAGAATTAGTCCAGGTGTATTCCATAGTTTTCCACATTGCGGACAGTTTGGTATAGTTGATGTTAGTTCTTCTGTGAATGATCTAGTAAAGTCATCTGCACCAGGACATTTTTGTTGAGCATTTTAATGGCCTATTCAATTTCTTCTTTTGTTATGTATGGGTCTATTAAAATTTTCTACTTCAATCTGCATTATGTTAGTCAGGTAGTGTGTTTCTAGAAATAGTTCATTTCTTCTGGGTTTTCAAATTTATTGGAGTACAGTTCTTTATAGTATTCTATTATCCCCTTTTTTCAGTGAGTTCCATTGTGACATCACCATATTCCTGTTATTTGAATCTTCTTTTCCTTTGCTAAATTTTCCAGTGGTTTGTCAATTTTATTAATTCTTAAAAAAAAAAAAAAAAACATACGCACAAATTCTAGACTTCTTGTGCTTCTTTATTATTTGTTTCTGCTTGAATCATTATTGTTTTTTTTCTGGTGACTGTAGGCTATTTTTTCTGTTCTTTTTCTGATTTTTTGAGATATTGGGTTAAGGTGTTAATTTTGGTTCTTTATTCTTTTTTTTTTTTTGCTTCAACAGCAGGTAATTTTATTGAGAATATACCTGGGAGGGGAACTCAGAATCAAGAGAGTCCACCCGTCCCTGACATACTGGTGTATTTAAGGTGGTTCAGTCCCAAGTACAGTAATGGGAGGATCTGGGAGGGTTTTGGTGGAGTTTTAATGGGTGGAATCATGGAGATGTTCCAGAAACTGGAAACTACTGGGCAAGGAGCCTTTTGGTGTAACAAAGACTTAAGCTTTCAGGAGATCAAAACTTAAGCAGGACTTTATTTGGTGCCATTTTTGGAGCAGCTGCAATGCCATTTTGTTGGTCAGGAGCAGGGTCCTTTATCCCAGACTCTTGATGTTAAGGGGATAAGGGCAGGCGTGTCTCTTTGGTGGTTTCCTACTGATACAGAAATGTAGAAGGGGTGAGTTTGCATCATAAGAGAGGTTGCCACCTCATCTTTCGCAAAGGCAGTTAGTCGGCCTGCAAGAACTCTTTGGAAAGAATTTATTATACAATGTAGGAATATAGCTCCCAGGAAAAGGAGGAGTAGAGTTCTAAGAAGGGTAATAACCAAGGTAGGTTATTGGGTGAGCCATGAGATTGGAGAATTGTTGGAATTCAGCCTTGCTGCTTTAAAAAAAAATCATTTTATACCATTTTGGACTAGGGCTGATTTGTTCACAAAAAAAATAGCATTCCTCGTTGAGAAATATTCATATGCCTCCTTTTTCAGCTGTAAGTAGGTTTAGGGCTCTTCGATTTTGGAGGATTTCTCCTGCTAGGGAGTCAATCTGATTTGGAATTTGGAATAGCTATAGGGATATTTCATCCAAACTTTCTCATAGGGAGGAGGATAGAGTGGCTGAGAGTGAAATTCCTGCTGCTGCAGTTCCTGCGTCTGCTTTGATTCATTCCTAGGCTGACAAGTAGGGGGATAAGTTGCAAGGCATGTATGTTTTGACTCAAGGTGGTTAATATAGGTTGGTCTTCAAAAGAAGACTATGGGTGTGGTTATGTATGCTAGAGTGCACAGACCAGTCCAATAGTAGGTAGGCAAATGTAAAAATTCTTTCCACATAGGAAAAATACTCCTTGGTGAGGGTTAATACATCCTTGGATTTGGAAAGTTAAGAAGTGTTGGGTCCTGTCCACATGTGCTGCCTTATCCCTCGCTGACAGGGAAGTTGCTAAGTGGGCTGCTCCTAAAGGTTGTAGGAGGATGGAGTTGCCAAGGCTATAGTTGTGGCCTGCTTCTAGTGCTAACCTTCCCTGTGTGAATGACTAAAAAGGAATCAGCTGGTGGTGGATGGTTGGAGACAGTATGAAAGGTGGTCCTGTGATCTGCTGAAGCCATGAAATTAGGAAGAAGAAAAGGGCGACAACTTCTCAGGTGGGCAACCAAAGATGTGAATGCTGCAAGCCCCTTTGAGGCTACTGGAGCCTATCCCCAGCCAAGCCTCCTCATTTGGACTTTGTTTGCTGACAACTTTGAGATGTCTCTGGAAGAAAAAAGTTACCTCTATTCTAAGGGTTTTCCTGGATCTAGCTTCTGTTGAAGATCATGGGGAGAGGAAGAAAAGGATGTGTTGGAGAATGGGGTGAAGACAACCCGGAGCCATCTGGGGCACCTCGGCTTACTGTCTTGTGCCCCATGTTGGGTGCCAAAATGTAAGAAATAAGAAAGAGATGAGGAGATAACCATGGCTTCAACAGCAGGCAGATTTATTGAGAATAAACCTGGGAGGGGGAACTCAAAGTCAAGAGAGACAGAGAGCCCCTCTTTACTCATTTTTGATGTGTACATTTATTGATATAAAATATCCTCTGTGAAGTTCTTTCACGTGTTACAAAGATGTATGGTATACTGTGTCTTCATTCTTGCTTGATTCCAGTAAAGTTTGTATTCTTCTGTTACCCAGTCATTTCTAAGCAGTGTATTGCTCATCTTTCATTTGTTTGATGTTTCTTTCTTTTTCTTCCTATTGTTGATTTCTAATTTTACAGTGTGGTCTGAGAAGATGCTTTTTAGAATTTTGGTGTTTTAAAATTTATTTAGACTTTTTTTGTGGCCTAACACATGGTCTATTCTAGAGAATGTTCATGTTCTCTGGAAAAGAATGTGTATTGTGCTGTTGTTGGGTGGAATGTGTGTGTGAGAGGACTTCAAGAAATGTATGGAAGTATTTAGTTATGCTTAAATTCCATTTTTCCATGAAGTTTTTGAAGCCCTCTTATGTCTATGAGGTCAAGTAGGTTGATTACGATGTTTAGGTCATTTGTGTCTTTGTTGAGGTGTTCTGTACATCGTCAACAGTGGTGTATTCAAGTCTCTTACTATTATTGTGCAGTTGTATATTTCTCTTTTCAATTGTGTTAAAGTTTGATTTATGTATTTTGGGATTATTTCATTCATTGAATGGATATTTATTATTGTCATAGATAGAGACTTTAATCATTATATTATGTCCTTCCTTGTTTCTTTTGTGGATTTTGGTCTTATAGTCTAATTAACAGAAATCAATATTGTGATTCCTGCTCTTTTTTGATGCCATTTGCTATATATATTTCCCCAACATTTGATTTCTAGCTAATTTTTGTCTTTGTGGCTAATCTGTGTCTCTTGTAGATAGAATCTTGATGGATTCTGTTTCTATGTCTCCTGATCGATGCATTTAATCCATTGTACATTTATGCTCAGAACAATTATCAATTAGTATGAATTTACTGCTTTCACTTTACTGTTTGTTTTGTTTTGTAATAGTGTTGAGGATTTCATTGTTCAACATATTTTTTGTGCTGATTTCTTTCTGTTTACAGGTTTTCTTACATTTTCTTCATTGTTGTTTTAATGTTTACTGGACATTGTGATTTTCCTCTGTCATTTTGGTAAGAATGGCTATTGGTTTTCTTTGAGGTTATTCTGTACTTTATCATTATTGTCACAAGTTAAAGCAGTGTGTATTATTTGGATAGTGTCTTCATTTCCTTTCCATTTGGAAGTTCTGCAACTACATTATTTATTTTCTCTTTGTACTTTGTAGTTATCACCATTTATAAATTGACATCTCTGGTTCCCTATTTTTGGTATTGTTGTTGCTGTTGTTAGGTGCCATTGAGTGGTTCCAACTAATAGTGACCCTCTGCACAACAGAATGAAACCCTTTCCAGGCTAGTGCCATACAGATTGAATAATTATGGTGAAAGGATGCAACCCTGACACATCTTTCCTAATTTTAGATCATTGAGTATTCTCTGCTTTTAGACAAGATCCATCTGATATCAGCAATAATACCCCTTGTTCCACATCCTATTCTGAATCCAGTTTGAATTTCTGGTAGCTACTGGTATACCAGATTGTGAACCACAAGGTTGGCAGTTCAAACCTTCTAACTGCTCCTCAGAAACTTTATACAGGGTCGCTATGAGTCAGAACCGACTTGACAACACTTAACAACAACACATATCAATGTACTGATGAAAAATTTGCATTACATCAGCAAAATTTTACTTGTATGTGATAATAATAATATTGTTTGATGATCTCTGCCTTCTGTTGGGTCACCTCTCTTAGGAATGGGCACAAATATGGATCTCTTCCAATCAGTTGGCCAGGTAGTTTTCTTCCAGTTCTTGACATTGAAACTGCATCAGTTTCTTTCTTCTTTTTTTCATTTTAAATGTTTTATTGTGAATTATATGATAGTTTACATTGGAGAACATTAGCTTTACATTCATCCTATTCGTATATTGTTACATTTCCATGGTTACAATTCCCTCCATGCATCATCAACCAACCAAAGGGTATACAAAGCAAACCTGCCCCCTGGTCATCAGCACACAGCCCCTCTCCCTCTCTGGGTCTAGAGTTCCCAGGTACTCCATATCTCCACGTCATTGTCTCTGCCTCCATCTGTGGCATTACTGTTTCTCTGAGTGGTGGTGGTTATGTGCTGTGGAGTCAGAACCGACTCATAGCGACCCTGTACAAGGTTTCTGAGGCTGTAAATCTTTACGAGAGCAGAAAGCCTCATCTTTCTCCTGCGGAACAGCTGGTAGTTTCTAACTACTGACCTTGTGGTTCACAGCTAGATTCGTAACCACTACGCTACCAGAGCTCCTTCTGTGGGTAGGGTCCCACAATCCGCTTTTCTCCCTTGATGATACCAGGGCCCTCTGCTCCTGGACTGCAAAGTCAATCACTCCTCTCCTTTTGCTACAAAACGTCCACCTTTACATTTCCAACCCTCACAGTCAGTCCTGATAGCAATTATTCACTATTGTGCCACATGCATGCTATCCCCACCTCCTTTCATCAGCCCCACCCAGACAGATTGGACACTACTCAGTGGAGATTCTACCCTCCTCTGTGACTTCTGGATCTAGGCTCCCTCTTTAAAGCTTGTAAGCCAGTCACTTCTTGCCTTTGTAACCCCCCATTTTGGGTAGACAATGTCCAAGTTGCCCATCCCTGTCTACTCTGTGTATGGAGGGGGTGGAAATGATCCTCGCTGTAAAGATTTGTTCCCTCTTTTGAGCTACTGCATCCATAGGTGTAGGTCAAGTTCATCAAATTGTATCAGATTACTCTTTTTTTCCTCTTCTAGTTGAGCTCTGATCATCGAGCCATTGAAGCCAGATCAAGTGGGTATTATCTGCAAGTGTGGGTGTTCTTGTGCATATGTCCTCTCTTCTTATCAGTTGGATGCTTCACTCTCCACTATAGTCCTCTGTGGCTATGTCACTGACTCTGGGTGCAGGAATTCCCAGGTCTTGCCATACTGCTGGCCAACCAAGTTTCCACCCGGGTTCACAGGAATCTGTTGAATGTGGTAGGGCTTAGCTCGCAGCTTCATTACTGTTTTTACCTCATTTCCCCTTATCAGTGACCAACGTGGTCACCAGTAATAATGCATGTCTTCCTGTGTATTCCCATTGAGTCTTAGTCTTGAAAGGGGGTTTTCCCTGAGGGGACCCGATCACTTGCCTTGATGTCTCCTGGGTGAGCAACTTGCTTGTTTTTGTAGTAGTCAGTAGGACTGCCATTATTGTTTTGTAATTTTCCTGTTGGTCTTTCTTTCAAGAAGTATCTTCTGTTCTTCTAGCCTCTCCAGGCTAGTCTGCTTGTCCTTTCAAGTGGAAATTTCCCACCTCAGAAGATTTTGGATGGGGTTCAGGATTCCACCTATGGTCTTATGTATTGCAGAGGATCCTCAGGAAGCCTCCTTCACTGGGCATGTACACCAATCAGATAAAGACAGAAGACAGACATACAAGCTTTCTATCGTGATATTTCTGGCTATTCCTTTATCTCCCCCTCAAGTGTCTATTTTATAATGGTATGAAGGGAAACCATGATTTAAAATACAGCCAAATATCTTAACATTATTTCTCCCTTTGCCCCATTCCAACCATGTCTAAATCCCTATATTCCAGAGCCCTGTTGTTCCAAGGTTGTGCATACATCATTATTTATCTCTGTTGCACTTAGCCCATGCAAACCTGCCTAATTGTTTTCCTATCTGTATTGTTCTTCCATTCCCCTCCCTTTCTTGTGTATTGCTCCCATCCCAGGCACCCAAACTATCCTGTGTCTATTCTCTACCCTGTGCTCCACCTTCCCCTTCCTCCCCTTCCTTCCCTCACCCCATCCCTCACATCCCAGTAACCAGCAAAGTATCCCCCCCCCCCCTTAGTAGGGTTCTTTTTCTTAGTCTTTTACGATAGTGGTACTATGCAGTATTTCTCCTTTTGTGACTGACTAATTTCACTCATCATAATGTCCTCAAGGTTCATCCATGTTATGTGATGGCTTGCAGCTTCCTTGGTACTCTTCAAGGTAGGATAATATTCTATTGTGTGTATGTACCACAGTTTGTTTATCCGTTCTTCAGTTGATGGGCACTTAGGCTGTCTCCATCTTTTTGCTATTTTAAATAGTGCTGCTATGAACATTGGTGTGCATATATCTACTCGTATTATGGCTTATATTTCTTGTGGGTCAATACCAAGTAGAGGAATTGCTGGATCATAAGGTAATTCTATTTCCAACCTTCTGAGGAAGTGCCATATTGCTTTCCAGAGTGGTTGGACCATTTTGCAATCCCACCAACAATGCAGGAGTGTCCCGGTCTCTTCACATCCTCACCAGCATTTATTGTCCTCTACTTTTTTGAACTTTGCTTTTACTGCTGGTGTGAGATGATATCTCATTGTTGTTTTGATTTGCATCTCTCTAATGTCTAGTGATCATGAAAACATTTCTTCATATGTTTGTTGGCTACCTGGATCTCCTCCTTGGTGAAGTGTCTGTTCACGTCGTGTGCTCATTTTTTAATTGGGTTTTTTGCCTTTTTCTTATAGAGGTGTTGTAGTTTCCTATATATTTTAGAAATGAGTCCCTTGTCTGCTATGTTGTTGCAAAAGATTTTTTCTCATTCTGTGGGCTTCCTTTTTACTCTTCTGGTGAAGTCTTTTGATGCATATAAGTTTTTAATTTTTATTATGTCCCAATCGTCTATTTTTGTCTATTTTGTTTGTGTATTTTTCAAAATGTTTGGTAGTCTGTGTATTCCCTGTATTAGGGCCCCCCTCACATTTGTCCCTATTTTTTCTTTGATAGCCTTCATAATTTTGGGATTCACATTTAGGTCTTTAATCCATGCTGAATTGGTTTTTGTATAAGGTGTGAAGTAAAGGTCTTGTTTCAGTCTTTTGCATATCATTTTCCAGTTCTGCCAGCACCATCTGTTGAAGTGACTATCACCTCCCCATGCAATATATTTAGGCACTTTGTCGAAAAAAAATCAGTTTGTATTCTGTCAATTCCTGGACCCTTATTTCTCACCAATGCTTTGAGTGCTGTTTGGACTTCTTCCTTCAATACTATTTATTCTTGATCATATGGTACCTATTGAAATGGTTGACTATCAGCCAATTCTTTTTGGTGCAATGATTTTGGATATTCCTTCCCCACCAGTTCTTTTTGTTACAATGAATCTGTATATTTCTTCCATCTTCTTTTGATGCTCTCAGTGTCATTCAAAATTTTGACCATAGTGTCCTTCAATATTGCAACCTAAAGCTTGAATTATTTTCTGCAGTTCTTTTAGCTTGAGAAATTTTGATTTTCTAACTTTTGGTTTTCTAACTTCAGATCTTTGAACATTTCTTCATAATATTTTATTTTGCCTTCTCAATCTGCCCTTTGAAAATTTCCATTCAGCTCTTTAATGTCATCATTCCTTTCCACTGCTTTAGCTTTTCTATACCCAAGAGCAAGTTTCAGAGTCTCTTCTGGTGTCCACATTGGTCTTTTTTCCCCCTGTCTTTTTAATGACTTTTACTTTCTTCAGGATGTTCTTGATATCATCCCATGACTCTTCTGGTCTTTGATTATTTGTATCTAATGCATAAAATATGTTCTTGAGATGGTCTCTATATTCAGGTAGGACATGCTCAGAATTGTACTTCAAGATTGATCTTGAAATATTCTTTTTGATGATGAATGTGATATCATTCCTCTTGAATTTATTATTCCTAGCATAGCAAACTATATGATTGTCTGATTCAAAATGGCCAGTACTAGCCCATTTCACCTTAATAATACCTAGGATATGGATCTTTATGATCTCCATTTCATTTTTGACAACTTCTAATTTTCCTAAATTCATACTTCATTCATGTTCCAATTATTACTCTGTGCTTTTCTTGATTTTGTCTGTGGTTTCCTTTGACTTTCTCTCAATCTGTTGAAGGGACCTATATATAATTCTTTTGAATTCTTTATCAGGTAGTTCTTACAGCAATTCTTCCTCTGGAAGATTTTCTGGCACTTTATTTGTCATTTGTTTGAGTCATCTTTTCCTTTTGTGTGTGTTATTTGGAGGAGGAAGAAAAAGAAAGACCAAGAAGGGAGGAGGGTGGAAAGAGCTGAGAAGAAAGGGAAAAAAAAATAACTGGTGTTATTATTATGTGAAACACAATTGTAGTGGGAACATGATGCTTGCTCTGGGAGAGCATGCACCATCATCCAGAGTCAGGTGTGGGTGCTGTTGACTATGGGTTGGGGTGGACACCTATCATGCAGAATAAAAAGTTTGGGGTGGGGGAGAAAAGAAGAGAAAAACAGGAGGAGAGGGAAGATGAACTACTAAGAAGAAGAAAAACTAAAATGTTTTAAAAAGAAGAAAAGCTGCATAGTAGTGGTGACAGTGCTAGCTGTCAAATATGGCTGCATGGGAACACAGAACTCCCCCCGGGAAAGGAGAATGCAGATATTACAGACTCCATGGGAGTGTTGTTGGTGGGGAGGGGTGTTGGCACCCATCTGTCAGATCCTAAGAAAAAAGGAAGAGATGGAGGGAAAGGAAAGAAAGACGTGAAAATGGGGATGGTGTAGGGAACAAGGAAGAGCCAAGAAGAAAGATAAAGAGAAAAAGCAAAGTGGCACAGCATTAGCAGTGGGTGAAGAGAAGTTGGCAATGAGAGGGACTGCATCTCCTGTTACTGGAATATTGTGCAAGGTATGGAGAGATCACATCTCTCTGGTGGCCAATTATTGATGTGGGTGCTGGTATAGTCTTAGACAAGTGAATCCAGTTATCTGATTGCTGCTGTAACTGGAACGCTTGCAATAATTGAAAATGTGTGCATTGTGCTGTTTGGTAATTTACTACTCACTGCTTTCTCCAAGTCTTATCCTCTTATCAGTATTTGCTCTATTTCTTTGAAGCTCTGGGTTCAGGATTGCCATCTGTATCACTGGGTTTCTTGACTCTTTGTTGTAGAGGGTCTAGGTAGTATATCTTCCTATTCAACCATCTTGGATCAGATCCCCAAGCTCATTAATCTTTTACTTACCACATTATGGTACTACATGGAAAATTACAATAGCACCTTTCTTGCTCTATGATGTGCTCAAAGTAATTTTTCCACTTTCTTTTCTTTATACACTCAGCAGAACAAAATCACAGTCTTCCTCGACCCACAACCCAAAACCAAACCCACTGTCATCAAGTTGATTCCAATTCACATCAACCCTATTATAACTTAACTGCTCCTTAGGGTTTCTGACACAGTAAAAACTTACAGGATCAGGCTCATATTTCTCTCACAGAGTGGGTGTTGAGTTTGAACCACTGATCTTATAGGTAGTAGCCCAACACCATGCCACCAGGGGTCTCAAATACAAATGTATTTTAACTTGCTGAATGATCTCTCACAGCTATCAATGGAAACTGCAGTGGTGATTAGAAACTCTTAATTGGTGCTCCCCTTCAAGTGGCATCTAGGGCATGTGCCATGCTTACCATACCTTAGATATGTTTTTGCTTTCACAGAAAGCAAAATATGTACTCTGAGCTCTAGAGGACTTTTAGCAGGGGTCTAGCCATAAAACTGTTCCTGTTTTATGCAGGAAAGAAATCTTCAGGACCACAGTTTGAAAAGTTCCAGGCTGCAGTTGCATGATGCCTTGGAGCCTATGACTTTCCTATGGGTAGCATTATGCAGGGACCACCAAAGCAGAGAGCTGCCTTTAAAAGTGGGAATGAGATGGAAATGGGTTGCCTATTTCATACAGCCATCTAAAGAGGGCAGACTAATGCTTGGCATGAAAAGTAGAGAGGGGAGAGGAATGAATCCCTTCCCCCACTTCCACCCCACACAAAGGCTGGCAGTGATTGACTTTGGAAGTGCCATATACGCTTCTCTGCTTAAAACACATGCTGTCAAACTTGTTTTTCTGCACCTTGGAATATTCTGTCAAGTGTCATAAGCCATTCTGTCAAGAAAACTCTGTTTTTAAACTGCTGGATCCTTTGCTTCAGCTCTTTCATCTCCAAAGCATTAACCTTCTTCATGGATTGTTGATCAAATATGATGGGGGAAATGGATGCTGTAGTTGACCATCCCAATGACCAAATGTGGTCTTTAGTGATGCATGAAATCCCAGGCCTCAAATGCAAATGCTACAGGGTTCAGACAGATAACATAACTGAGGGAAGCAGGCCTGACTGGGACTTTGACAAGTGGGCTGTCCTCATACCCTCTAAAGGGGAGCCTGGTTCTCTGCTCCAGCTGATTGTTGACAAGCAAGTCTGATGTTGCCACATTCTCAGATCTGTTCCATCTATTTCAGGAGCAAAAATTATCTTGCTCTTTATATACCAGTGGGTTTTATATTTCTTTGGATTTGCTATCTGGCTTGTAATAATTACCTCAATGGCAAAGCTGAGTTATCCCCATATTGTAGGGACTTAAATTTTTGTTTTTAATGCTGTTGTTGTTTTTCCTCTTATTCAATTATTCTAAAATATGATTATCCAAGGTTCACTTTATCTCCCCCCCCCCCAACACACACACAATAATAACTTCTTCAAGAAGGACATTTAACCCAGGTTAAACAAATCCTAGTACCTTATCCTCCTGGCTATAGTTTGGGGTTGGCATGTGAACAAAGTAACCAACCCAGGATCTTTCTTATTTTTCTTTTAATTGGAACATGAGGGAAGGGGCTTCTTAGTCTGCACTGTATATCTGTGAGGGCATCAGTCAGGGAATAATTGGTGATCCAGACTCTAGCTTTTAGGAAGAAGCTAGTATGAGGGGATTATGGAAACACCTGGAAATCAGAGAAGGTGAGGAAGTCCTGAGGACAGTCAAGTTCTCAACCTCAGTTGTCCTAAAGATCTGTCAGCTTCCTTCCAGCTCTTCTCAAGGATTGGTTTTATATATAGACAATTTTTTTTTGCCTAACCAAAAATCAGTTGCTGTGGTGTCTGTTTTAATTCATTGAGACCCCTGTATGTCAGTATAGAACTGTGTCTCATAGGGTTTCCAATGACACATTTTTTCAGAAGCAGGTCATCAGGTCTTTCATTCAAAGAACGTCTGGGTGTACATGAAAGCCTATCCTTTCAGATAGCAGCTTAGCACATTAGTCATGTACACCACAATTTGTAACTCAAAATGTCCTAACAAGCATATGGACTCTGGAACTGAACTGCTTGAGTTGATATATGTTTCTGACATTTGTTAACTGTGTGGTCTTAGGGAAGTTCTTGATCTCTTTTATCTCAGTTTCCTCATTTTAAAAATGTGAACAACAAAAGAACCAATCTCATAGATTTATTATGAAGATTAAAAGAACACAAATATTTATTGTCACCAAAGCCTGGTCAAGTGGAAAGAAAAAAAGTTATTCAAGATTGTACTGTAGTTGTGACTAAAAAGATACTTCTATTCGAGGATAAATTTGAAACCTAACAGGTGATTCCTCTTCTATCAGATCATCACCCATCAGAAGAGAATCATAATTGTGCATAAGGAAGATGATTTTCTCTTTCTTTTCTCAAAGAGAAGTAAAAAATAACTTTATAAAATCAAACTAATGTTACATTAAGATATTAGACGATAAGCTAGACAGGAACTCTACAACAAGGTGGAATTCATTAATATTCTGAAGGGATGGAAAGTTGAAGAGATAGTAGAGTCATTATAATACATTTAAACACCCACTACAAAGAGAAGTACTAATGGGTGAGTGTAGGTATAATTGAATGCTTGCATTTATGAGAAAATCCAGGAAATGACAGGTCTATAATTTTTACTTCATTGGGGATGTAATAGAAATGCTGCTCAGGCTCAGAGCAGCAGAGTGCTGTGAAAGTTATTATTTAATTAGGAACTGTAAGCACAGATTCAAACAAGGGAAGAGTTCTCATTTTGCATGCCAACTCTCATCGGGATACTGAAGCAATGAAGGGGCAGTATAATTGGGAAAAAAAGGACGCTACCAACTTCTCCAAGAGGACTTATCTGAAATACAGTTCAGGGTGAAAATCCAGGGTACTAGTCCAAGGAAATCTTTCCTACTAACTGCCATTTCTATCTTTAGTCCTAGTTGCTCTAATCAATGGAACCCACATTGTCAAGAATAAGAAAGAGGAAGGAGCCAAGATGGCAGTTTAGCCAGATACGCCATGTTGTTCCTCTACAACAAAAGTCTGAAAGTCCAAGTGAAATAGATGCAGATTAAAATAGTGGAATCCTGAACATCAAAATGAAGGATAAAGAATTGAATTGAACACAATTGAATGTAGTAAACAAGGAGGGTCATGGAGTGAAGGAATTTTGTCAGCCACCAGCCTCAGCAATGACCATCTTGAGACAAAGCCAGTAGCAATCCTGGATGGGTATTACAGGAAGACAACTTTACAGCATCCCAATAAGAAACAGAGATACTCAGTAGGCATATCCAAAGGGAAGCAGTACTAGTTGAACATGATCTGGATATAAGGAGGGAAAGCACAGGAAGGACAAGAGTACCAAAGATCATGGCATCCACAGAATAGGAAGGGAACTAGGATTCAGACATGGGTTTACTTAAGAGTTGCTTTGGTTCCTGACGGTGAGAGTGGGGATGCACATGACGTGTTGGATTCCCCATCCAACTGGACTATAAGCATCAACACCCTTCCTCATGTGGTTACAAATTAGGCTATGAACCGCAAGGTCAGCAGTTTGAAACTACCAGCTGCTCCGTGGGAGAAGATGAGGCTTTCTGCTCCCATAAAGATTTACAGCCTCAGAAACCCTGTTCAGGGTCGCTATGGGTTGGAACCAACTCGACAGCACTTAATAACAACAACCCTTGCTCACACTTGAGCAGGGCCAGGTTCCAGTTGCTGACTGTAGCCAATGGGAAGTACCCAGACAATTTTCTCTAGGGACCTGAGAATTAGAGTAATGGGGCCTCCTAAACTCCTTATCCCCATGGACTTGACCATCAGGGATTAAAATTTGAGTCCTCCTTTCTCTTTCACCCAAAGCCCTGTCAATCACTCCCCACTTGCCCACCCACTGAACAGCAGCAGCAACCATAGTGCCCCTGCCTGACCATCCCTACTCCTCACCTGGTGACCTGCTCCCCTGAGCAGTGCATAACCACTCTAGTGACCTAGCCTGCCTGGCCTCACCTAGTACTTTACCCCTTCCAATGGCAAGGGACCCCTCCAGCAACCCTGCCTCCTACTTAGTAACCCAATACATGTAATATCACAGGTGCTCTAGTGACCCCAACCCCCACACAATGACCTGTAGCCCTCAGTGGAATGAGAGCACTCTAGTCCCCTGGACAAACAATTACATCACCCACTCAGTGAGCAGTGAGAGAATAGCATGTTCCCATACCCCTGTTTGTCATGCACATCCACTGCACATACTACCATTCCACTTAATAAGCGTCATTGCTCACTTCCACATAACTGAGCTAATGACAGATGTTGGCCAACACCTGCCCAGTCAAGCATCAACTGCCCTGCATGATCAGAGAATGAGCTGTTGGCCCACCCATCCAGAGAGTTGGTGAGAGCTCCAGCTCTGTCAGACTACAGACCAGCATAGTAAATCTGCTCCACTCACCTGGTTATATAAAAATAAAATGTAATAAAACACCAGGATGAAGCAAAAAACAAACAACTTACAAAAACATATTATCAATTAATAAATAAAATTTCACTACAGCAGACCATTTTTTTTATTCCATCAATTCCTGTTGCCTTGTTCTTTGCAAATTCCTTCAATGCACCTTGGACTTCTTCCTTCAGTATCATTGGCTCTTGATCATATGATACCTCTTGAAATGGTTGAACATCAACCATTTGGTACACTGATTCTGCATATTCCTTCCACCTTCTTTTGATGGTTTCTGCATCATTCAATAGTTTACCCAGAGAATCTTTCAATAACAAAAGTTGAGGCTTGAATTTTTCCTTCAGTTCCCCCAGCTTGAGAAATGCTGAAAACCCTTCTGGTGTTCTGACTCCAGATATTTGCACATTTTGTTGTAATGTTTGACTTTTTCCTCTCAAGCTGATCTTTGAAAATTTCTATTCAGCTCTTGGACCTCCTCATTTCTTCCATTTGCTTTAGCAACTCTGGAGAGCAAGTTTCAGTGGCTCTTCTGAAATCTATTTTGGTGTTTTCCTTTTTTCTTGTCTTCTTAATGACTTTTTGCATTCTTCCTGTTCTTGATGCCATCCCACAACTCTTCTGGTCTTCAGTCTTTCATATTTAATGTATCAAATCTGTTCTTCAGATGATCTCTAAATTCAGGTGGAATATATTCAAGGTCAATATTGGCTCTTGTGGGCTTGTTTTTATTTTCTTCAGCTTCAGTCTGAATTTGCATATGAGTAATTGATGGTCTGTCCCACAGTTTGCCCCTGGCCTTGTTTTCACTGATGATATGGAGCTTTTCCGCTGTCTCTTTCCACAGATGTAGTCAATTTGACTTTTGTGTATTCCATTTGGTGAGCTCCATGTGTATAGTCATCTCTTATGTTGTCTAAAGAAGGTATTTGAAATGAACAAATCATTGGTTTTGCAGAATTCTATCATGCAATCTCCAGCATAATTTCTATCACCAAGGCCATATTTTCCAACTACAGATCCTTCCTCTTTGTTTCCAACCTTTACATTCCAATCACCAGTAATGATCAGTACATATTGATAGCATGTTTGATCAATTTCAAATTGAAGAAGTTGGTAGAATTCTTCTATTTCATCCTCACTGGCTTTAGTGGTTGTTGCATAAATTTGAATAATAGTGGTATTAACTGGTCTTCCCTGTAGGCCAGATTCAGAAGAGGACATGGAATGAGGGATATCATTGCTGACGTCAGATGGATCTTGGATGAAAACATAGAATACCAGAAAGATGTTTACCTGTGCTTTATTGACTATGCAAAAGCTTTCAATTGTGTGGATCATAACAAGCTAGGGATAATATTGAAAAGCATGAGTGTCCCAGAACACTTAATTGAGCTCATGAGGAATCTGTACATGGACCAAGAGGCAGTTGTTCAAACAGAACATGAAAACACTGAATGGTTTATAATTAAGAAAGGTGTGCGACAAAGTTGTATTCTTTCACCGTACTTATTCAACTTGTATGCTGAGCAAATTATATGAGAAGCTGGGTTATATTAAGAAAAACATAGCATCAGGATTGGAGGAAGACTCATTAACAACCTGCAATATGCAGATGATACAACCTTGCTTGCTGAAAGTGAAGAGGACTTTAAATACTTAATCAAAGGCCACAGCCTTCAGTATGGATTGCATCTCAATGTCAAGAAAACAAAAAATCCTTACCACTGGACCATTCTTATCATTGGAGGAAAGATTAAAGTTGTCAAGGACCTCATTTTTCTCGGATTAACCATCACCACTCATGGAAGCAGAAGTCAAGAAATCAAACAACATGTTGCATTAGACCTTTTTTAAGTGTTGAAGAGCAAAGATGTCAGCTTGAAGACTTATCCGTGCCTGACCCAAGCCATGGTATTTTCATTAACATCATATGCACACAAAAGCTGAACAGTGAATAAGGAAGACCATAGAAGAATTGATGCTTTTGAGTTATGGTGTTGGAGGAGAATGTTGAAAGTACCATGGGCTGCTAAAAGTACAAACAGATCTGTGTTGGAAGAAGTGCAGTCAGAGTGTTCCTTGTAGGCCAGGATGGCCAGACTTTTTCTCTCATACTTTAGACATGTTGTCAGGAAGGACCAGTCACTAGAGAAGAATATCATGTTTGGTAAGGTGGAGGGTCAGAGAAAAAGAAGACACCCAGTGAGATGGATTGGCAATGTGGCAGCATCAATGGACTCAAGCTTGACAACTATTGTAAGATTGGCCCAGGATCAGGCAGTGTTTTGTTCTGTTGTGCATAGGGTCGTTATGAGTGGGTACCAACTTGATGGCACCTAACAACAACAACAACAGCAGCAGCAGCAGACCATAAAGAAGCAGGACAAGATGGTTCAAGCAAGTGACCAAAGTAAAGGGCCAGAACCCTCTCTTAGGGAGGTCCTCAAAGAAATCATGGAAAACACAAATAGTCCCACCCCTCAAAAAAGAAACAATAATAACAACACAGACAAAACTGTAGTAGCATTCAGGAAAAGAATACAATAACAAAATGAGGAAATAAATAGACAATTAGAAATCAGATACAAACAACAACTAGAAATCCAGATTAACAACAAAACATCAGAAATTAGAAATCAGATACAAACAACAACTAGAAATCCAGATTAACAACAAAACATCAGAAATAGACAACTTGATAGGACATAGAAGTAAACAAGTATCAATGGAAGACATTATCATCGAAATAGAAGATAAATCCCTAGATAGTAATTTGATTGTTGTTGTTGTTGTTAAGTGCTGTTGAGTCAGTTCCGACCCATAGTGACCCTGTATAGGGTTTCCAAGGAGCAGCTGGTGAGCTTGAACCACTGACCTTGCACTTCAAATGGCTTTGCAATCTGGTGCATTAACCCACAACACCACACCAGGAGGAACAATTAAAATAAAAAGAAATGAAGAAATTATAAGAATTGTATTTTTGCTATTGTTGTTAGGTCCCATCGAGTCAGTTCTGCCTCATAGTGACCTTATACACAACAGAATGAAACACTGTCCAGTCCTGGCCAACCTCACAGTTGTGCTTGAACCCATTGTTTTTGCCACTGTTTCAATCCATCGCTTTGGGGATCTTCCTCTTTTTCACCCACTCTCCACTGTGCTATGCATGAAATCCTTCTCCAGGGACTGATCCCTCCTGATAACAAGTCCAAAGTATGAGAGACAAAGTCTTACCATCCTGGCTTCTAAGGAGGATTCTGGTTATACTTCTACCAACACTGATTTATTTGTTCTTTCAGAAGTCCATGGTACTTTTATTATTCTCCAACACCATAATTCAAATGTATTGATTTTTCTACAGTCTTCCTTATTCATTTTCCAACTTTTATATGCATTTGAGGCTATTGAAAATAACATGGCCTGAGTCAGGCATACCTTATACCTCAAACTGACAACTTTGCTCTTTAACATTTAAAAAAAGATCTTATGTAGTAGATTTGCCTAATATAATATGTTGTTTGATTTCTTGACTGCTACTTTTGTGAGTGTTGATAGTGGATCCAAGTTGTCTTTGAAAACTTCAGTCTTTTCTCCATTTATCATGATGTTATTTAATGGTCCAGTTGTGAGGATTTTTTTTTTTTTCTTTACATTGAGATAAAATCCATACTGAAAGCTGTAACCTTTGATCTTCATCAGTAAGTATTTTAAGTCGTCTTTGCTTTCAGCAAGCAAAGCTTTATCATCTGCATATCACAGGTTGTTAATGAGTCTTCCTCTAATGCTGATTTCACATATTCTTCATATAATCCAGCCTCATGAATTATTTGTTCAGCATACAGGTTGAATAAGTATGGTGAGAAGATATAATATTGGCTCACACCTTTCCTGAATTTAAACCTTTCAATTTAAACATGGATTCAGGCTGCTAACCTCAAGGTCAGCAGTTTGAATCTACCAGCTGTTTTTCAAAAGAAAGATAAAGCTTTCTGCTCCTGTAAAGATTTACAGCCATGGAAACCCTATGCAGGGTCGCTATGAGTCAGAACCAACTTCACAACACACAACCACCACCACCATCTGTTCTAAAAACTACCTCTTGATCTGTGTACATATTCCTGATGAGCACAATTAAGTGTTCTGGAAAACCCATTGTTCACAATGTTACCCATAGTTTGTCATCGTCTACATCATTAAAAGCCTTTGCACAGCCAATTAAGAACAAGTAGACATCTTTCTGCTGTTCTATGTTCTCAGCTAAGATCCACCTGACATCAGCAGTGATAGCCCTAGTTCCATATCCTCATCTGAATCTGGTTTCAATTTCTGGCAATTCTCTGTTGATGTACAGTTGCAACCATTTTTTAAATTATCTTCAGCAAAATTTTACTTGCATGTGATAATGATGATATTGTTCAATGACATCTCCATTCCATTGGGTCAACTGTCTTTGGAATGGGCACAAATATAGATCTCTTCCAATCAGATGGCCAAGTAGCTGTCTTCCAAATTTATTGGTATATATGAGAGAGTGCCTCCTGTGCTGTATCAGGTTGTTGAAAAATATCTATTTGTATTTTGCCACTTCTTGGAGCATTGTTCCTTTGCCAATGCCTTCAATGCAACTTGGACTTCTTCCTTGAGTATCGTTGGTTCTTGATTATATTGTTGTTGTTGTTGTTAAGTGCCGTCGAGTCGGTTCCGACCCATAGCGACCCTGTACAGGGTTTCCGAGGGTGTAAATCCTTACGGGAGTAGAAAGCCTCATCTTTCTCCCACGGAGCAGCTGGTAGTTTCGAACCGCTGACCTTAAGGTTCGCAGCCCGATTCGTAACCACTACGCTACCAGAGCTCCTTGTATACTACCTCTTAAAATGGCTGAACATCTACCATTTTCTTTGGGTAGAGTGACTCTATATATATCTCCTATCTTCTTTTTTTCTTAAAAACAAAAACAAAAAACTGCTAACTGTGTACTGAGTGAAGGTTTAAAGAGCAGATCGTCAATTTTATATTCAACAAACCTTGCACTTTACTATATAGTTGTAATCCCCTCCATGTACCAACAGTTAACAACATTTACCTCTATTCACATCTCTCCCTGTGTCTCCTGCCACCCTCATTCTTCCTCTGCTAACCTCCCTCTTGCTGTATATTGCCTCTACTTTGATGAAGCAGCTCTTCCTCAGTCATATTTTGAATGCCTTCCAACTTGACTGAGGGACTCACCTTCTGGCACTATATCTGATCATGTTTACTATTCATAAGGTTTTCATTGCCTTGTCACCCATATGTCCATGAATAGTTTCCCCTCCCTTTTCCCACGTAACCATCATAGATTGTTTCTTTTATCAAGAAAATCTTTTTTTTTCCTTTAACTTTTTACATGTTTTGTAGTATTCCATTGTGCCTATGTACATTCTTTTGTTGATGGGCATTTAGGCTGTCTGCATCTTTTTTATGTATCTCTAGCAGACCGTATATTGAAAGATTCTGTTTTCTTATCTATTATGTCCTTTTAGTGGTATATTTAATCCTTTTCAATTTTTATTTATCATTATTATATGTTTTTGGTGCTGCTGTATTCTTTGTTCCACATTATTTTCTATGCTGAGTTTATTTTGTTTGTGGGCTTTCTTTTCATTTTTATTTCTGTTGTGTTAATGTTTACTAAGACTTTCTGATTTCTTCTTTTTAAATTTTTTGATGTGCAGGTATATTACTTTCTTTTAGGTTACCCTGTAATTTATTAATTAATTATATATTTTTTCCCTGCTTAAAAGTGTATATTTTATCTTGAAATCTACTTGACTACCTTTTGGGAGTTCTGTATCTACATGATTCCCTCCTTTTGCTTTATTGTTGATTTCATTATACATTGATATGTCTGGTTCCCTATTTTCACTCTTGTAAATTTGTTTTACTTTAAATACTTCTGTATCTGGATTAAGTTCTAGGTGGTGTTGCTATGTATGATAATCTCAGGTTTTTGTCTGCTGTTGTTGGTTCTCACTCTATTTTTTGCAAAGTTGATCTGGTCATTACAAATTCCTTTAATTTCTGTTTATCAGGAAATCTCCTAATTTCATCATCATATTTGAGGGATATATTTGCTGGGAATATAATTCTTGGTTGGCAATTTTTTTCTTTCAGAGTTTTGTATATGTCATTCCGTTGCCTTCTTGCCTACATGATTTCTTATGAGAAGTCAAGCTTAGTCCTATTGGTTCTCCTTTGTAGGTACATTATCACTTTTCTTGATCTGCTCTCAGGACCTTTCTTTGTCTTTGATTTTGGAAAATTTGATTATATTTTTTGGTGACTTTCTTTAGAACTATCTATCCTGTTTGATGTTTGTTCAGCTCCTTGTATGCTTATCTTCTTGTCTTTTACGATGTTAGGAAATGTTTTTTCCAACAACTCTTCAACACTTTTCTCAGTACTTGTCTCTTCCTGTTCTGGAATTATGATCACCAGTGAGTTATTCCTCTTTCTAGTGACCCACATAACTCTTAGATTTTATTTGGAATTTTTATTCTTTTTTCTAGTCGTTCTTCTAGCATGGTAGCATTGATATAGTTCTCCTCAAGCTCACTAATTTGGGCTTCTCTTTTTTTGCATGTACTCCTTTGCCATGCAAATGTATTGTCCATTTCTGAGATCTTAGTATTAATCTTCAGGATTTCTAATGGCAGGTTTTGTATTATTTCAAAATTTGCATATATTTTCTGTTCTTGTAGTGCTTTCCTGAATTTCTTTTAAAGTTTTTATTATGTTCTCGTTGCTTTCCTCAATCTTTCTAATGATTCTTTGAAGGTATCTAATTATCATTCTTTTGAATTTCTTTACCTTTTCTTCCTCAGAAATGTCTTCTTGCTCTGCATTTTGATCATTTGTTTGAGCCATTCTCTTTTGTTTTTACGTGTCAGCTAAAATATTCTGTTGTTTCCAGAGCATTGTGAGATTATTGTATTTGTAAAAATAAGCAGTACAGTTGTTTGACTTGGAGCAAAGTAATCTTTGTGGCGCTCCAGAAATTCAAGGAGCTCATGAGAAAGCTGTGGAAGGGAAATTACAGCAGAGTTCTTGGCCCTAGACGGAGTTCCTATTGTCTTCAGAACTCTATGTTCAGTGAACTAACTCCAGAAGTAGTTTGTGAGGCCTTTGATGGAGCTGGTTTCTGGGCACTCAATCTTGAAGTAATTTGAAGGGGTCTTTAATGGAGCTGGTTTCAGTATCTGTCAGAACCATGGAGAAGCTGGGGACAGGGTGCCTAGTCAAACACTTCTCTGGTGGCTCTGTGGGATTTATAGGTCTATCAGTATATCCTGACTGTATGTTTGATCAATTTCAGACTGAAGAAATTTATAGAATTCTTCAATTACATCATCACTGGCTTTAGTAGTTGTAGTTGTTGCTAAGTGCCATCAAATCAATTTGGACTCATAGTGACCCTGTATAGGGTTTCTGAATCTATAAATTTTTACAGGAGCAGAAAGCATAATCTTTCTTCCATGGAAACCACTGGTAGTTTCAAACTGCTGATCTAAGGTTAGCAGCCTAACTTGTAACCACTATGCTACCAGAGCTCCTTATAAATTTGAATAATAGTTATATTAACTGGTCCTCTTTGTAGGAATATGGATGTTATCCTATCCCTGACAGTTTTATACTTCAATATGGATATTGAATTGTGTGTGTGTGTGTGTGATAACTGTTACATCATTCCTCTTCAATTTCCATTTTCAGCATAGTGATTCATTTGATTGTCAAGTTCATAATGGGCAATATCAGTCTATTTCAGCTCACTAATGCCTAGGATATCGATCTTTATGTGTTCAATTTCATTTTTGGCAACTTTCAATTTTCCTAGATTCATATTTCATACATCCTATCCTCCAATTATTAATGGATGTTTGCACCTGTTTCTCCTCATTTTGAGTTGTGCCCATCAGGAAATGAAGGTCCTGAAAGTTTTACTCCATCCATGTCATTATGATCAACTCTACTTTGATGAAGCAGCTCCTCCCCAATCTGAGGGGATCATCTTCTGGCACTATATCTGACAACATTTCACTACTATTCATAAGATTTTTGTTGCCTAAACCATTCAGAAGTAGTCTGCCTCTCCTTCTTCCTAGTTTGTCTTAGTCTGGAAGGTCCACTGAAACCTGTCCATGATGGCTGACCTGCTGGTATTTAAAATGCCAATGGTATAGCTTCCAGTAGCACAGTAACATGCAAGTCACCCATGGAAAATTTTGTAAGATCAATGACTTGTTTCTGCAAGATATCTATATAACTCTTCCACCACTCATCAGATTAGTGGTGGAAGAGTTATATGAGACACTATAAAGAGGAATAATCTGTGCATGATTGGGGTTCTAGAACATGAAGAGACAGATAAAAATATAGAAGAAATATTTTGAAGATTTGTTGACAGAAAACTTTCCTAATATGAAAGATGAGAAGATTTGCATCCAAGAAGCTCAAAGACCCTCATACATTATAATCTCAAATTAAAGTCACCAAGACATAGAATCACATTTACTAAAACCAAAGACAAAGAAATAATTCTGAGACCAGTTTGTAAGAAATTGAAGTATCATATAAAAAGGACCTTGGGCAGAAATCATGCAGAAAAGGAGATAATGGAATGATATATAAAATCCTGAAGGATAAGAATTACCAATCAAGAACTGTATAACCAGAAAAATTGTTTCTCAAACACAACACGATTCATACATTTCCAGATAAACATAAATTAAGGGGGTTAATTAGAAAAACTAGATCAGTAATACAAGAAATATAAAAGGGATTCATTTGGACACAGAACCAGTGACACCAGAAAACAACCTGAGATTTAATACACAACAGTATCACCCAGGCATCAATTTAGATAAAGAACTCTCAAAAGTAAAATAAAGCTACAAAAATGAAAATAAGCAACAGTTATGTCAATCTCTAATTGACAACCTTAACATAGAAAGGGGAAACAAATGCTGTAGTAATAAAAATTTCATATGGAAAGGAAGTCAAGGGATGTCAAAAAATAACAGACTTGTTAAAATTTAGCAAGATAACAGTAAATCTTAGAATAATCACAAAGAAAAATAGTATTCCTATTCACTAAAATGAAGAAGAAAATAAAAAAGATTCAGTAAACACAAAATCAACAAAAAACCAAGAAATTTTTAAAGAACAATCCATAAAGAAGACTAATTCAGCATATAGAATTAAGTGGAAAAAAGAAATCATCAGTACCATATACAAAAAAGCATAGCAGAATGGCAGCAGTAAATTAATAATTACTGATTAGCACACTAAATGCACACTGTTTAAATGTGGCACTCAATAGACAGAGAATGCCAGGATAAACTTATGAAACAAAACAAAAAATCATGATCCATAAATGTGTTGCCTACAAGAAATACAACTGAACTCTTAGATACATAGACATATATAGGTTAAAAATTAAAGAATGGGAGACATTTGGCAAGATGGCAGACTAGGCAGACACACTTTATGGACCCTCTACAACAAAAATATAAGACACAAAATAAAACAGACACAGATGAAAATTCTAGCACCTTGAACTTCAGAAGAAAGTTTAGAGAGGTGGATGGAGTGCTTGCTGTAAGGAGAGGACAAACAGGGATGATGAGAGAGGGAAATGACTGGTGAATGGCTGACTAGACATGGTTTGACTAGCTTGCAAACAGCTTTGGCAGCAGAGGGAGGCCTGGCAGAGCAGATTCTTGAGGGCAATGGAAAAGGTGACATTTCTTCTTTTACCCTTCTCTCCAAGGGTGACCAGAAGTGTGGCCAGCTGCTACCCACACCCACCCACAATGCAGACTCTGCTCTCTGGGAGTTTGGAGCTGCGTGGTTGAGAGCTGTGCCAGCATGAGGTGGGTGCCGGCTGCTCCACTTTGGTATGTTGTTTGGGTACCTGGATTCAGGTTGGCTCAGCCTCAGTCATACGAAACCAACAGAGCCATCAGACCAACATTTGATAGTCACCCTGCCCCCAGTTTCCTTGTGATCCTAACAGACACTGAAACCAGCTCTATCAAGGACCCCCATGAACTACTAGATTGAGTGTCCTGAACAGAGATAACACCAAGGTCAATTGGAGCTCCCTCTAGGGTCAAGAACTCTGCTAGAACATCCTTTCCACAACCGCCTCATGAATTGCAGGTGCCCCGCCCCGCCCCTTGAGATTTCTCCCTTCTGAGTCCAATAAATGCATTATTTGTTTTTTACAAATACGACAACCTCAAAATGCCTCAGAGACAACAGACAATATGTTGCCACACAAAGGAACAAGAGAAAATGGCTCAAACACATGACCAAAATTCAGAGCCAGAAGACGTTTCTGAGGAAGAAAAAATACTATATCTAACTGAAAAAGAATTCAAAAGAATGATAATCAGTACCTTCAAAAGACTATTAGAAAGGTTGAGAAAAGCAAGGAAAATACAATAAGAACTTGAGAAGAATTCAGGAAAATACTATAAGAACCGAGAAATAAATGCAAATTTTGAAACAATACAAAACCTGCAATTAGAAATCCAGAAGACTAATACTGAGCTCTCAGAAATGGACAATACATTAAGTGGGCAAAGGAGTAGATGTGAAACAATGGAAGCCCAAATTAGTGAGCTTGAAGATAAATCTCTCAATACTAGCAACCTGGAACAATCAGAGAAAAGAATGAACAAAATCCAAAGAAAGCCTAAGACTTTTGTGGGTTACCATGAAGAGGAACAATTTATAGGTGATCAGATTCTAGAACAGGAGAGACAAGCACAGAGAAAATTGTCAAAGAGTTGTTGGAATAAAACTTCTCTGACATCACAAAAGATGAGAAGATAAGCATTCAGTTCCCCCAGCTTGAGAAATGCTGACCATGCTCATCCTTTTTGGTTTTTTGATTTCAGATCTTTGCACATTTTGTTGTAATATTTGGCTTTATCTTCTTGAGCTGATCTTTGAAATTTTCTGTTCAGTTTTTGTACTTCTTCATTTCTTCCATTTGCTTTAGCATCTCTACATTGAAGAGCAAGTTTCAGTGTCTCTTCTGACATCCATTTTGACCTTTTTCTTCTTTCATGTCTTCTCAATGGTGTTTTGCTTTCTTCATGTATGATGATCTTGATGTCATCCCACAACTCTTTGGTCTTCAGTCTTTAGTGTTTAATGTATCAAATCTGTTCTTCAGGTGATCTCTAAATTCAGGTGGGATATATTCAAGGTCATATTTTGGCTCTCATGAACTTGTTTTCATTTTCTTCAGCTTCAGTTTGAATTTGCATATGAGTAATTGATGGTCTGTTCCACAGTCTGCCTCTGGCCTTGTTTTCACTGATGATATGGAGATTTTCCATCGTCTCTTTCCACAGGTGTAGTCACTTTGATTTCTATGTATTCCATCTGGTGAGGGCCATGTGTATAGTTGTCTCTTATGCTGTCTAAAGAAGGTATTTGAAATGAGCAAATCATTGGTTTTGCAGAATTCTATCATGCAATCTCTAGCATCATTTCTATCACCAAGGCCATATTTTCCAACTACTAATCCTTCCTCTTTACTTCCAACCTTTGCATTCCAATCAGGGCTAAAGAGTAGACACATGTTAACATGGGTGACAGGGTAAGGAATATACAACAAGAGGTAATTAAGCAAAGGAAAGATGAGGGTGGTGGGAGATATACAGAGGAATGCAATAGTTAAAGTGAATAGAGGTAAATGCTGTTAACTCTTGGTACGTAGAGAGAATTACAGCCATGTAGTAAGCAAAGTGTATTGTTTGTTGAATGTAAAACTGGTGATCTGTTCAGTAAATCTTCACTCAAAACAAAAAGTTAAAAAAAAAAAAAATCAAAGAATGGGGAAAAAAAAATCAAGCAAACATTAACCAGAAAAGAGAAGCTATGGTCATATTAATCTCTGATAAAATGAATTTTAAATCACACTCCATAATAGGAGACAAGGAAGAGAACTAAATATAATTGAAGTGTCAGTCCACCAAGAGGAAATAACAGTTTCTAATACATTCTTTAAAACTTAAATAAAATTGAAAAGAGAAATAGTTCCACAACAATAAGTAGGAGACTGAGATATGTGAGGATTAAGGCCCAACTCCACAGGCAGACACCAGGATGGAGTTTGTAAAGTGTCTGGGATACACCGAGGAGTTCTACAACCTGCTGAGGTTCCAGATGGGAGGCAGCCAGAAGGTCTGCTGAAGATGGACCAGGACTCACTGAGCAGTAGCTTGAAAACTTACTATAAGTATCTGAACCAGACCAGTCGCAGTTTCACAGTTGTTATCTAAGGACTGGATGAGGAAATGCACCATGCAATATGCATATTTTATTTGGTTCTCAGAGCTCTGGACACTATTGAAGATGACATGACCACCAGTATAGAAAGAAAAAGAAGGGTTCCAATGTTACACAACTTTCACTCTTACCTTTATGATCCAGACTAGTGTTTCATGGAGAGCAAGGAGAAGTATTGACAAGTGCTAATGGATTTTCCAATGATTTCCCTTGAATTTAGAAATCTGGCTGAGAAATATCAAATGATGGTTGTTTACATTTGCTGAAATATGGGATATGGGATAGCAAAGATTTTAGGAAAGCACGTGACTACTGAACAGGATGTTTGTTGGCCTGGTGGGAATTGGCCTTTCCCATGTGTTCTCATCTTAAGAGCCAGAAGACCCCGTAGTTGGTGAAGATACAAAGCTTGCCAACTCTATGGGCCTGTTTCTGAAGAAAATTAACATCATATGTGATTATCTGGAAGAACAGAAAGATGGAAGAAAGTTTTGACCTCAAGAGATTTAGAGCAGATATGTTAAGAAGTTGGGTGAGGTCTCTAAACCAGAGAACAATGACCTAGCTGTTCAGTGCCTGAATGAACTTAAAACCAATGCATTACAGCACATACCAGATGTCATCATGTATCTTTCAAGACTCAGAAACCAAAGTATCTTTAAGTTCGGTGCTATTCCACGGGTAATGGCCATTTCTACTTTGGCTGCCTATTATAATAATAAACAGGTATTCAAAGGTGTTGTGACTATCTGACAAGAGCAAGCAGTAAAACTCATGATGGATGTCACCAATGTACCAGTTGCCAAAACTATGATTCCAGTATATGGAGGAGATTAATAATTGGATCCCCAATTATTAATCATCTTCTAACAAAACAAAACAACTCATTTTCACTGTCAAGATGCAGAATCTTCCCAACTGTCAACTGGTCTCCCGAAGTCACTACTCTCCCATTTACCTGTCATTTGTCATGCTCTTGGCGGCCCTGAGTTGGTAATATATGAGCACCCTATCCCAGGTCACAGAAGACTAAATCAGACAGGAGAACATTGATTTGGAATTGTCTGGAAGCTCAATTTCATCATGAAACACATTTATCTTTTCTTCAAGGATGGATATTGACTTTTTTTTTTTTTGCCCATCCTATTTTAAATCTCTAAAAGAACTCTGTGTGGCTTACACCTGTAGACACTAAAATGCAGTTAAGATGAATATAAAAATGTGAAAAAATGCATTACTTTCATCAGCTTGGTGCTTCTGGATGGTAGTTGCTGTGTCCTGCTGAGTCAGTTCCTACTCATGGTGACTGTGTATAGGGTGTTTGAGGCTGTAAATCTTTATGGGAGCAGAAAGCCTCACCTTTCTCCCAGGTACTTCTGGATAGTGGCTACTTTTGCTTTTTGGCTTGTGGCTGATGGCAGAGAGTTCATTGCTTCGGATTAGGTAAAATGGTTGCAATGGAACTGTCATGAGATTTCATTTCACATGCATCTTCAGTAGAGTTATAATTGTTGCTAAGTTGGTTCCAACTTATAGTGACCCTGGATAGGGTTTCCAAGGAGCAACTGGTGGATTTGAACCATTGACCTTGTGGTTAGCAGTTCATGCCACAACAGGACTTTGTAATTATAATTACACATATTTAATTTGAAGCAACTTTGAATAATTACCCTGCTAAAATATGAAGTGAATTCTCTGGTCCCTGTTTTTCTCAATACTTATTTCTCCTCTTTGCTTGAATGTAGTAGATACAATGTCTGTAGTAATACTTTTTCCACATTTATAAGAATGCAGACTGTTTTCTGTACTTGGTGGCTAACCATTAAATTCTGGATATCTTGGTATGATGGTAAAAAAAAAAAAGTAGGAGACTTTATTTAATACACCAGTTTCAACAATAGACCAAAAAACTAGAAAGATAGTCAACAAAGATAGACAAGAACTAACTAGCACAATCATACAAGTTGACCTCACAGATGTATTCAGAATACTCTACCAAACAATCCCACAGTACACATTATTCTTAAGTCCACATAGATCATTTTCCATAATAAACCATATTTTAGGCCACGATAAACCATATTTCAGGCCACAGAAATGTAAAAATACCAAAGTTCTATCAAGTATCTTCTCTGATCACAATACTATAAAACTAGAAATCATTAACAGGAAGAACAAGGGGAAAACAAGGCAAAAATCCAATGCATGGAAACTGTGTAAGATCCTGCATAAAAATCACTGAGAAGAAGTGGAGATATGGAGCAGCTGGGGACTCTGGACTTAGGGAGGGAGAGGGGCTGTGTGCTGATGGTGGGGGGCAGGCTTGTGGGGTGTACCTTTTGATTGTTTGATGATGCATGGAGGGGACTATAATCATTGCAATGAAATGAAATACAATAGGATGAATGTAAAGCTAATGTTCTCCCATGTAAACTATCACATAATTCACAATAAAAACTTTTTTAAAAAATCACTGAGTAACAGAAGAAATTAAAAACAAAATTTTACAAATTCCAAAATTAAATGAGAATTAATACAACATAATGGAGCCTTTGGTACCAACAAAACAGTGCACAAAGGAGTATTCATAGCAACAAATATGCACATCAAAATAAGAAGAGCCAAAATTAAAGCCCAACCCTGCAAATTGAACAAATAGAAAAAGAGCACAAGAAGAAGCCTACAGTCAACAGAATAAAGTAAATAGCAAAGATTAGAGCAGAATGAAATGAAACAGAAAACCAATAGAAAGCATCAATATAACTAGAAGTTTGGGGTTTTTTTGGAAGAATGTTAAAATGCACAAAAAAAGAAAAAAAAAAAAAACCTGGTCAAATTGACAAAGAAAAAGAATGAGAAGATGCAAATAACTAAAATAACACAGGAGATGGGTTACATTATAACAGAACCAAGATAAAAATATTGTAACAGAATATTATAAAAAACTGTACTCCAACAATTTGAAAACCTAGATGAAATGGACAGATTTCTAGAAACATGCTAATTACCTAACACAATCTGTGGTAGAAAAGAAAGGGGTTTTCTGAATTCATTTTATGAAGCCACCATAACCTTGATACCAAAGTCAGGCAAAGACATTAAAGAATAAATTACAGACTAATATCCCTCATGAATCTAAATGCAAAATTTCTCAACAAAACCCTAGTCAACAGAATTCAACAGCTTATCAATAATAATAATACTTGACCAAGTGGGATTCGTACTCAGTATGCAAGGATGGTTCAACATTAGAACACCGATCAATGTAATCCATTACATAAATAAAACAAAGGAAAATAACTACATAATCAATGCAGAAAAGGCATTTGATAAAATCTGAAATAGGGCACTGAGAACCCCCAAGGTGCTAAAAGGGCTTTTAACTTGACCAAAGCAAAATATAAAAGGCCCAAGTGGCTATCCTGCCATCCTTATACAATAGTTAAAGTTAGGATTTTGCAGCCCCTTCCTCAGCTGTACCTTATCCCTCTCTGTCTGCTACAGTTAACTACTGCAGTCCAAAGTAAATCCCCTTTTCTTTAAAAACCATCACTTCTTTAATTAGTAGTCAATCCCTTCTCTCAGGACTATAGTAGGAAGGACTACAGCAGGAATGGAAGGAAAACAACCATACATCTTTTATGGCAACTGATAACCACCACCTATAAAGATAAATGGTGCCAGCTGGAGACAGCCTGGCTAGGATAAGCAACAGGACCAAAGAAAGAAACAAGCATCAGAAAATTCCTGAAATTCCTCAGGCCTCTACTTCATACTTGTTGTTGTGTGCCCTGGAGTAGGTTCCAACTCATAGCAACCCTGTACAGGGTTTCTGAGGCTGTAAATCTTTACGGGAGCAGAAAGCCTCATCTTTCTCCTACGGAACAGCTGGTAGTTTCGAACTGTCGACCTTGAGGTTAGCACCCCAATTCATAACTACTCTACTACCAGAGCTCCTTTTGAGGTCCCTATAAAACTCCTCTCCCCTTTTCTCAGGGAGACAGATCTGGGATATGCCGTTCTCCTGGGTATCTATGCTCAACAAACACTTTGCTCTTTGTTCTGAGTTCTGTCTCTGAATAGTGTCTCCATCAATGGTGGCACTGTGGAATAAATCACTAGACCACAAGGTCAGCTTGAACTACAAGGTCGATGGTTCAAATTCATCAGACACTCCTTGGAAACCCTATACAGGGTAGTTATGAATCCAAAGTGACTTGCCTGCACCAAACAACAACAAACAACAGCTGTAGGTGATAAAGAACCATTTTTCTGGTTATATATCCAACACCTATAACACCCTACATAATTAAGGGCATATATCAGACTCCTGGTGTGGCGCTGTAGGATCAGCATTGGACTGTAAACCACAAGGTCAGCAGTTCAAACCCATCAACTGCTCCTGGAAAACCTTATACAGAGTTGCTATCATTCAGAACTGACTCAAGGGCCCTTAATAATAGCAATAAAAACAACACAAAGCCAATGTTAATTAGGCAGGAAGGGACAGGGAAAGTGGGTGAACAGAAACAAGAAACTCAAGATGAAAATGGGGAGAGTGAGGATACATCATGGGGATTGCAACCAATGGCACAATCTGTATATAAATTGCTGAGCGGGGAACTAAGCTGCTCTGTAAACTTTCACTTAAATCACAAAAAGTATATATACTTTAAATTACAGGCAAGGAAAACTTTTAAGTGAAGAATAGAAAGGAGAACAGAGCTGGGCATTGATTTCCCATGTTTTAAGAACTAAACCGAAAAAGGAAGAGCATAAATGATTTTAGCGCGGATTGCAGTTTTTCTAGAATTCACTTTGTGAATGCCTGAATAATAAAATGAAGGATCCCTGGTGTCACAGAGGGTTAAACACTGAACTGCTAACCTAAAGATCAGTGGTTTGAACTCACTAGTTGCTCTTCAGATGAAAGATGAGGCAGTCTGCTTTACAGCCACAAAAACCCTACAGTGTTTTCTGTCCTATAGTGTTGCTATGGGTTGCAATCAACTACAGGGCAGTGGTATTAAGTAATGATAAAATATCGTTCATCTTATCATTTATGGAGTTAGGGTATGGTATTTACCCTTTTTTAAATCTGCAGGAAGTAACAGGCTACCCTAGACGACTGACAGAAATGTGATTTAGGCAGAAATGCAAATTATTAAATGATGTAGAATGCATCAAGAAAAGATGGAAGGAATACAGTCATTGTACCAAAAGGAAATGGTTAATGTTCAACTGTTTCAAGAGGTAGCATATGATTAAGAGCCAATGATACTCAGGGAGGAAGTCCAAAATGCATTGAAGGAATTGGCAAAGACCAAGGCACCAGGAATTGATGGAATAAAAATTGAAATCTTTCAAGAAAGTGAGGTGGCACAAGAGGCACTCACTCATCTCTGCCAAGAAATTTGGAAGACAACTATCTGGCTGACTGATTGGAAGAGATCCATATTTGTGCCCATTCCAAAGAGAGGTGACCCAACGGAATGCAGAAATCATTGGACAATCTCTTTGATATCTCAAGCGAGTAAAGTTTTGCTAAAGGTAATACAGAAATGGCTACAATCATACATTGACGGAGAACTTCCAGAGGTTCAAGCTGGATTCAGAAGAGGCCGTGGAATGAGAGATATCATTGCTGATGTCCGATGGATCTTGGCTGAAAGCAGAGAATATCAGAAAGATGTTTACCTATGCTTTATTGACTATGCAAAGGCTTTCTATTGTGTGGATCATGACAAGCTATGGACAACATTGTGAAGTATGAGTATTCCAGAACACTTCATTTTACTTCTGAGAAATCTGTACCTGGACGAAGAAGCAGTTGTTCGAACAGAGCATGGGAACACTGAATGTTTTAAAATTGGGAAAGGTGTGAGACAAGGTTGTGTTCTTTCACCATACTTATTCAACCTGTATGCTGAGCAAATAATATGAGAGGCTGGGTTCTATGAAGAAAAACGTGGCGTCAGGATTGGAGGAAGACTCATTAACAACCTGTGATATGCAAATGATACAACCTTGCTTGCTGAAAGTGAAGAGGACTTGAAACATTTACTGATGAAGATCAAAGAGCACAGTCTTTGGTATGGATTGCATCTCAATGTCAAGAAAACAAAAATCCTCACCACTGGACCAATAAATAACATTCTTATCAATGGAGAAAAGATTGAAGTTGTCAAGGACTTCATTCTTCTTGGATCAATTATCAACATTCGCGGAAACAGCAGTCAAGAAATCAGATGACATATTGCATTCAGAAAATCTGCTGCACAGGTTTTTAAAGTGTTGAAGAGCAAAGATGTCACCTTGAGGACTAAGGTGCACCGGACCCAAGCCATGGTATTTTCAATAACCTCATATGGATGCAAAAGCTGGACAGTGAATAAGGAAGATCATAGAAGAATTGATGCCTTTGAATTGTGGTGTTGGAGGAGAATACTAAAAGTGCCATGGACTGCCAAAAGAACCAATAGATCTGTTTTGGAAGAAGTGCAACCAGAGTGCTCCTTGGAGGCCAAGATGGCTAAACTTCATCTTTCATACTTTGGACATGTTGTCAGGTGGGACCAGTCACTGGAGAAGGATGTCATGCTGGGTAAGATGGAGGGTAAGAGAAAAAGAGGAAGACCCCCAACGAGATGGATCAGCCAGGAGACATCATTGATGGCGTCAGGTGTGGCAGCGGTAGTGAGGTTGGCCCAGGATCGGACGTTGTTTCGTTCTGCTGTGCATGGGGTCCCTATGCAACGGTTCCAACTCAATGGTACCTGACAACAACAACAGTATGGATCATTGCCCACCCATACTGCTTCCTTAACACAACACATCACTGTGATATTACCACAATGAATTTAATAGACCATCATGGAAAGTTTCAACATTAATTCAATTTTAAAGACAAATGAGGAATTCATGTAAAGTTTGTGATGTGTGGGAAGCCTTCTCCATTAAAATGGTGGGGAAGACAGGTAAGAAAATTCATCAATATATATTTGACATTGTGATCAGCCCAAGGATGATATTTCCAGGATCAGAGAAAGATTTAGCTTGCAGTTCCCAAATTTACTTTATTCATACTTACTTGAAAAGGTTTTAAAGGAAAAGTAAGTCATGATTGACACAGAACCCATGGAGAACACATTCCATGGGTTAGTCTAATTGGACCCTAGGAAACTTGGTCTGGTTGAAGATCCCAGGTTGAGGTCCAAATGCATTTCTATATTGTCCCTGAGAACAGTATCTTAATTCAAAGAACAGTTGGGTGTTCTTCAGTGTTCTTAGTGTCTGAATACTCGCAGAATTACCTGGCTGTCAATTTAATCTCCAGGTTCTACCTTTTAGGAGGAGGCCAGATTCAGAGAAGCAAAACTATTTAAGCAAGATGACAGAGATTCTACTTTGAACTCCAGCTTTTCTCCTGGCACCTTAGGTAAGTCAATTACTCTCTAACTTGACAGAAATAATGTTTTTCTCTATAGTAAACTTAAGGAAAACAGGGTAGTTGGTTTCTAACATCATTTCAGCATTAAAATTCTCTAAAACAATTCCTTTCTGTGATAGAAAGAGAAGCTATTGTATGAATTATATAAAAATATGTTTTTGAAAGGACCAGATGATACCAACACCAGAATTGCCAGAGGTAGTTGTTGTTGTTGTTGTTGTTGTTAGGTGCTATCGAGTCAGTACCAACTCAAAGCGATATTATGCACAGCAGAACAAAACACTGCCCGATCCTGGGCCAACCTCACTGTCATTGCCACAATTGATTGTGCCCATTGATGCTGCCACTTTGCCATTCCATCTCATTGGGGGTCTTCCTCTTTTTCTCTGACCCTCCACCCTACCAAACATGATATTCTTCTCTAGCAACTGGTCCCTCCTGACAATATGTCTGAAGTATGAGAGACGAAGTTTGGCCATCCTGTCCTCCAAGGAGCGCTCGGGCTGTACTTCTCCCAAAACAGATCTGTTGGTTCTTTTGGCAGCCTATGGAACTTTCAGTATTCTCCTCCAACACCATAACTCAAAGGCATTAATTATTCTATGGTAGTTGTTGTTGTTGTTATGTGCCGTGGAGTCAGTTCCAGCTCGTAGAGACCCTGCACAAGGTTTCCAAGGCTGTAAACCTTTATGGGAGCAGAAAGTCTCATCTTTCTCCCATGGAATAGCTGGTAGTTTCGAACTGCTGACCCTGAGGTTCGCAGTCCAATTCATAACCACTACGCTACCAGACACTTGTTATTTTTGGTGATGGGAAAGGTAACAATGAATGAGGCTGAAATGTGTAGTTTAGCCAAGGAAATGATACCAGTAATCTGTACTCAAGAAAATATGGGCTTTTGGTGATTGCTATGGCATATGTAATATTGTTGCTGTTGTTAAGTGCAATTGAGCTGATTTGGACTCATACCAGCCTCATATACAGTTTTCGAGGTTTCAATTTGTATTCCATTGATGGGTTTGAACTGCCAACCTTGTGGTTCACAGTCTAGTGCTTATCCTACAGTACCACACCAGGAGTCCATATGTAATATGTTGCTGTTTTTGTTAAGTGCCATCAAGTCAGTTCCAACCCATAGAAACCCTATATAGGGTTTCCAAGGTAAGCTTGAACCATCAAACTTGCAGTTCAAACTGACTTTGCAGTTCATTACATTAACCTACAGTGCCACACCAGGACTGTAATATAGCATATATATGGCCTATGTACAGTCTCCTCAAGAGCACAATTAAGTGTTCTGGAATGCTCATTCTCTGCAATGTTGCCCATAGCTTGTGATGATCCACACAATCGAAACTCTTTGTGTAGTTAATAAAGCGCCAGAAAACATCTTTCCGGTATTCTTTGCCTTTAGCAAAAAGCCATCTGGCATCAGTAATTATATCCCTTGTGCCACATTCTCATCTGAATCTTGCTTGAACCTCTGGCATTCCCTGTCAATGTACTGTTGCAGGTGTTTTTAAATTATCTTTAGCAAAATTTTACGCTCCTGCAATATTAATTATATTGTCTGATGATTCCCATATTCCCTTGGGCCACCTCTATTTGGAATGGGCACAAATATGAATCTCTTCCAGTTGACCAGGTAGCTGCCTTCCAAATTTATTGGCATATATTAATGAGCTGCTACACACCAGAGCAGTGTCTACAACCAACACCTGCTAAAAACACTCTGAAGTAAGCTATATGAGCAGTGAACAGAGAAGCCCATCTCCTATCACAT
>NW_006408722.1:3244832-3246316 GCF_000296735.1 Chrysochloris asiatica | reverse complement strand
GTAGTTTCGAACTGCTGACCTTGCGGTTTACAGCCCGATTCGTAACCACTATGCTATATATTAAATGTTTAATTGTGAATTATGTGATAGTTTACCTGGGAGAACATGAGTTTTACATTCATCCTATTGTATATTGTTTCATTGCCATGGTTACAATCCCCTTCATGCATCATCACTCAACCAAAGGGTATACACTACAAGCCTGCCCCCCATTGTCAGCACACAGCCCCTCTCCCTTTCTGGTTCTAAAGTCCCCAGCTGCTCCATCTCTCCACATCATCGTCTCTGCCTCCGTCTCTGACATCACTACTTCTCTGGGTAGGGTCCCACTTTTCACTCTTCTCCCTTGATGGTCCCAGGGACCTCCGCTCCTAGACTGCAAAGTTAATCACTTCCCTCCTTGCTACAAAATGTCTACTTTTACAGTTCCCACCCTCACAATCAGTCCCGATAACAATTACTCACTATTGCATCACAAGAGACCTATCTGCATCTCCTTTCATCTGCCCCACCCAGACAGATTGGATACTACTGAGAAGGGAGATTCTACTTTCCTCCATGCCCCCTGGATCTAGGTACTCTCTTGAAAGCTTGTAAGCCAGTCACTTCTTGCCTTTGTAACCCCCCACTTTGGGTAGCCAATGTCCAAGTTGCCCATCCCTGTCTAGTCTGTGTATGGAGGGGGTGGGAATGACCCTCGTTATAAAGATTTGGTCCCTCTTTTGAGCTATTGCATCCATAGGTGTAGGTCAAGTTCATCAAATTGTATCAGATTACTCTTTTTCCTTCTTCTTTCTTCTTCTAGTTGAGATCTGATCATCCACTCATTGAAGCCACATCAAGCGGGTATTATCTGAAAGTGTGGGTGTTCTTGTGCATATACCCTCAACTTCTTATCAGTTGGATGCTTCACTCTCCACTCTAGTCCTCTGTGGCTGTGTCAATGACTCTGGGCCCAAGAGTCCCAGGTCTTGCCACACTGCTGGCCAACCATGTCTCCAACCAGGTTCATAGGCGTCTATTGAATGTTGTAGGGCTTAGCTTGCAGCTTCATTGCTGTTTTTCCCTCACTTCCCCTTATTGGTGATAAATGTGGTCACCAATCAGAGTGTATATTCACACTGAGTCTTAGTCTTGGAAGGGAGTTGTCCTGAGGGGACCCGATCACTTGCCTTGATGTTTCCTGGGCAAGCAACTTGCTTGTTCTTGTACTAATCAGTCGGACTGCCTATATTGTTTTGTATTTTTCCTGTTGGTCTTTCTTTCAAGAAGTATCTTCTGTTCTTCTAGCTGCTCCAGGCTGGCCTGCCCATCCTTTCAAGTGGAAATTTCCCACCTCTGAAAATTCTGGATGCTGTTCAGGATTCCACCTATAGTCTTATGTAATGCAGAGGCTCTGAAGGAAGCCTCCTTCACTGGGCATGTTGTAGCCCCATTTTAGGTATTCCAATCAGTTATAGGCAGAAGACGGACTTACAAGCTTT
>NW_006408722.1:3187912-3242248 GCF_000296735.1 Chrysochloris asiatica | reverse complement strand
TTTCATGAGTGTTGATAATTGATCCAAGAAGAATGAAGTCCTTGACAACTTCAATCTTTTCTCCATTGATAAGAATGTTGTTTATTGGTCCAGTGGTGAGAATTTTTGTTTTCTTTACATTGAAATGTAATCCATATCTAAGGCTGTGCTCTTTGATCTTTATCAGTAAATGTTTTAAGTCCGCTTCACTTTCAGTAAACAAGGTTGTATCATCTGCACATCGCAGGTTGTTAATGAGTTATTCTCCAATCCTGATGCCACGTTTTTCTTCATATAATCCAGTTTCTCAGATTATTTGCTCAGCATACAGGATGAATAAGTATGGGGAAAGAATACAACCTTGTTGCACACCTTCTTAATTTTTAACAATTCAGTGTTCCCATGTTCTATTCGAATAATTGCGTCTTGGTCTAGGTACAGATTCCTCATGAGCACAAGTAAGTGTTCCGGAATACTCATACTTTGCAATGTTGTCCATAGCTTGTCATGATCCACACAATTGGAAGCCTTTGCATAGTCAATAAAGCACAATAAAAGCATCTTTCTGATATTCTCTGCTTTCAGCCAAGATCCATTGGACATCAGCAATGATATCGCTCATTCCACGGCCTCTTCTGAATCTGGCTTGAACCTCTGGAAGTTCTCTGTCAATGTATGATTGTAGCCGTTTCTGTGTTACCTTTAGCAAAACTTTACTCCCATGGGATATCAAAGAGATTGTCCAATTAGTTCTGCATTTCATTGGGTCACCTGTGTTTGGAATGGGGGTTGGTGGAAGAACAAGATAGATAAGGTTTCACTGAGACAGGTGTGCATTTCCTAAGTGGGACAGAGGTAAATAGTGATGCATGCTCAACCTTGGAACAACAGGGCTCTGTGATACAGGGATCTAGGCATAGTTTGAAGAGGGGAAAGATACTAAGGTGTTTGATTGTCTTATGAATCTTGGTTTCCCTTGCTTACTATTATAAAATAGACACTTGAGTGGGATACAAAGGAATGTCAGGAAACATGATTACAGAAAATGTGTAAGCCTGCCTTCACCCTATAACTGATTGGAATACCTAAAAAGGGGTCTAGATTTTGCCTAGTGAAATATGCCTTTTGCAGAGCCTTTTCAGAGTATAGAACTTTAGGTGGAATCCCGAGCCCCATTGAGAACCTTCTGAGGTGGGACATTCCCACTAGCAATGACAAGCAGCCCAGCCTGGATCAGCTAGAGCAACAGAAGATACATCTTCAAAAAAAGATCATCAGGAAAAACCCAAAACAAAATGTCAGCATGACTGGTTTCTACAAGAATAAGCAAGCTGTTCACCAGGAAGCCATCAAGGCAAGCAATCAAGATCCTTCAGGACAAACTCCCCTCTAAGACTGAAACTCAAAGGGAACACATGAGCAAGCTTGTAAGCTTGCTGCCAACCACATTGGTCTACTGGTGAGGGGAAGAGGCGAAAAGGCAGCAATGAAAAAAATGGCCTGAGTTCAACCACAATCAAATGACTTCTGTTGACCTGGAGATGAGAAAGAGAAGAGGAAGGGCTGGTTTGTACAAAGTGTGGTGAGACCTGGGAACACCTGAGCTCATGAACAAGAGCATAGCCGCAGGGGGCTAGAGCTAAGAGTGAAGCATCCAGCTAATATGAAGTGAGGGAAGATGCACAAGAACACTTGCAGACAGTACCCATTTGACCTAGCCTCAATGGCTTGATAATCAGAACTCAACTAGAGGAAGATTTAAAATAAAAAAAAAAAATTATTTTTTGATAAAGGATGCAAGGGTAAATTGCTACAATTTGATGAACTTGACCTATACTTATGGAGGTAGTAACTCTAGATGCCAATAGAGAGGGAAGGAGTCTTCACATCAACTATCAATGCTATCCCCTCTGTACACAGGGTAGATAGGGATGGGCAACTTAGACACTGGCTACCTAAAATAGGGGCAGGAGGGCTATAAAGGCACGAAGTGACTGGCTTACAAGGTTTCATGATGGAGTTTAGTTTAAGAGTGTGTGGGGGAAGAAAGAGTTCCCACTGAATAGTTCTCATCTTGTATAGATGGGTCTGGTAAAAAGAGATGGGGATAAGATTTCTATGTTTCAATAATGAAGAATTGTTATCATGACTAATTGTGACTGTCACAATTGTAAAATTAGAAGTTTTGTAACAAAAACAGGGGAGTGGTTAATCTTAAAGTCCAGGAACAGAGGACCCTAGGACCATCAAGGGAGAAAAGCACAAGCAGATTGCCAGACCTTGTCCAGAGAAGCAGCGATGCCAGTGTCAGAAGCAGAGATGGGGACATGGAGTAGGTGAGTGGCTGAGGACACTAGATTCATGGGAGGACAGGGACTGAGAGCTGGTATTCAGGAGGCAGACTTGCAGAATGTCCCCTTTGGAGGTGTAAATTATTATATATGCCTGAGTATTTTTGTTTGTTTGTTTGTTTGTGTGTTTGTTTGCTTTAAAGAACAAAAGTGAATAGTGAGAAATACTGTTAACTGATGGTACATGGAGGGGATTATGATCATTGTAATGAAACAAGGCATATGATTTGTTAAATGTAAAACTGATGATCTGCCCGGTAAACTTTCACTCAATCCACAATAAAAACCTTTTAAAAATGGGTGGGGGAATAGAGGTTGACTGATGGTACATGGGGGAATTGTAATCATTGCAATGAAGCAAAATATGTTTTATGGAATGTAAAACTGATCATCTGCCCTGTAAACTTTAACTCAATTCACAATTAAAGCTTCTTTAAAAATTAAAAAAAAAAAAAAAAAAGAGCAGCGAGCATCTCTAAAAAAAAAACAAAAGAAGATGGAAGGAACACACAGAATCATTGTACCAAAAAGAAATGGTCAGTGTTCAGCCATTTCAAGAGGTAGCATGTGATCAAGAGCCAATCATCCTGTAGGAAGAAGTCCAAAGTGCTTTGAAGTCAATGATAAAGAATAAGGCACCAGAATTAGATGGAATAAAAATAGAAATATTTTAACAAACTGATGTGGCATTGGAGGCACAATTTCATTTATGTCAAGAAATTTGACATAAATTGGTAAGCTGACAAGAAGAAATCCATATCAGCAACTATTCCAAAGAGAGGTGACCCAACAGAATGTGTAAATCATTGGACGATATCATTGATATCCCATGTGAGTAAAGTTTTACTAAAGGTAATGCAAAACTGACTGCAACCATACATCAACAGAGAATTTCCAGAGGTTCAAGTCAGATTCAGACAAGCTCATTCCACAATGAGCTATATCATTGCTGATGTCAGATGGATCTTGGCTGAAAGCAGAGAATACTAGAAATATATTTACCTGTGCTTTATTGACTATGCAAAGGCTTTTGATTGTGTGCATCATGACAAGCTATGGACAACATTACTAAGTATGAGTATTCTGGAACATTTAATTGTTCTCATAAGGAACCTGGCCACAGACCAAGAGGCAATTGTTCAAACAAAACAAGGAGACACTGAACGGTTTAAAATTAGTAAAGGTGTGTTCCAGTGTTTAATTCTTCCACCACACCTGTTCAATCTGTATGCTGAGCAAATAATCTGAAAAGCTAGATTATATGAAGAAAAATATGACATCAGAATTGGAAGAAGACTCATTAACAAGCTGCCATATGCAGATGATACAACCTTGCTTGCTGAAAGTGAAAAGGACTTAAAATACTTACTGATGAATAACAAAGATCCCTATGGATTGCACCGTATAGTAAAGAAAACAAAAATCCTCACCACTGGACCAATAAACAACATCTATATAAATTGAGTAAGACTGAATTTGTCAAAGACTTCATTTTGCATCGGCACACAGGAAGCAGCAGTCATGGAATCAAGTGACGTGTTGCATTAGGCAAATCTGCTGCACAAAACCTCTTAAAAGTGTTGAAGAACAAAGATGTCAGTTTGAGGACTAAAGTGTGCCTGACTCAAGTCCTGGCATTTTCAATAACCTCATATTCCTGTGAAAATTGGACAGTGAATAATGAAGACCATAGAAGGATTGATGCATTTGAGTTATTGTGTTGGAGAAGAATATTAAAAGTGCCATGGGCTGTCAAAAGAATAAACAGATTTGTGTTAGAAGAAGTGCAGCCAGAGTGCTCCTTGGAAGCCAGAATAGCCAGGCTTCGTCTTTCATACTTCAGACATATTATCAGGAGGGACCAGTCACTGGAGAAGGATATCACGTTTGGTAAAGTGGAGGGTCCGAGAAAAAGATGAAGACTCCCAACAAGATGGATTGTCACAGTGGCAGAAATGATGGGCTGAGTTGGCCCAGGACAGGGCAGTGTTGTGTTCTGTTGTGCATAGGGTTGCTATCAGTCAGTACCAACTCAATGGCACCTGTTCACAACAACAATTCTGGTATGGTTCTGTAGGATAAGCACTGGACCATAGGGTTGGTTTGAACCTCAGGTTGATGGTTCAAATTCACCTAGCCTCTCCTTGGAAACGCTGTACAGGGTCACTGTGAGTCAGAACCAACTTGATGGCACTTAGCAACAACGTCTTATACCCTGACTCTTTGCTAAATGATTCAGTTAGTTCTAGGAATTTTCTTGCTGAGTCTTTGTGATTTTCTATGTATAGAATTATATCATCTTCATGTATATCTAGTTTTACTTCTTTGCCAATTTGGATGTCTTTAATTTACCTTTCTTTCCTTATGTTGTTAACTGTCGTTGAGTCAACATTACTCCTAACAACCTGTATAGGTCTTCTGAGGAGCAGCTGGTGAGCTTGAACCACAGACCTTGTGGTTCAAATCAACTTTGTAGGCCAGTGCATTAACCCCAGTGTCACATATAGCTCTGGCTAAAACGTTCTGCACAGTATTGAATCGATATTGTTGTTAAGTGTCATGAAGTCAGTTCTCTCTCGTAATGACCCTGTTTAGGGTTTCTGAGGAGTGCTTATCTTGCAGTGCCACACCATATATATATGACTGTAATTATATTGAGGAAGTTCCCTTCTATTCCTATTTTGTTTCATGTTTTTATCAGGAATGTGTGCTGGATTTTGTCAAATGTCTTTTTTCATCAATGATATGATCATGTGGTTCTTTTCCTTTTTTCTATATATTTGGTAGATTACACTGATTTTTTTTTTTTTTTTTTTTAAATACAGAAGCATCCTTGCATATGGAGTATAAATCCCACTTGGTCTCAATGCATTGTTTTTTTGATATGTTGCTAGATTTTATCAAGAATTTTAATATACAACAGGCATGTTTTTGTCATTGTTAAGTGTCATTGAGTCAGTTCCAAACCATAGTGACCTCTATTGGGTTTTTGAGGCTTTAAATCTTTGCAGGAGTAGAAAGCCTCATCATTCTCCTATAGAGCAGCTGTGAGTTTGAACTGCCCATGTGTGGTTCACAATCCAGTGCTTATCCTATGGAGTCACTGTGCTGACATCATGAGGCATATTGGTTTATAATTTTCTTTCTTTCTTTTAACTTTTCATTGTTAATTGACAAACAAGATCATCAGCTTTCTATTCAACCAATTACACATTTTGCTTTAGCTCAATGATTACAATACTCCCTGCAACAAGTTATCCTACTGGTGGCTCCCCATTTACATCTTATATCTCACAAATGAACAAAGCAAAAAGATTTGATGTAAACATATAAAATTATATATATATTTAAATGTCCAAAAGTCATATTCTAAAAGCCATCTCCTGCTTGCTGACACACAGCATTACTCAGTCCATGGGTCTAGAGCCCACAGCTGCTCTGTCTTTCCATGCCACTGCCTCTACCACTGTTTCTGCTGTTGCTGTTTTTCTAGGTAAAGATCTCATGTTCCACTCACGCTCTTCCTTCTTAATGGTCCTGGGATAGTCTGTTCCTAAAATGAAAAGATCACCTCTTGTTGTTAGCTGCCATTGAGTCGATACCCACTCATAGTGAACTTATGCACAACAGAATGAAACATTGCCCAGTTCTGCGCCAACCTCACAATTGTTGCTATGCTTGAGTCCATGACTGTACCAATTTATACAATATTCTGGTGTTCTTCATCATGTTTAAATGTTTAATATCCACAGTGACTACCTATTTACTACATTTCTCCTTTTTCCTAGTTTATCTTAATCTGGAAGTTCAGCTGAACTCTGTCTACCATTTGTGACCCTGCTGGTATAGCTTCCAGCATCACAGGAATAGTCAAGCTACCACAGTATGACAAACTGACAGACCAATGGTGGAAAAGATAAACTACTACCCCCTTTTAATTGCATGTTATCTACAAACAAACAAAGGAGAAAACAGGGGTAGGAGCAGGATCCAGAGAGGAGAAAATTGTAGGAGGCAGGCCACCTACTACAGGTCGGCACCCTCTTCTAGCCAAGGACTGCATGGGATATGGAGGGGAAGAGTGAGGAAGTGGAACACCTGGTACTAGACAGAGTTTTTGCCAGCCTAGATGGTGTGTATGGGCAGGACACTTGATCTGATCTGGATCTAGCTCATGCCAGCTCAGAGGGGTCTGAGGTCAGGGTGCTTGTTCCAGGAAGGAACTATTTCAGATCCAGAGGGCAACTGAGTGCAGGGTGGCTGGTTATGGAGGAAGTTCTTTTGAGCCCAGGGGTGACCAGGGAGAGGTCACTTATCCAGCACTGTGCATTCTACTGGTCTGATGAGGTGGAGTTCATGCACCTTCAGATATGAGAGTGGTACATTAGCACCTGATCCATGAAGGCAAGGCTTTCACCTCATGCAGAGCAGGGCTGTGCAGAGGCGGAGGTTGTCACCAGTCACTGGATAGGTGAGGGTGGGAGTTGGCCATGCTTCTGATCACTAGGAAGGTATGAGGAACAAGGGGAGAATTTACCTTTCTAGTCACCAGCCACTGTTGTGAACATTTGTGTTGTCAGACAACTGTCTCAACCAAAAGCCTACAAAAGTTCAAAATGGCTGTGCTTTTGACATAAAAATTCACCCATTCTGTATGTCTCCTCTCTCATTTCTTTTGTTCAGTTTCTTCTCCTTGTTGTTGTTATATGCTGTGGAGGCGGGTCCAACTCAAAGTGACCCTGTACAGGGTTTCCGAGGTTGTAAATTTTTACAGGAGCAGAAAACTTCATCTTTCTCCTGTGGAACAGCTGGTAGTATGAAACTCCTGACCGTGATATTAGCAGCCTGATTCGAAACCACTACACTACCAGAGCTCCTTAGTGGGTATTCAATCCATTTCTCTATTCTTTCCTCTGAAGCTAAGGGTTCAAGAATTATAATTTGTATCTGTTTCATTTGATATCTCATGCCTTTGTTGTAGAGGGTCTGGGCAGCATGTCTACCACCTGGCCAGAAGTCCTTAACCAGTGACTTTCTCTTCAGGTCTACGCTTTATGGGGTTTGTTGAGCTTCTTAAATGGATATCTTTCCATCTTTTATATTAGGAAACTTTTCTGCCAGCAAATCTCTCTGTGCTCTTATTGTTGACCTATTCTGGAATTCTGATCATGTGTAAAGCTTTTTCTTTTGATAACATCACACATAATTCTTAGGTTTTCTTCAAATTTTCTGAGTTTTCCTCAAATTTGTGTCAAAGGATCTGGTCTTCCACCAATTCAATTCTTCTATTGGGTTTTCTGTTTTTAAAATTTTTATTGTTAATCATCTGAATTTCTAGTTCCTGTTTTTTGTGGTTTCTAATTGTGTATTTATTCTTTCTTTTGTTCTTGTATTGTTTTCCTGAGCTAGTCTATTGCTTTCTCTATGTTTTCCTTGGTTTTGTCTGTGTTTCCCTTGATCTTTTGGAGAACTCTTTGTATTAGTCCTTTGCATTATTATCAGGTAGTTCCATCATTATTTCTTCCTCTCCTAGGGTTTCTAGTTCTTTATTTTAGTCACTTGCCGGAGATATCTTGTTTTGCTTATTCATATGATTTGATACTGTCTATTGTCTCCAAAGCATTAAGGTGCTATTGTATTTATTTATTGTATATTTGCTTTGTCCTGATTTTTTGTTTTGTTTTGATATATCTGACTAGGCAAGACATGCATGCTACTCTGTTTGCTAGTCTAGCCACATCACAGCTCTCACCATCTGTCTCTAAGTGGGTGAGGCAACAGCTGGGTGTGTGAATGAACATGGGTTTCTGCTTGCTGGTCTTTCAGGGAAACTGATTATATAGCTGGCATTGCTGGTAAGTTGACGTAACTGTCCAGCCAGTCACTTGGGGGGCGGGGTGTGCAGGGAGCGTTTTCACAGGCCACTGCGTTAGGTGTTGTGTGTGTGCACTGCCTATTTCCAGGTGGTTGGGGCAAGGATGCCTAGGTTATCTATCACTGGGTGCATGGTTGGGAACTATCCCAACTGTCTTAGGCAGGTAGGACCACCTGGAGGTGGTCAGAGTTACACATATCTCTGTTTGCAGGGGACAGGGGCAATGCAAAGGGCAAGGGAATGGGGATGTTACCAGTCCACAGGTTTCTACTAGGAAGGTGTGCCCCCAATTACTAAAGTGTGATGCTGGGAAGGTGTGCTACCAGTCCTCAGACCACTGAAGCAAGTGCCTGAAGGGAGAAGGTGCCACTAGTCTGTGGGCCTCTGGTGTGGATAGGTGTGTGGATGGGTGTGGGACCTAGTGTCTCCAGTTGTTGGCTCCTGATACCTGTGGCTTGGTGGAGCAGCAAGTGCCACTAGCAAGTACAGCAAGGTCCCTAGTACGTGAGTGGCTAGGTGTGGGGCAGGGACCACAAATCTCCCCATGCCTTAGTCACGCAGAAAAATAGATGCCTCCAGTCCATGGAATTGAGTGACTGGGCTTAGGAAGTGGTGCTGCCAGTTCATGTACCCAAAGTATGAGTGGGCAGGTGGAAGAAAGGGTGCCACCAGACCATGGGTTCTCAGTATGGATGTGTGTACAGAAGATGGACTGTCACCCATTCATGGGCCCTAGGTTCAGATGGTTGGTGAAGAAGCAGGCATTGTCAGATCATTGGCTCCCAGCAGAGCTGACTGAGTAAAAGAAGAGATGCTGCCACTCCATGTGCCCTTGGCATAGGTGACTAGGTGAAGAAGCAGGTGCCACTGATCTGTGGCATCTGTAGGTGGTGACCAGGTGGAGAGGTGAGTGGTACCTTGACTCTGGATGCATAGGTGCCACCAGACCACAATTGTGTGTGTGTGGGGGGGGGATGGGATGAATGAAGGGAAATGTATTGTGGGCCTCCAGCTTGGGGGCATGGTGGGTGAGATGAGTACACTTAACTTTTTCAGGGTAAGGAGCACCACTTCCTGGCTCTGGATATGGGTGCAGAGTCATTCCTGCATGTCTGCAGGTGATTAGAACTTCATCTGGGAATGGTGCTTACTTTGTCTCAATATGGTCACAGTGATCAATATGGCAACAGTGATCAATAATTCTTCATGTCCACTGTTTTGTACACTATCTCCTTCCACTTGGCACTTCGTCCAGTTCTTTAGCCTTGTCTTTGATGCTCAGCATTCCAAAGTTGTCATCTATACTGAATTCACTTATTTACTCAGGTTTTTGTTGTTAATACAGACATGTATGAGGTGTCTCACTATGTGGCCACTTTGGGCCACCTGTCTGCCATTTGCTTCCATGGCTGTTGATTATGGATACAAGTAAAATGAAATCCTTGACAATTTCAATCTTTTATCCATTTATCATGATGCTGCTTATTGGTCCAGTTGTGAAGATTTTTGATTTCTTTATATTGAGGTGTAATACATATTGAAGGCTGTAGTCTTTGATCTTCACCAGTACTATTTCAAGTCCTCTTCACTTTCAGCAAGCAAGGTTGTGTAATTTATATATTGTAGGCTGTTAATGAGTTTTCCTCCAATCCTAATGCCGCGTTCTTCTTCACATAGTCCAGCTTCCTTGATATTTTCTTAGTATGGTGAAAGGATACAACCGTGATGTACACCTTTCCTAATTTTAAACTATGTAAATTTCCCTTGTTTTTTTTTTCCTCTTGGTCTACATACAGGTTCTGCATGAGCACAATTTCCATTTTTCACATGGAATTTCCATTTTTCACAATGTTACTCATAACTTGTTATGATCTACAAAGTGAAATGTCTTTGCATTTATAATAAGTTTATAATATATAATTTATAATAAATAAAACACAAGGAAACATCTTTCTGGTCGTCTCTGCTTTCAGCCAAGATTCATGTTACATCAGCAATGATATCCCTCATTTCATATCTTCTCCTGAATCTGGCTTGACCTTCCGACAGTTCCTTGTTGATGTACAAAACGGCCACTGTTTTTAAATTTGTATTTAGCAGAATTGTATTTGTATGTACTATTAATTCTTATCAATGGAGAAAAGATAGAAGTTGTCAAGGACTTCATTCTTCTTGGATCAACTATCAACACTCGCGGAAGTAGCAGTCAAGAGATCAGACGACGTATTGCACTGGGCAAATCTGCTGCACAGGAACTTTTTAAAGTGTTGAAGAGTAGAGATGTCAGCTTGAGGACTAGGGTGCGCCTGACCCAGGCCATTGTGTTTTCAATAGCCTTATATGGATGTGAAAGCTGGACAGTGAATAAGGAGGATCGTAGAAGAATTGATGCCTTTGAGTTGTGGTGTTGGAGGAGAGTACTGAAAGTGCCATGGACTGCCAAAAGAACCAATAAATCTGTTTTGGAGGAAGTGCAGCCAGAGTGCTCCTTGGAGGCCAGGATGGCTAAACTTCGTCTCTCCTACTTTGGACATATTGTCCGGAGGAAACAATCGCTGGAGAAGGATGTCATGCTGGGTAGGGTGGAGGGTCAGAGAAAAAGAGGAAGACCCCCAACGAGATGGATCAGCCAGGTGGCATCACTGATGCACTCAAGTGTGGCAGCGGTAGTGAGGTTGGCCCAGGATCGGACATTGTTTCGTTCTGCTGTGCATGGGGTCGCTATGAGTCGGTTCCGACTTGATGGCACCTGACAACAACAACATTAATGATATTGCCCCCTAATTTCCACATTCTGTTGGATCACCTTTCTTTAGAGGGGGCACAAATATGGATTTCTTCCAGTTAGTTAGCCAGATAGCTGTTCTCCAAATTTGCTGGCATAGATAAGTGAGGGCTTACGCTGTTGCATCTGTTTGTTAAAACATCTCTATTGGTATTTCATCAATTCCTATTGTTGTTAAGTACCATCAAGTAGGCTCCAGCTCATAGCTACTCTGTCTAGGGTTTCCAAGGAGTGGCTGTTGGGTTTGAACTATTGACCTTGAAGTTAACAGTCCAGTGCTTATCCTATAGTACCACACCAAGACTACATTCCTAGAACCTGGTTTCTCATCAATATCTTCAGTGCAGCTTGTATTTCTTCCTTCATATATACAATAAAATTCATAGTTGTCAGTGTCAGACTTTGAGTTGCACATAACATACTTTCCTAAAAACATGACACTATTTTCTCTTTTTCAGCTGGTTGAAAGAAGGAACCTAATAACAAGCTATGTAGAGTATAATTGGATCATTTTACTGAAAATGATCACAGCAGCAGCAAATGATATCCATATGATGAATCTTCAGCATTACTGGTTTGTTTTTTTGTCAATTTTGCAGCCAAATTATTGTCTTTACTCTAAAATTTTATATCTAAAGATTTGCTAATGTGAGAGTGTCAGATTCAATGGAAATTCACAATGAAATATAAATCAAAAGCAAGATGAATGTGTACCTTCAGCACTTCCGTTTTTCTTTTATCAAATAAAATTAATCTTCTCCTATAAATTGATAAAAATACTGTTTCTGAGGTGAGAAATCCAGCTGAAAGTTAGAGAATCCTTAGCATTGCTGATCAGAGATTTAAAAGGCATCATCTCAGAACACTGACATTTCAAATTTGCTTTTGCAATTCAAGCTATGGAGGTCAGGTTTGAGAAACATGTTTAACAACATGCCATTCCATAACCTCAGTATGTCTGCAATTTAAAATGGTCTTTTCGGTGACAGCTTTATCTGACTTATATACTCCAGCACTGAAATGGCTAGTCTGAGTCAATGTGGAAAAGTATCTCCATTTTCCAACCAGACTCTCAGCTCCTTGAAGCTGTATCTTGCAATCTGTCCTCACTTCCTTGCTTTGTTGATATGGTGTTGGGTTAATGGTTACATATGGAAGAAGTGGTGATTCAGAGGTGGAATTGTTGCTTTCCTTGTGAAAGATGCAGCTTCAATTCCCAGTCAGTGCACATGATGTGAAGCCACCACCCAGCTTGTGATGGAGGCTTGCGTGTTGCTATCATGTTGAACAGGCTTCAACAGAGCTTCCAGACAAAGTTGACCTAGGAAGAAAGACTTGGTAAACTATTTCCAAAAATCAGTCAATCACAACAAATTGATAAAACTGGGAGCATTTTGTTCCATTTTGCTTGGGGTTGTTATGATTTAGGAACCAACTTCATGGCAGCTAACCACAAGAAGTACATAGCTAATAAACAGTCTCAACACATTTGCCCTTAAACACATCAAACCTTCATGTAAATTTAGAAAAGTGAAACAGAAAGCTCTAAAACTCAAGAAAGTCACAGAAAAGTGAGTCAATTTATAAGGACTGCCTTGGTTATTAATAATTCATGCAGGGTAGAATACTACCCTTGAATTTAGGGTTGACCTTGTGATTTGTTTTGGCCAATGGGCTGTTTGTAGGCAGAACTACCAGCAGAGATGTGAAATACACTTGAGTGATTGATATTACTCATTTGTGCTTCTGCTACTGATAGAACATGAATTGGGTGGCCACTGCCCCATCAGTCTGGGTCCTGAGCTGAGTCTGTGATGCAGAAAAACCCCAGCAACCCCAGACATGTGACCAAGCACTATTTTGGGAACACTTTGTGATGTAGATTTGACTGACTGAAACAGGAGCTCTGTGACAGAGGATGCCCAGACTACTAGTGGTGGCATTTTATGTATGTGTCCCAAGTGACTTGAAGATTTATAGCATCTTACAGAGTGAGAATGAGGAACTTGGAAATCTGGTAAACATTGTCCTTGGGGACTCAGAAAGCCAGTGGTTGGATGGAGAGATGCAATCTTTATACTCCTTTCTCTATGTTATGGGTGCTGCTGTTATGATTCTAGAGTGGGACTGCTGTCACTTAGCTCTCCTCTGAAAGTAAGCCTACTGGCACTGCTTTGAAAACTCCTATCATCAAAGAGGTACAGGAACAAAGTTCTGCATTATAGACCCCAGCATACACATACACTCTCTCTCCTTTTTTCTGTCTCTTGCTTTCTCATTCTCACTGTCTTTCACTCTCTCTTGCCCTCTCTCTCTCTCTCATTTTAGAGATGAAGGCAGTATGATTTGGTTGACATTACACTGGATAAGGTGTCTTGACACCTTATGCTCTGGTACTGGTGCTATCATTATCTCACTGCAACTTTGGCAAGTGACTTCACCTCTCTGAGTTTCATTTTCCTCACCAGCAAAACAGTGTGGGTAATACTGCCTGTCTTATGGATGAGTTGAGAAGATTCATGAAATAGCAGTCCTAAAGGATTCATGACAGGGTCTGGCTCACAGACAGCCTCTGGGGTGAGACAGACATTTCTTAACTTCCTGCAGCAGGTCCCAAAAAAGGTGCCGGGCAAGTAGATTCTAACAATTTCCTACTAAGAAAATGGGCACATTAACAATCTCTTAGGCTGAAGTTCTGTACTTCTTTTGTAAGAATTCAGTGCTTTCCTAGAAACCCTGGCATGAATTATTCTTATTAGAAAGGTAGCATCATTGGCCAATACTGTTGGCATTGGCACTGACAGGAGATTGAGGGTGTCTCCTGGTCTGATCCTGGCCTGACTTGGACCCTAGTTTTGACAGTGGCTGAGTTTCTTTGCCTATGGCCACAGCTTTCTTCAGGTCCTGTTCACACCACACTTATCCCTCTTGCCTCTCGAAGTCTAGTGTTGTAATGGCTCTCAGATTTGATAATATCAAGTGTTTCACATTCTTTCTTGGTTCCCCCATCTCTGTAAAAAAGCTCCTTTGTTAAATCCTTAAGTTGTCCTTTCAGTGTTGCTACTACTTCACACATGGAGAGATAAGGCCTTTCTGAACTGAAAATTGAAAGACAAGGAGACAACCAGGTGACATCAGGTCAAGACTGTTCTAGGCAACAGGGACCAGGAGCAAAGATCTTGAGTGAGAACAAGCTAGGTGTGTCACAGGGACAGGAAGAAAGCCACAGTGACCAAGCGCAGCAAGAGGTGACGGCAGTGGGATAAGTGAGATCAGGGTTGGTCAGGGGCCAGATCATGTTAGAGACTATGGGATGGAGGGAGATGTTTGGGATTTATTCTAAGTACAACAGGAACCAATTGGAGGGATTTACTGTAGTGTAAGATGATACTGCTTTCAGCAGAGAACACGAGAAGGATGTTTCCCCGTGCTTTGTTGACTACACAGAGGCTTTCGATTGTGTGGATCATGACAAGCTAGGGACAACATTGCAAAGTATGAATATTATAGAACACTTAATTGTGCTCATGAGGAATCTGTACCTGGACCAAGAGGCAGTTGTTTGAACAGAACATGGGAACACTGAATGGTTTAAAATTAAGAAAGATGTGTGACCGGGTTGTATTCTTTCACCATACTTATTCAACCTGTATGCTGAGCAAATAATCCGAGAAGCTGGGGTTCTATGAAGAAAAACATGGTATCAGGATTGGAGGAAGACTCATTAACAACCTGCCATATGCAAATGATACAACTTTGTAAGTGAAAAGGACTTAAAATACTTACTGATGAAGATCAAAGACCACAGCCTTCTGTATAGATTGCATCTCAATGTAAAGAAAACAAAAATCCTCACCACTGGACCAATAAACAACATTCTTATCAATGGAGAAAAGATTGAAGTTGTCAAAGACTTCATTTTTCTTGGATCAACCATCAACACTCATGAAAGCGTCAGCCAAGAAATCAAACGATGTATTGCATTAGGCAAATCTGCTGCACAAGACCTTTTTAAAATGTTGAAGAACAAAGATGTCAGCTTGAGGACTAAGGTGTGCTTGATCCAAGCCATGGTATTTTCAATAACCTCATATGCATGCGAAAGTGGAACAGTGAATAAGGAAAACCATAGAAGAATTGATGCATTAGAGTTATGGTGTTGGAGGAGAATATTGAAAGTGTCATGGGATGCCAAAAGAATCAACAGATCTGTGTTGGGAAAAGTGCAGCCAGTGTGCTCCTTGGAGGTCAGGATGGCCAAACTTCATCTGTCATACTTTGGACATATTGGCAGGAGAGACCAGTTGCTGGAGAAGGGTATCATGTTTGGTAAGGTGGAGGGTCAGAGAAAAAGAGGAAGACCACCAGCGAGATGGATTGGCAAAGTGGCAGCATTAATGGGCACAAGCATGGCAACAGTTGTGAGATTGGCCCAGGACTGGGCAGTGTTCCATTCTGTTGTGCATAGGGTCACTATGAATCAGTACCAACTCAATGGCACCTAACAACAACAATAACAATATGATTTAATTGATACTTAAAACAAGGAAACAATCCCCAAAAAGGATGGGGCCATGTCAAAAAGTAATTGAACCCAATGGCCAAATTGAAATATTTTAAGCAAAACAAATATATAATGATAGCGTCAGAATACAACCCAAGAGTTAAATATGTATTCATGAGTTCATAATAACATAAACCAAGGATGGAGCAAGTTAACAATTGGGGGAGAAAGGATAACGTTTTCTTACAGAATTCTAATAAAAAAATGTAGAAGGAAGGAGGGAAATACAAAATCCCTACTGGTGGTGTTCTGTGGAGTCAGTTCCAACTCATAGCAACCTTGTACAGGGTTTCTGAGGCTGTAAATCTTTATGGGAGCAGGAAGCCTCATCTTTCTCCCACAGAACAGCTGGTAGTTTCGAACTGCTGACCTTGAGGTTAGCAGCCCAATTCATAACCACTCCTTAAAATCTCTATTAGAATGTCATAATTGTTATTATTTTGCTTAAAAGAAATATATAATGATAGTGTCAGAATACAACCCAAGAGTAAAATACATAGTCATGAGTTCATAATAACATAAACAGATGATGGAGCAAGTTAACAATTTAGAATACCATAATAACAATCACTGCCGTCAACATCATTGATGAATGCTGAAATTAGTGGGTAAAAGTCTAAGGAGAAGCAGGATATTCACATAGCCTCAAGGTCTCTCCCCACGAATATTTATTAGGGTGGTAGCTTTGACATATATCTACAAATCCTTTGATATGCCTCCCTCCGGAAGGCAAAACTGAATTCACCTCCCCTCTGTGACTGGCTTCTAAAGAATAAAATTCAAAAAGGAAAAAATAGTCACTTTTCAGTTGTGAAACATGGTTAACTTTACCGGCAATTAGACATATTGATAATGCATATGTGATATGATGCAATGAGAAGGGCTCTTCCCCTCTGTAGTCTGTTGATATTGTTGTTAAGTACTGGGGAGTCAGTTCTGACTCATAGTGACCCAGTATTGGATTTCCAAGGAGCAGCTGCTGGGTTCCAACCACCAACCTTGTGGTTTTCAGTCCAGTGCTTATCTACAGAGCCACACCAGAAGCCCATCTGTGGTCTACTGTCCCTAAATCTATAACCTCAATCTAATCTTAGTCAGCAAACTCAAATTGAGGGACATTCATGAAATACCTGATTAGCACTCTTCAAAAGGTAAGAAAAGACTGAAGAACTGTCACAGAATGAAGATTGTCAAAGACAGGAGAGCCCAGTGGCTCTGCACAATAACCACAAGGTTGGCAGTTCAAGCCCATCTGGTGCTCCATGAGAAAGATGAAACTTTGTCTTTCCCAAAGATGTACAGACAGGGTTGCTATGAGTCTTAACTGCAGTTAACTTAACGGCAGTTAACAACAACGGCAGTTAACAACAACAAAGGAGACATTACTAAAAGCAATGCACTGCCTTGAATGAAACCTTGGGACAGATTTAAGAAATCTGAGTAAAGTTGGTGGTTCAGCTAATGGTATTTCATTAATGTTAATTTTGGGAATTGTACTATGATTATGTTAGATTTTAACATTACGGAAAGCTGGATGAAAGGTTTTGGGAATTCTGTTCTATCTTTACAACCCTTCCATACATTTAATATTATTTCACATAAAAATGCAAAATAAAATACATCACTCATAATGACAAGGCATGTGGCAGTAAGAAATGTTTATTTAGTCTTATCTACAAGAGAATAATACCCTTCTGATGCAATCACAGGGATGTTTCAGTAGCATCAGTTTTAAGTCACAGTTTGTAGTGTTTGAAATCAACCAAAGCATCAGAAATCAAGGGAGTACATCCATGGAGGTGCCCTTTCCACCAGTACATTCCTCAACACAAGGGCAAAGGAATGAACCCATCAGCATGTGCCCTCCTCACACTCTGTGAGTTACAGGAGCTCAGGTTTGACCTCTCTGGGCCTCTGTGCTACCATCTGTAAAGTTAGAGGTTGGGTCCTCTGTATCTGAGATGCTGAACTCTGGCAATAATCATACCAGGACACTGAGATCAAGTAGAAAGAGTCAGAAAGCATGTTCTACTTCTTAAATGGTAGGATCACTGTGGCTGGAGGCAGAAAGGGTACTACTAACAAATAACACTGAACTCTTGCCATGTGCCCATGTACCCAACTATTCTAAGCACTTTCCATATATTAACTTAGTAAATGCTTACCACCGCCATCTTTATCATCACCCCCATTTCACAGATGAGAAAGCTGAGGCAGAGAGAGGTTGTGTGCTGCTCTTGAGTGCTACAACTAGCATTGCTGTTGTTGTTGTTATGTGCCGTGGAGTCATTTCCGACTCATAGTGACCCTGCACAGGGTTTCCGAGGCTGTTAATCTTTACGGGAGCAGAATGCCTCATCTTTCTCCTGTGGAGCAGCTAGTAGTTTCAAACTGCTGACCTTGTGGTTCGCAGCTCTATTTGTAACCACTACGCTACCACTACGCTACCAGAGCTCCTTACAGAAACAACTAGCATTAGAATCTATATTATAAAAGGGACACGGATTGTTCTGTGTCTGGAAGGAGCAGGACTGGGGTTGGAGAAGACGACAAATTTATGAAGGTTTCTCTCTCAGAACTCCTATCACAAAGTGCAGACACAGTGTAGTCGAGAACTGAGTTCTGGCCCTCAGTCTTTCACTCTAAGGAAGTAACACTCTGAGGAAGGAACAGCGTAGCAACTCACTCCCTTCCAGAAGCAACTCCTTTCCCTGCCTCCCCGGGTGATTTGGGGAATATCTCTTTCTCCCAATGCCTCTTTCCTACCTCTTGTTTATTTCCTCTCAGCTGACTCTTTATGGATGATGAGTGTTTGTGTGACTCACAGTTCATTTATTTTCTTTCCTCTGTTGGTTTTAGAAAAATCACAGTGATAAGCACTCATTGTAAAGATATTCAAACAGCACAGAAATATATAATGGAAGAAGTGAAAATGTCCCCTCCTCCTTTCTACAAGTGCTCCTGCTCTCCCTTGAATCGCACTTTGTAGGGGTGGTGATGATGAGCAGGCATTCCCTCAGGATATGTAGGTCGGACAAGAGCAAGGGCTGTATTTTATCTTGTTCACAGTTGTTTTCCCAGGAGAGGCCCTGACATATATAACTACTTGGTGGTCAAATAGACTCAGATTAAGTAAAAAAAATATTGCTACTAGTGCTCCAATTCATACATGCACATATTTATTCCAAACAAAACTTGCTTAAACATGTCTCTGTGGTCAGTGGATGGCTGCAGACAAGTTCTCTCAGTAACATGCTTGTCTTAGTCTGGTTATGATACCTTCAAAAAGCAGGTTCACCCAAAACAGTGGTTTCCAAAGGGATCTGTTGGGTCAGTTATATTCAAGGCAGACAAGTCAGCTCAGATGATTCTGGCAACTCTTTTGGGGGGATTCCAAAGAAGTAATCTTGATAGACACAAAATGATCACAAGGGCTTATTGTGAAGAGGTTTTAAGAAAATTGAAAACTACATTGTTGAGGAAAATTGTGCCAAGTAAATTTTTCCATCACAACAAGGCACCCATTCATTCTTTGAGGATAGCAAGGATGTCCTACAAGAATTTCTTCATTGGGAAACCTTTCTTCATCTACCCTACAGCCCTGATCTTGCCCCTTCAGATATTGTTTTTTATTCTTAAAACTCAAAGAGCATTTAAAAGGGATATAATTTGAGTCCTTTGAAGATGTCCAAATTGTTGTTTTCATATGATATAAATCAAAGAACACAGAAATATTTGGGGAAGGGGTAGAGAGATGGAAACACTACCTTCGAAAGTGTGTAGATCTAGATGGAAGATATGTTTAGAAACAATATCTTTAAATCTTAATATTTTCATTTAATAAATATTTCTATAGAGTCCATTAGTGTTTAATGTATCAGATCTGTTCTTCAGATGATCTCTAAATTCAGGTGGTATATATTCAAGGTCATATTTTGGCTCTCATAGACTTGTTTTCATTTTCTTCAGCTTCAGGTTGAATTTGCATATGAGCAATTGATGGTCTGTTCTATAGTCTGCCACTGGCCTTGTTTTAACTGATGATATGGAGCTTTTCCATCGTCTCTTTCTGCAGATGTAGTAAATTTGATTCCTATGTATTCCATATGGTGAGGGTATGTACAGTCGTCACTTATGCTATCTAAAGAAGGTATCTGAAATGAACAAATCATTGATTTTGCAGAATTCTATCATGCATTCTCCAGCATTATTTCTATCACCAAGGCCATATTTTCCAACTACTGATCCTTCCTCTTTGCTCTCAACCTTTGCAAAGTATGAGTATTCCAGAACACTTAATTGTGTTCATGAGGAATCTGTACCTGGACCAAAAGGCAGTTGTTCGAACAGAACATGGAAACAATGAATGGTTTAAAATTAAGAAAGGAATGCAACAAGGTTGTATTTTTTTCACCAAACTTATTCAACCTGTATACTAGCACATAATCCTAGAAGCTGGGTTATATGAAGAAAAATGTGGCATCAGGATTGGAGGAAAATTCATTAACAACCTGTGATATTCAGATGATACAACCTTGCTTGCTGAAAGTGAACAGGACTTAAAACATTTACTGATGAAGATCAAAGAGCACAGCGTTTGGTATGGATTGCATCTCAATGTAAAGAACACAAAAATCCTCACCACTAGACCAATAAACAACATTCTTATCAATGGAGAAAAGATCGAAGTTGTCAAGGACTTCATTCTTCTTGGATCAACTATCAACACTTTTGGAAGCAGCAGTCAAGAAATCAAACGATGTATTGCATTAGGCAAATCTGCTGCACAAGACCTTTTTAAAGTGTTGAAGAGCAAAGATGTCAGCTTGAGGACTAAGGTGTGCCTGACCCAAGCCATGGTATTTTCATTAACCTCATATGCATGCGAAAGCGGGACAGTAAATAAGGAAGACCATAGAAGAATTGATGCATTTGAGTTATGGTGTTGGAGGAGAATACTAAAAGTGCCATGGGCTGCCAAAAGAACCAACAGATCCATGTTGGAAGAAGTGCATTTAGAGTGCTTCTTGGAGGCCAGGATGGCCAGACTTTTTCTCTCTTACTTTGGACATATTGTCAGGAGGGACTGGTCACTGGAGAAGGATATTTGGTAAGGTGGAGGGTCAGAGAAAAAAAGGAAGACCCCCAGTGAGATGCATTGGCCAAGTGGCAACATCAATGAACTCAAGCATGGCAACAATAGTGAGGTTGGCCCAGGATTAGGCAGTGTTTCATTCTGCTGTGCATAGGGTTGCTATGAGTCAGTATTGACTCGATGGCACCTAACAACAACAACAATAGAGTCCTGATATGGCAATGTGGATTAATGCTCTGGACTGCAAGGTTAGTTTAAACCGCAAGGCCGGCAGTTCAAACTAACCAGCCACTCCTCGGAAACACTATACAAGGTCTCTATGAGTTGGAACTGACTTGATGGCACTTAACAACAACAACAACAAAAGTTTCTATGATTTTATAATAAAACTCTTTGATTTACTATCATAGTTGTTGAATGTTGAATGAATGATTTGCTCTGTAATTTACTTTTCTTTAAGCTTCTTGTTGTGAATTGAGTGAAGTTTTACAGAGAAGATCATCAGTTTTACATACACTATATCATCCACTTGGTTTCATCTGAATGATTGCCATCCCCTCCATGCAATAACAGTTATCCCACTTCCTCCCTGTGGCTCCTCTTTCCATTCCACACACCTGCCCAACCCTTCTCAATCTGCAACTTAGTTTTTATTCATGAAATAAAATGGACACTACTCATATCTGACCTAAACCTATTTCATTCCTTATTTTTAAAATTTCTTTTCTTTTTTTTAATGTTTTATTGCGAATTGTGTGATAGTCTACATGAGAGAACATTAGCTTTACATTCATTCCATCAGCTATCATTTCATTGGCATAGTTACCATCCCATCCATGTATCCTCACCCAACCAAGGGGTGTACCCTGTAAGCCTGCACCCCACCCCCCACCACAGTCCTCAGCCCCTTTCTATCTCCTGATCCCGAGTCCCCAGCCACACCATCTCTTGACATCATCTTCTCTGTCTCCATCTCAGGCCTCACCACTTCTCTGGGTAGGATCCTGCTCTCCGCTCTTCTCCATCAATGGTCCCAGGGTCCTCTGCTCCTAGACTGAAAAGTTAATCACTCCCCTCCTTGCTACAAAATGTCCACCTTTAGATTTCCAACCCTCCCAATCAGTCCTACCTCATTCTTTTTACAGGCTGCCAACCATCACATAGTACAGATGGACCTTAATGTATTTAAGCCATCTCCTTATTAATGAGCACTTGGGTGTTTTACAGTGTTTCACTCTTACAAACATGGGGCAACAAGCAAACTTATATAATATTAAAGAATGAATAATTCAAAAAGGGAGATTCTTTGTAGTGAAATTGCTGAGTTAAAGGGTAGGTGCAAATGATCCATTTCCAAATTTTTCCATTACTCTAATAAAAGTAGAGCAACAGTTGAAGGTTGAAAATATCCTTGGGAAATTTAATAGGTGTCTTGCCTTAGGATACTTATTAAATGCCTTGTGTGATCAATAAAACACAAGTAAACATTTTTCTGGTATTCTCTGCTTTCAGTCAAGATCCATCTGATGTCAGCATTGATATACCTCACTCTATTCTCAATCTGGCCATGGATTTCTGACAGATCTCCCTACTGATGTACTGCTGCAACTGATTTTGAATTATCGTCATCAAAATTGTAGTTGCATGTGATATTTATGATGCTATTTGATAATTTCCATATTCTGTAGGGTCACTTTCCTTTTGAATGGGCACAAACATGGATTTTTTCCAATCAGTTGGCTAGATAACTTCTGTCTTCCAAATTTCTTGGCATGGTCAAGTGAATACTTCCTTTACTGTATCAGTTTGTTGAAACATTTCAATTAATATTTCATAAATTCTTCTTCTTGTTGTTGTTTGTTGTTGTTGTTGTTAAGTGCCGTCGAGTCGGTTCCGACCCATAGCGACCCTGTACAGGGTTTCCGAGGGTGTAAATCCTTACGGGAGTAGAAAGCCTCATCTTTCTCCCGCGGAGCGGCTGGTAGTTTAGGTGCCATCAAGTCAGAACCGACTCATAGCGACCCCATGCACAGCAGAATGAAACAATGTCTGATCCTGGCCAACCTCACTACTGCAGCCACACTTGACGCCATCAATGATGCCACCTGGCTGATCCATCTCTTTGGGGGTCTTCCTCTTTTTCTCTGACCCTCCACCTTACCCAGCATGACATCCTTCTCCAGCGACTGTTCTCTCCGGACAATGTGTCCAAAGTGTGAGAGACGAAGCCTAGCCATCTTGGCCTCTAAGGAGCACACATAAATTCTTGGAGACTTATTTTTCCCCAATACCTTCAGTGCAGCATGGATGACTTTCCTCAATACCATTGGGATTGAAATGACTGAAAATCAGTCAGTTTTTATTTATTTATTTATTTATTTTTTTAGTGACTCTGTAGGTTCCTTCCATCTTTTGTTTTTTGCATCATTCAATATTTTGCCCATAGAATCTTTCAATATTGCAAATTGGGGATTGAATTAAATTTTTTTAGTTCTTTCTATTTGAGAAATAGTGAGTGGGTTTTTCCATTTTGGTTTTCTTTGCACATTGCATTATAATACTTTACTTTGCCTCTAGAGCTATCCTCTGAAATTTTCTGTTCAACTCTTACTTCATTATTTCTTATAGTGGCTTTAGCTTTTCTACATTCAAAAGCAAGTTTCAGAGTCTCTTCTGACATCCATTTTGGTCTTTTCTTTCTTTCCTGTATTTGTAATGACCTTTGTGTTCTTCATGTATAATTTTTTGATGATAATCTTTAACTTCTCTTGTCTTTAGTAATTTGTGTCCAATGTATCAAATCTGTTCTTGAGATTGTCTCTAAATTCAGATGGGAAATACTCAAGGTCATGATTTGACTTTCAGGAACTTGTTTTAATTTTCTTCAGCTTAAACCTGAGCTTGCATATGAACATTTGATGGTTGGCTCCTAGAGTTGTTTTTGCTGACAGTTGTTTTTCTGATGATACTGATACTGTCTCTTTCCACAGATGTAGTTACTCTATTTGTTTCCCTGTGTATTCCATCTGTTGAAGTCCACAATTGTTAGATTTATCTAGTGTTGTTATAACAGAAATACCACAAGTGAATGCTTTTAACAAACCAAAATTTATTCTCTTACAATTTAGGAGGCTAGTCTAAATTCAAAGTGCCAGCTTTAGAGGAAGGGTTCCTCTGGCTCTGTGTGCCAGCTTTGGGGAAAAGCCCTTGGCTCCTTTAAGTGTCAGTAGGCTCAGCATTCCTTAGAAATCTTTGTTGTCTGAGCATCAGTCTTCACCTGGATCTAGATGCTTCATATTGCAGAGACCAAAGGTCCAAAGGACAAATTCCATTCCCAGCACTTCCTTCTCTGTTCATTTCTCTCTACTTACTACTTAGTTACTTACTTACTACTTTTGTGAGTAAAAGGTTTTGTAATCTACACTCCAGGGAACTCCCTTTACATTGATCAAGGCTGTGATAGGATTAAGATCTTGAGTCTTGGTGTGGCACTGTAGGATAAGCGTCAGACTACTAACTGCAAGGTCAGCAATTCAAACCCACCAGTTGTTCCTTGGAAACACTATACAGTGTGGCTGTGGGTCAGAACCGACTCAATGACACTTAACAACAATAATCCCACTCTTTGCTCTCTTACTGTTTTATCACATCAGATCACATATGGGGGGTCATCACATAACTGCCACAAAACATAACTGCATACCTATGAACCACTGAGAATCATGGCAATGACAAGCTGCCAATTACTTTTGGGGGATACAATTCAACCCATGATTGTTGTTGTTGTTAAGTGCTGTCGAGTCAGTTCCGATCCATAGCGACCCTGAACAGGGTTTCCGAGGCTGTTAATCTTTACGGGAGCAGAAAGCCTCATCTTTCTCCTGCAGAGCAGCTGGTAGTTTTGAACTGCTGACCTTGAGGTTTGCAGCCTGATTCGTAACCACTACGCTACCAGATTATGATTATTATATTCACTGTTTATATTATTGAAAAAAGGTATTTGCAATGAACAACTTGTTGGTCTTGAAAAATTTTGTCACACAATCTTCAGTATGATTTCTATCACCAGGGACATATTTTCCAACCACTGATACTTCTTTGTTTTCAACTTTTTATTCTTTTCCAGTACTTACCAATGTATCTTGATTGTACGTTCAGTGTCAGGCTGAAGAAGTTAGTAGAATTCTTCAATTTCTTCATCATTGACTTTAGTGGTTGGTATGTAAATTTGAATAAGAGTTGTATTAACTGGTCTTCCTTGCAGGTACATGAATATTATTCTATCATAGAAAGTATTGTACTTCAGGCTAGATCTTGAAATTCTCTTTTTTGACAATGAATATGACACCATTCCTCTTGAATCTGTCATTTCCAGCAGAGTAAACCATATAATTGTCCAAATCAAAATGGCCAATACCATTCCATTTCAACTCACTAATGCCTAGGATTTAGATCTTTATGAATTCCATTTCATTTTTGACAACTTCCAATTTTCTTATATTCGTACTTTGTACATTCTACATTTCGATTATTAATGGATGTTTGCTGCTGTTTGTTCTTTTTGAGTCATCCCGCTTCAGAAAATGAAGATTCCAAAAGTTTTGCTCCATTCACATTAGTAAGGTCAACTCTACTTTAAGGTGGCAGCTCTTCCCTAGTCTTATTTTGAGTGCCTTCCAACCTGAAAGGCTCATCTTCTGGCACTGTAGCAGTTAATGTTCCACTGCTATTTACAAGGTTGTCAGTAGTTAACCTTTCATAAGTAATCTGCCTTTCCTTCTTTCTAGTTTGCCCTAGTCTGGAAGCTCTGTCAAAATCTGAGCAGCATGGATGACCCTGAAGTATTTGAAATACTGGTGTCATAGCTTCCATCACAGCCAGCACCCAAGCCAATACAGAAGGAAAAAACAGTCATACATAGGCTGGGCATTATACCTGGGATTCCTACACAGTAGGGGATAATTCTCTCATGGGACCACCACTGCCTCCAAGACAGTCAATAAGTCCCTCTTTTTGTTTAATATCATGTGACTGTCATCACTGAAAGTCATTAAGACATGACCTAAGCCAACAAAATATTAAGCACAATTAGAATAATAATTTGTGGCTTTTAATGGCAACTTTTAAAATAGTGGTACAACTTATATGCAGATCTCAAGTAAGTTTTGGAAAATGCATGCATACCCCTATGTAGAACAATCCATCATGCCCCTTCCTAGTCAATCGTTCCCACCACCCAGCTCAGAGGTTACCACTCTTCTGATTTCTTTCACCAAAGATGAGTTTTGCCTGTTCTTTAACTCCATATCAAAGAAATCACACTGAATGTAGAGTTTTTGTGTTGTCTGGCTTCTTTTGCTCAACATATTGTTGTGAGGTTCATCCTATTCTTACAAATAACATCCCACATCTTTGAAATCTCTGGGTGTGCCAGGCACAGTGCTCAACACTTTTATAAACATTCTTTTTATCTCTGTTTGGCAACTGAGAAACAGGCATAAGGAGTCACTTACTCAGACTAGAAGTGGATCAGTCAGGTCTGACTCCAGAACTGAGCTCGAGAGCCCTGCCCTCTATCTCCTGCACTGGGCAGGTCAAACACCAAGGCTGGCAATCTAGCATCACTCTTGTCTTCCCTTACCCTCCTGAATGCTCCTTCCTCTCTTTCCCTCTCATTGCACCTGAGCTGCAAGTTTATCTTCTATTCTTTTCAGTTCGGGTCACCTTTGGCCACCCTCCACTGTTAGGAGCTTTGGGAGAGAGAATAGAGTGCGTGAAGGAGCTGACTGCCTTGTGAGTTACTGATCGGTTTTCACTCTCTGAGTAATGGCTGTGTGTGAAGCCTGACCTATAAATAGAGGGTCTGCCAATAGAAAGAAAGATTATCTGCAGCTATAGAAAGGGTAAGGTGAAGTTAAAAAAAAATAATAATAAACAAAATAACTGCTACAGTGATAACCTGTCTAAGGTGACACTTGATTCAAAATGGAATTTTTTGAAAGGGTGAGATGCTACCCATCATCACTTACAGATAAGTCCTAGAGCTGTGCCCAATTGCATATTTAGTGAAGCCATCAAATCCAATGGACGTGTCGCGCCACAGCATCTCGAGGTTATTGAGTGGCCGGGCATGACTCAGCAGTGGTAAGGAGAGAGAACAGCTGCAGCTATTTAGAAAGCTCTCTGGTCAGATGGGCAAAGCCCCTGCTACTGACACTCCTTCCACACCCTCCCCAGATCTTTCAGGCCAAACCCTTGGTATCTGATTTACTTCCAGTGACACCTGTGTCAGGAAAAGAGCTGGGTTCTCTGAGTAATAACAGAGGGTAAAAAGATACGACAACAGCCCCTTTCTTGGTCTTAGAGGATATAGAGCATTTCCTGACTATGGGATCTTGAGCAAGTTGCTTAACCTCTCCGTGCCACTGTTTCTTCGTTTATTTCTTATAAAACATGGATAATGAGAATAAATATCTTACTAGGCTATTGGGAGGAATGACTGAATTGATACATATAAATAACATGCTTAGCACAGTTTTTGGTGGATAGTCAGTACTCAAGAAATGCTTATTATATTGTTGTTGTTGTTAAGTGCCATCATTATTATAATACTGTTATTTTTATTGTTGTTGTTGGGAGTGTGGAGGAATATTCTGGACTGAGAGTCTGCCCACAGAGACTGTTATTTAGGCTCCATAATTAACTTTCTGTGTGGCTTTGAGCAAGCCATTTTCCTTTCCTGGGTCTCCATTTCCCTACCTGCAAAGTCAAACACCCTTTCTAGCTCAGGTATCTCACAGTTCATACTTCTTGAGTAAGGTCTCTGGGTAGTGCAAACAGTTTGCACTTAACTACTAACTTAAAGGTGGGAGCTTCAAACATACCAAGTGGTGCTGCAGAAGAAAGGTCTGGAGATCTGCTTCTGTAAAGAATATAGCCACAAAAACCTTATGGAGCAAGTGCACACATGGGATTTCCAGTTAAGTCAGAATCAACTCGACAGCAGTACATTGGTTTGTTTTAAACTTCTCAGAAGAACAGAATTCAGGCAAAGCCATCCGACTCCCCCTCCCACTCCTCCACACTTCTCCCCCACATCCTATCTGCGAACATCAGCACCCTCCTACATCTCTAGATGGAAGAGCAAGGCTGTTTGAGCTGGGTTCAGAATGCCACCTTCTCCAGATAGAAAATGCACCTGTGGCCTGTTGCCCAGAGGCAGATTCTTTCAGTCACACTGTGCAAATCCTTGAGCTGTCACTGACCAACTGCTGGACCACAGACTTGTTGTTAAACTTCCTTGAGCCTCAGTCTCCCCTTCTGTTAAACAACTGCCATCAAATTGACTCTAACGCATGATGATCTGTTGTGTGTCAGAGTAAAACAGGATGTCTGATGACTGATTGTTTGCAAATGGATCACCAGGACTTTCTTCTTAGATTCCTCTACATGAACTCAAACTTCCAGTTAGCAGCTCAGGGTGTTTACAGTTTGCACCATTCAAGAAGTGTAGCAGCTGCCTTACACTGTGAAGCCTAACTGTGATTTTGCAATTAAAGAGCTTAGCACTATGTTTGGTACAAAGCAAGTTCTTGATGAATATTAGCTATTCTAATTTTACTACACTGGTGATTCTCATGATGGTGGTTAACCCTTCCTTTCTAGACCTGTGTCTCAGGTACAACCAAGAGGTAGCCAGGGTGAAGAGTCTCCTCTTTCTTACTCTTACTGCCATCTGTCTGTCAGTTTGTTGTACTGTGGTGGCTTGCATCTTGTTATGATGCTTGAAGCTATGCCACCAGTATTACAAATACCAGCAGGGTCATCCATAGCGAACAGGTTCAGTGGAGCTTCTAGACTAAGACAGAGTAGGAAGAAAGGCCTGGCAATCTACTTCCAAAAATCAGCCAATGAAAACCTTATGGATTACAACAGAAGACTGTCTGACTCTCCTGCTTTGGACATGTCATCTGGAAGAATCAGTGACTAAAAGAGGCCATCGTGTTTGGTGATGATGCCCAGCGAGGAAGACCCTCGAGGGGCTAGATTGGCACAATAGCTGCAACACTAGACTTGGATATGCCATCAACAGTGAGGATGGTGCAGGCCTGGTGTACATGTTGTTGTTGTTAGGTGTCATCGAGTTGGTGCCGACTCATAGCAACCTTGTTATGCACAACAGAATGAAACACTGCCTGATCCTGGGTCAACCTCACTATTGTTGCCATGCTTGAGCCCATTGATGCTGCCACTTGGCCAATCCAACTCGCCGGGGGTCTTCCTCTTCATTAGTCACGTCAACCTGATGACAGATATCTGTCTGTCTGTCTGACAGATATCTATCCCTCTATCCTCTTGCTTGTGGGAGCCATCAGCTTTTGCTGCCATATGTGAGACACATATGCATAGTCATATGTGTAGACACATTCACACATGCACACTCCTGTACCTACACCACCTGGCTCCTAGTAGAACCTGGCCTGTCTATCTTGTGGGCGAGGGCAGAGGCAAGGACCTGGCATGTGGTTTCTGGCCTGAATACAATGATTTGCAGGCCAAACTGAGCTATCTACAGGTTCAACAGCAATTCCAACTGCTCAGTAAACACAGCCTGCATCTCAGGAGTCAGGTAAACTGTGTGCTCAGACCTGTATTTAAGATCATCCTTGGACAGGAGTTAGCAGTCAGAAAGCCAAGTGTATAATTTTCGATTAGTGCATCATGAGCTTGTAGGCTTGCCTGGGCCTCAGAAGTCTCTTTTGGAATTTGCTTTGCAGCTGACTTGGTCTAAAAACAAACAAGCCCTGGACTTTGACAAGGAAGGAAAAATATTTTACATGTAAGGACTTCCAAGACCAAATAGTCTCTTCTCTCTTTCCCTCCCCTTTTGCTCTCTTCTCTCTTTTCCCTCCTCTGTTCTTTCTCTCTCTTCCCCCATCTTTGTATGTCTTCTCTCTCATTCCCTCCCCCTTTCTTATTTTCCCCACTCCTTTGTTCTCTTTCTCTCCCCCTTTTCCTTCCTCAGAGTCTCTTTCTCTGTTGCATGCATACACACACAGAGTCATATTGTGGGAATAAAGGCCCCCTTTGCTATGAGTCAGACCAACTCCATGGTGCATTACCACCACCATCACCTATCATTCCAATGTGGGAGGGAATCCTCATCCTGACCTGTTCCTCTTTGTCTAGGATATCCAGCTCCTTCTTACTCTTCCCTAGAGAACACTCTTTCTTCTTCAACCTTCTTTGCTTCCACCTCTGCTTTTGTGTGCCCTTGAACTCTCAAATGATGGCCACACTTTGGTGCACACACCACCTTCTAGATAGTTTAAAAGCAACAACCAACACAAGAACAACAGTAATAAGGATAACAATGATCATTTATTGGCCATGTTCCATATGTCAAGCATTGTGCTAACTACGTTAGACGTGTTATTTCATTTGATGCTCAGATCAGTCCTTATGGGCTAGGTGCCCAAAACATTATTCTCACCTTACAAATGAGGGAAATGAAGGTTAGAGAAGTAAAATAATTTGGTTGAAATCCTTACAGTCGAAGTTGGTAACCTTGAGCTTGAACCAGAGTCCAGAATCTTAACTCCTATCCATGTCTTCAAGAGTAACGTGGACACTGACACAGAAATATCATGGGTTTTTTTAAAATAAGTTTTAACAAAATTGAAAACTATATTGGTGAGAAATAAGCCAGGAAAGTTGCGGCAAGGAATTTTTCTCCTTCACAACAATGCTCATTCTTCAAGGGCAGCAAGGGCTGTCCTATGAGAATTTCATTAGGAAACTATACCTCATCCACCCTACAGCCCTGATCTTGCCCCTCCAGACTTCTTTTTGTTCCCCAAACTCAAAGAGTATTTTAAAGGAACGTGATTTGAGTCCCTCAAGGATGCCAAAACTGCCATTTGGATGTGGCACAAATCAAAGAGCACAGAATTCTTCAAGGAAAGGTTACAGAGATAGAAACATCACATCCAAAAGCATTGCTGTGATCCTAGTGACCCATATAGCATTTCCAAGGAGTGGTTGGTAAGTTTGAACTGCTGACTTTGCAGTTCAAACTGACCTATATACCAAGACTCCTTCAGAAGTATATAGGTCTATTTTGAGAAACCATAGCTCATATTCTGTTATTTTCATTTAATAAAGGTTTCTATGATTATGTAGCAATTCTTTTTGGATTCCCTGCAGGCACAGAACAGAACCTTGCTCGGTTCTGCACCATCTTCATGATGCAGCTACTGCAGCTTTCCAACCTCTGACCCTCACACTGCAGTGTATCAGACAGTATCCTATTGTGATCCATAGGGAGTTCACTGGTCTGCCTTCTAAGCTGTTTTATCCTAGAAGCTCCACTGAAACTTTTTTTTTTTTAACCATGGTTGACCATGCTAGTATTTGAAATACCAGTGGCATACCTTCCAGCATCATAGCAACATGCAAGCAACCACAATAAAGCAAACTGACAGGTTGTGGGGAAAGGCTTTTAAGAAGGGGCATTAATTAAAACAAATTTTACAAGGTTGAGAAACCAAACCAGACAGAAAGTCTTGGGAAACTAAACTGCAGGCAAATAAAATTCCAGTCTGCACCGTCCACAAGTAACCAAAGCCAGCACTTCCAAGCCATCATCCATTTACTCCACTGCAACATCAGTGACTGACAGGGAAACCACACCTTCTGCTGTGACCTTGGAAGGAATGAATCAAATCCAGGAGCTTGCAAGAAGGTGGCCCTGTGCAGACCCAAAGGATTGTTGTTCTTCTAAGCCCTGCTGTGCACAGCGAGATTGTTTCAAGAATCAAGTACCAAAGGTCTTCTTGGATCTGTGATAGGATAGACAGGCAAAGACCCAGTGGCCAGAGTCAGGGGTCTCTTGCCCCAGTCCTCCCCAGGAAGCTGAGAGCCAGCTGATGGGTGAATTTAGGACCTGCTAACCCCATGAGTCCTGGTGTGGTGGTGTGGGTTAATGCACCAGACTACAAAGCCATTTGAACTGCAAGGTTGACAGTTCAAGCTCACCAGTCACTCCTTGGAAACCCTACACAGGGTTGCTATGGGTTGGAACCACCATGAGGCCTTGGGAAAAGGCTGACAAAGCTAAATCCTCCTGGAAATGCTTCCCAAAGGACTGGAAGCTTTTCCATCACTGTTGCACATGCAGGTAAACTCTGGACTTTAAGCTTCTAATTGGAAGAAACAGTACCCCATGGGATGGTAGGGCTGTGAGATGGGAGACTTTGTCAGAGCTTGTAAAGATGGTCCCAGATGTGTGAACAAAATTACTTAGCAAATGTGAGCGTCAACCTGGGACTTATGTGTAACATTTGCTAAGTAATTTCCATCCATTGTAGCCATGAAACATCATTGCCATTGTTATTATTATAATTAGGAAAGGCAGGGAAGAGGGAAGGAAAACCTTAACTCAAAACATGTAACATTTTCCCAGAAACTCTATAGATCTGAGAGTTTCAAGTTGTTTTGGGTTGTGACTAAACTTAGCAGACATACTTTACATTATAAACTGCTTCATACATGTACATCAACCTGAAATAAAAGTGTTAGAGAATAGTTACTTAACCTAATCTAACCAGTTACCCTGAAGTCAATTCTAACTCATGACAACTCCTAGTGTGTCAAAGCAGTACTGTGCTCCAAACAGCTGATTTTTCAGAAGTTGATCACCAGTCCTTTCTGATGAGGCACCTTTGTTTGGATTTGAATCCCCCAACTCTTCATTTTTATCAACTAAGCACATTAATCATTGTTTGGTGGTTGGTGGTGGTTTTGTGCCATGGAGTTGGTTCTGACTCATAGCGACCCTGTACAGGGTTTCCGAGGTTGTAATTCTTTACAGGAGCAGAAAGCCTCATCTTTCTCCTGCGGAACAGCTGGTAGTTTCTAACTGCTGACCTTGAGGTTCGCAGCCTGACTCGTAATCACTACACTAACCATATACCTAACAAGAGTAAAATAAATCTTCCTATCTATGAACAACTTTTGTCCCATTGGGGGAGATCAGCCTTGTTGAGAATTCATGCTTTAGGGAGATGGTGCCATGTGCAATGAGCAGGATGTCAGCAGACAGGGGTATGAATGAGACCCAGCTCCAATCATTTGCCACTAAGTGATCTTGGGCAAGTTACTTCATATCCCCAAGCTCAGTTTCCTCATTTGTAAACACTTAGGGCACCCACTTCAAAGACGTGTAGTTGGTTCCCACTGGGGGGCATGGAAAGATTCCTGATCAATGTGCTAGAATACAGTGACTTGATCACTGCATGGAAGAGCCCCGGTCAGGGAAGGGCCTTGCCACTTTTCTTCTGAACACAGGAAGGAAACTTCCTGGACTCCTCCCTCTCCCCATCAGTTTTCAGATGGGGATACTGATATACAGAGAGTAGTGATGTTCTTGAGGTCAAGTTGAAGTTGAAATCTCCAACTTCCCCATAGATCACCTCTCTAGCCACCTCCTTCCCAGAACTCAGTCTCAAAGTGAAAACCATGTTGTTGCCCATGGGCAAAACCTCCCACATACAGGGTGCAGGGAGCACCTGGGAAGGAAGGCATACAGGATGAGAGGCGCTTATCTTCTGGAGATTATGGAGTGCTTCACATTTGCTGAAAGTGCATCCATTTTTATCCTAACACTTTGGCCAGGAAGGATAAATGGACATTGTAATACCAATTTCAGATGAAGAAAGTGATTATCACAGAGAGGAGGGATCACAGAGTTCGTGACTAGAACAATCTGAACAAATGTTGAAATGCAGCTCATTATATCAGACAGTCTGTATTCAAAGTAAGTCCCAACACTTACATTCATAACTTTGTTTGGGCAAGTCCCCGAGCAGCTCAAGAACCTAGGACCTCATCTGTACATCAGGATAGGACAACAGTCATACTCAGGAATGATTGTCAGTGAGTAAAGAGCACAGCACAGTGCTTGGGACCATTGAAGCATGCCTCAATGCTATCTCATTATTCTTAGTGATAATCATCCTGGTGGATAGTCATTGGGTGATTTCAGCATGAAGGCACTATTTCAGAGCCTTTCATAAATTCAGTGATTCATTATCATGGTAGCCCTGTGAGGTGGGAGCTATGATTAGTATCATTTCACAGATGATAAAATTGAGGCACAAAGAAGGGACTTAACCAAAGTGATACAACCAGTAAGTGGAAAAGACAGAATTTTAATCCGAGGAGTTCGACTCCTAAAATGACTCTCTTAACTATGATGCTATGTGTATTGGCTAGGTAAATACAATGTTAGTACAAATGTAAGTATTAATACTTCAGCATTTTCAATAGTGGCAGGTGGACTCACTGGTACTATGGTTTCAAATGGCTTCTAAACCTTGTGGTCTTCTGAGGACTTTGAAAGGAACTTTCTGATTCTTCCATCCCAGGCCGGTTTCCCTGAATAATGGGTGAGGATCAATTATTCTGTTCCCCACTTCCCAGGCTGGCATCCCCTACAACCAATCCTCCCTCTTTGGAAACAAGATGGCACAAAGCGTGGGATGCTGCTGTGAAGATGCATGTTGCTATAGCAGCAGCTCATCCTCCCCCCTACCCTTTCAAAGGTGTTCTGACACAGGCAGCAGTTTCTATGGTAACAAGCTGAGTGGAGTATCCATGAAGAAAGAACTTGTGTGTGTTCTGACATGGGGCAAATTAGAAACGAATCCAGAGTATTTGGAGGGCTAGCCTACCATATGTCAAGAAGGAGTATTGCCCCACTGCAGGGACAGTCCAAGAAATCAAGTACTAAAACTATCATTCTTCCTTAGCGCACTCCCCCTCAAAATTCATCTTTTGCCTTCCTTTTTAATAAAGACAATTTAATACCTCAGAATATAAGATGAAGAGATGGAAACTGTAGCTGAGAGTAAATTCTCAGGGGCGTATGAATAATTACTACGCAGGCAATAGACACACAAATAACTTTCAAGCACGGTTCCAAACCCCACAGAGAAGTTTCAGAGGATGAAGGGATCCTGTGCCGTCCTATTTGAAGCTGCTCAATGCCCAGCCACAGATGGTCTTCCCCACTGACAACCTCCATCCTTCAGAGCCCACACCTTCCCTGCTGCCAAGAAGGCAGGGCTGTTCCGCTCCCTCCCTGAGGCCATGGCTAGCTGCACCCTGGGATCTGGGCCCACACATCAACACCCACTTTGCCCTTTGCAGGCTTTCAAGGTAGCAGAAGGTGCAGGAGAAAAGCCAAGTTTGTGTCAGTACAGTATTCTAAGAGCAGCCTCGGCAGGGAGGGACCATTTGGCAATTGTTTAACAACTCCTCCTAGGTCAGCATATGGGACAGGAGATGGAACAAGAGAAGGGACATGGTAGCTCACCCTTACTGGGAGCTTACTATGCACTGGCCATACTTCTAAGTCATTCTCATCTACTTGACACATTCAGTTTTCACAACTTGATCATGTAAATTTTATGATACCTATCTTTTTCTGATGAGGAATCAAGCACAGAGAGCTTGGGTAGTTTACCTAAGACCTCATGGTTAGTAAATAGCAGGACAAGGATTCAAAGCACATATTACACAATTAACTGCTACTGATGTGACTCTGACTCAGAACAAAACATGAGTCCTGAGTTCCTCATACTCCTCAGCATGTTCAAGTCCATGTCTCACTGAAGACTTTTGCCCTCACTGGTCCGTTACCCACTGCACCAAACATGAAGTTTTCTTCTAGTGATGGATCCCCTCTCATGACATGTCTAGCACAAGTGAGTCAGACAATGTTCTATTGTGATCCAAAAGGTTTTCACTGGCTAATTTTGGAAGTCGATAGCTAGGCCTTTCTTCCTAGTCTGCCTTAATGTGGAAGCTCCACTGATAGCTGTCTACCTTAAGTGACCCTGCTGGTACTTAAAATTCCACTGACACAGTTTCCAGCTTCACAGCAGCGTGCAAGCCACCGGAGTATGACAAGCTGACAGGTAGAAGCACACATTAGAACCCAAAACCCAAACCCACTGCCGTTGAGTTGATTCCAACTCATAGTGATGCTGTTGGGCAGAGTAGAACTGCTCCTTCGGGTTTTCAACACTGTAAATCTTTCTCCTGTGGAGCTTCATCTTTCTCCCATGTAGTACCTGGTGAATTTGAGCCACCAATCTTCCAGTTAGCAACCCAACATTTAACCCATGGCACTCTCAGGGTTCCAAGCGCACATTGTTGTTGTTTTGTGCCATCTAGCTGGTTCCAATTCTTAGTGACCCTGTTTAGGGTTTCCAGGAGCAGCTGGTGGATTTGAACCACCGACCTTTGTAATCATCAGTCCAGTGCTGATCCTACAGCACCACACTAGGGTCATTAGGACCATGGATTTGGGCTCTAGCCATAGGAAATAGTCAAATTAGAACAGACAAAGAGAACTGACAGAAAATGGGATTGTTGCCAGGTGGAAGCTATATTTGTCAGGGCCTCATTGAGTGACAGAAATCCAACTCATGCAATCCAAAGGAACAAATGGAATTTAGGAGCTCATAAGACAAAGAAGCCCAAGGGTAATTCTAGCTTCAAGCTCAGCTGAATCCAGCGCTCAGTCCGTCTGCTCTGCTCCAGTCAGTTCAGCTCAGCTTCCTTTTTGCAGCTTCTTTCTCAGGCTTTCTCCAAGTGCTGTCAAAGGTGGCTGCTGGATGCTGCAGGCTGACATTCTACCAGGTTAGTAGGCCTGGGAGAGCGAGAGCACCTTTTCCCCAACATGCCAGCCAAGTCTTGAGTTGATAATGTCAGCTATGATTGGTCCGGTTTGGGTCACAGGTCAATGCTAAATCAATCATTTGCTTGATTCTTACAGTCCTGGTGTGGCACCATAGGATAAGCACTTGACTTCAAGGTCGGTTTGAACCGCAAGATCGGCTGTTCAAACTTACCAGCCATTCCTTGAAAGCCCTATACAGGGTTGCTATGAGTCAGAACCAACTTGTCAGCACTTAACAACAACAATATCCTCTTAGGAGCCCCTGGCTGATATAGTAGTATAGTGCTTGGCTGCTGATTGAAAGGTTGGAGGTTCAAGTCCACCCAGAAGTGCCTCTAAAGAAAGGCCTGACGATCTACTTCTGGAAAACAAGACACTAAAAACCCTTGGAGGCACAGATCTACTCTGACACACATGGGGTGGTCATGAGTCAGCACTGACTCGATGGCAACTGGTGTGGTGTTTTGGTTTTATAATTTCATTTGCCAAACCTGGGTCATATTCCCAACTTCAAAGTAATGGTAAGATAAAGCTGAGTATTAGTGGAGGGTTTTTAGGATGCTGGAAGCAGAAGACAGGATAGTTGCTGGGCAGACAAAACCAGCAGACAATCTCCACATGCGCTCTCTCTATAGACTGCCTCCATTGTTTCTGTCCAATGAGTTCCCAGCTTTATACGTCCCAGGCATAACCAATCTCTCTTCTCAGTGTGTGGGAGCTCTCTCACACCCACCTGCATCCCTCCTCCTCTGCAGAGACACTGCCTCATTACTTAGATTTCTGTATCTCTCACCCACCTCCTTCACATTCACCTCACTCAGGCTCATTCATCTGAGATGCCTGAAATCTGTCATCTTCCTTTGCTGCCTTTCTTCTCCTGGCATTTTCCATGTCATTAAAAACTAAAGCCTGCCTTCTCCACTGCCCTCTGAGCTCTCCTTGTGGCCCCAGTCCTGGTGCAGGAGAACTCAGAAGATTTCCTGGCGGGTTTCTGAGCATTTAGAAGCAAGTACACTAGGGAACTGAGATTCCAGGAGAGTAAGCCTTCTCTTCTCCTCACGGGTTTTATTGTCTAGGGAGGGCAGTGGCTGAGAAGTCTGCAATGCCAAGTCTCTTTCCTCATATACTCCAGGTTCAGGTCAGCCTATCCCTCAACGTCTATTTTCTTCATCCCTCCTTGGTCCTTTGTCTCTCTGAACTTCCACACAATCTAGTGGTTACTTTAGTTCTTAGAGTCCTAACCAGATACCCTCGCGTCAACCCCAACTCATATGTGTCTGAGTAAAACTGAGCTCCATAGTGTTTTCAGTGGCTGAGTTTTCAGAAATAAACTGCCAGGCCTTTCTTCCGAGGCACCTCTGGGTGGGCATGAATCTCCAACATTTTTGTTCACAGTTGAGTGCATTAACTATTTGCACCAGTTAGAGACTCCTCAAGTTTTAAGGTCATGAACATTAAGACATATTTGTTTGACTGACAGAATCTTTGGATATTTTACTAATGAACATAATATCCTTTACTACAAGGAAGATAAAGGAACCCTGATAGCATAGTGTGTTATGAGGTGGGATACTAACAACAAGTAATGTGAATCTACCAGCGACTCTGTGGGAAAAAAAGATGAGAATGTTTGCTCCTGTAAATATTTACAGCCTCAGAAACCCTATACAGCTTGACAGCACACAACTAGCACCACCACCACCACCACTACCAGGAAGCTAGTGAATGTTTTAGAACAAAGGCAACTTAGAGTTACTCCCTATAAATGAGAGTTAATAGGACAGAAAGGGAGGTTATCAGACAATAACCTTGTTATCTCCTTTGTTCAGAGAGTTCAAATCGGCTATAGCCAAACGTCTTGGTGCTCCATGTCAAACTTCCAAACTTTAAGTTCTGGATTTCATGTTCTAGATGGGGTAAGCATGAATTCTGTACCTCTCTCCTATGAGATAGTCACTAGTGATGTTCACTAAACATTTCTCATTCTGCCGTCATAACAGGATAGTTGGTGTGCACTGTGACACTCTTGAACCAATAAAATGTGTGTGGTCTTGTCCAGGAGGGAACTTTAAGGACCAGTGTGTGATTCATCCTTCACTTTCTTCTCCTCTGTCAGCATTAAGACAATGGCTTCTCCATAAGCCTAGGTCCAGGGGTGAGGAGACAGGAAGCAGCACCCCAGCTGACCTGCTAGGGACATGTGGCAGGAATGCAATGTACACCTATGGTGTGATAAACCACTGAGATGTGGAGTTGCTTGTTAATTGTAGCATAACCTTGCCCGTCCTCACTAATGTCCTCTTAAAGCCTTTTCACAGGGAGGCTGTAATTGGATCCAAGTTGTGAAGGCACATTTGTTTAATGGAGAATTCCCAGCACCAATAGCTTAGAATATTCTATCCCCCTCTAACCATAAAGTCTTCATGCATACCCATGAGCTCAGTGTTATGTTTAAATCTCAGTTCAAATATCACCTTTTTAGGGGAACTGCCTTGACCAGAATGCCTTCAGAAGCTCTTCCCAACCTCTTTATACTGTCCTCTTTCATAAACAAAACAAAACACCCAAACCTATTGTCTTCTAGTTGATTCTAACTCATAGCGACCCCATGTGTTACAGAGTAAACTGTAAGGTTTTTTTTTTTCTGAAATAATTACGTCATCAGAGTGCCAGGCCTTTCTTCTTGGTCCTGCTGGGTGGCTTTGAACTGCAAACTTGGATTCATAGCTGAGCACTTAACATCTGAGCTACCCAGGAACTCCTTCACACCTCTCCGTAGTATTTGTCAAAATCTGAGCTCACCTTGTTTATGTGCTTCCCCACTAGAACGAGAGTTCCTTGAAAGCAGAAACCTCACTATCTTGTGCACTACTGTCTTGGCACCGAGGGACAGAGCTGGTCGAATGAGGAAATAGCTGAAGGTGAAAAAAGCAACAAAGAAATACCATTATCTCAATCTCTGTCCATTCAGGTACAACCTGTTGTAAAATACAATCTTAGAAGTGAAGTTTAGGTAAGTTTTGGTAAAGCTTGAAAATTTTCTCTACCCTTCAAACAGACTGTTAGTGCTACTTTGGTATTGTCGTTGTTATGTGCCGTGGAGTCCGTTCCGACTCATAGCAACCGTGTACAGGGTTTCCGAGGCTGTAAATCTTTATGGGAGCAGAAAGCCTCATATTTCTCTTGCGGAACAGCTGATAGTTTCGAACTGCTGACCTTGCAGTTCACAGCCTGATTCGTAACCACTACGCTACCAGAGCTCCTTACTTTGGTATTAGTCCTCAGTATAATTAGAATGTTATACCTCAACTGCATCAAAGGAACTCAGCTCATCCAGTAAAACCATCTCTAGAATGGCCATCCCCCCGATAAAGGACACCCTCATCCCTATTGTGCTCATTACTTGCTTCATTATTGTTGTTAAGTGCCATCAAGTCCATTCTGACTCACAGTGACCCTGTATTGGGTTTCTGAGGAGCGGTTTGTAGGTTTCAACCACCAACTCCATAGTTCAAACCAACCTTGTGGTCCAGTGCATTATTCTGCAGTGCCACAACTCTCCACTGCAGCACTTTATCACAATGCTCTGCAGTAAGCTCTCTGTATAGATTCCTTAGACCAGGAGCCCCTGAGGACAGGGACTGGGTCTTAGTCTCTCTGTACTTCCCGGGGCTCCTCCAGCACTGCTCCGAGTGAAGATGCTTAAGAGACGCTTGTTGAAGGAACAAGCTGTTTCTACTGTTTCTCTTTCCCATGTGCTAGTTTGGTTACTCGTGTAAGAGTGGAGTCACGTTCCTGGAAGACAACACTTTGTTTTCTTCTATGTCAAGTATGTTGTCCATGCTCAGTAAATACCTGACTAATTTCTTTCTCCTTTGTCAGAGCCCACCCAGGCTTTTCCTTTCTCAGCAGGAACTGGCTCAGCTCATGGAAAACTCCTGAAACAGCTTCTCTGGACTTCTTAGAAGCAAAAGTAAGTAAGGAGGAGGTGGGAGAGCTCCCATTTATGGATAATGCACTGTCGTAATTCCCCAAATTTCTGAATCCCTGTCTGAATAAAGATTTTTGTATCATGTACAGAAGAAGCGTGCAATAATTTTGGAGTGAAAGTTCAGATGCCCAGTAAATATTAGCTAATAAGGAAATGAATGGGTGGCAAAAACCAAGATGAGCTGCAAAATTGAAATGTTCTGTTTCATCTCGAAAATAGCATCAAGAAAATCAGTTAGACCTGGATTGGAATCTTCTCATTTTTTAACACTCTTCTGGACCATGAAAATATTCTTCAAATGAACTCTGAAAAAACATTTGGTCTCTTGGCTTGAGATCTCATGATGATGCCCTTTGAAATTCTCATAAGATGCTAGAAAGATGCTGGTCACTTCTGTTATGATTGTTACAGCCAAATATTCCATGCTCACAAATGACACTCCACAGATGGGGAGCCTGGGGCTCAGTAACCATCATGCATTCATGTTTTCCTCACAGCTGAATGTCTTCACGCTTCATGGGTGCAAACTTGTGACCACAGAGGATCTGTTGTCTGGCACAATCCATACTCTCATGGTCTAGTCAAGGAGAGAAAAAGGCAAATCAACAATCGCTACAATGTTGGGTGTGCTGTCAGAGGACAGTACAGCACAGTGGGCACAAGAAGGAAATAGATACCTGTCTGCTTATAGCTCAGGAAAGCTTTGGAAGGTTCTTTTTAGCTAAGACTTGAATGATGAGCTGGAGAGAGCATTTCAAGTAGTTGAGACATAAAGTCCCCAAACTGAGGAGTCTGCAGTGCTCTGGTACCTTTGGGGAAACAGAAGGGGCTCAGCTTTGCTAGAAAGAGAGCATTTCCATGCTGCCTTCAATCTACCATTCATCCAACTAGTCTCTACAGCATATAGCATCAATCACATGCATGCACAATTGCACATATAAACACACAAGCAAACCTAATGACAGTGGCTTCTGGTGGTCCATGAAGTCAGTTTCAAAGGCTCAGGACTCAGACAAATGTATACACACAAGGCTGACAGGTGGGCCTCTCAGTGGTGACCCATCACGCTGCCTCTGTAACCTAAGGAAATAGCCCTTGATTTCAATCCACAGAAACACTGGGCAAGTGTCTCAGCCATTGAAGCAGATATGTACCACCCTGAAAATCCTTTGTTTCCTGTTGAATTTGACAACCTGCTTTCCTCCACTCCTTTCAGTTACACCAAATACTGTGGCAGTGGCAGTTGCCAATTCCAGATCTTCTTTGCCTGAAAGCCAGACAAGAACTGGCTCCAACATCCCCTTCTTGGAACTCGTAACTGGAAGAACTACCAGAGCCCACACTTGACCAGACCAATGGATAGTCCTGAATAATTTAGAAGGACAGTTTCATGGTTTTTCATTAACTGACACTCTAAAAAGATAAGAACTGTCAGCATCAGTGATAGAGCCCTGTCTTTCATCTCACCATCAAAATGACCAGCTCAGAATTCCTTTCCCTCCGCTTCATTCTGGTAGTCTAGATCCACTCTGCACTGAACCACACTGGCAAAGTCAAGAGTGAGACTACCACAAGCTGGGAGCTGTCTCTGTGTTTGAACACAGTGGGTCTGCTCCAGTGCCCTCATTATGGGGAAGGGCAATAATGCTAGTCTTGCTTAAATACCAAATCTTTATTGTTGTCGTTGCTAAGTTCTGACTCATAGCAACCCTGTATAGGGTTTCTGAGGAGTGGTTGGTAGGTTTGAACCACTGACCTTGTGGTTAGTAGTACAGTGCTTATCCTACAGCATCACACCAGGGATCCACTTTTATTTTTAGCAAACCTAAATGCAAGACTTAAGCTTAATGCCAGGCTGCAGACTGATGGAGAATCTGTGCTTCCCAGCTGCCTCCAAAGCTCCCTTTCCAGCTGTCTTTTGATAGTGCTTTTACAGTATCACCAACTGGACTGCAAGAACCTTCTAGATAAATGGCAAGGGCGTTGATACTCAGTAGTAGAATTGCTGCTTTCTATGTGAAAGTCCTGGATTCAATTTTCAGCCAGTTCACCTCATGTGCAACAACACCTGTTTGTCAGTAGAAGCTTACATGTGGATACAATGCTGAACAGATTTCAGAGGTTTCCAGACTAAGATGGAGCAGGAAGAAATGTCTGGTGATTCACTTCTGAAAATCAGCCAATGAAAAGCCTATGGATCACAATAACAGCTGATCCACCACCAATCACAGCAGGATGGGACAGCATTTCATTCCATTGGTCACCAGGAGTTAGGTGCCAATTTAATGGCAGTCAATAACAACTAAATTACAGGTTTCATCCCTGGAAAGGTTACCAGTTTATCTGGGAGAACACCATTATTAGAAAGATCAGAGAAATAGGATAGAGGCTTCTGAAAAGGTCCTCTGCTCAAGGTGGCCAGAGAACTGTAGGAAGGCATAACAGGGTCATCAGAGGAGTGTGATGTCCTGGGAGTTTGGGCTACTGTGATTGAGTAGCCCACTCATTTATTTCACAACTTTGTCCAAGTTTCTTTTTGTAAAGAGTGGAATACATATTCCCATCAGTTTTCTCTGACTCTTAAAGAACACCTTTCAAAGCTATTGGCCCTCTTGAAAAGGTGAATCACATTTTCCCAGAAATCTACATTACAGATGAACTCCTGTGTATGTCTGTGTCTTTTCAGGAAAACCCAAGGCCAGGGTAGGGACTCTGTCTAGACCTGCTCTGCACTGTGACTGCTGAAAAGTTGACCTCAGAGGACCACTGACTCCAGCGGACACAGCATCCCAAGTGGAGTGCTCCAAAGGGAACAGTTTTGTTTTCACACTGCACACTCTCATGAATCTCCACTCTCTCAAAGTCCAGCAGCCAGCATGAACGTTATGGTGATTTATTTCAATTCTGTTTTTATTAATAGCTTCTCATATTTGCTCAAATCAAATCATTTTTCTACTGCCCAGAATGGTAAGCAGCAAAGCTGGCTTGTTGGGTATTTTCTTGCCAATACACATATACATATATTTAAGACCAAAGAACTTCATAAAATGTACACTTTGCACTTTGAAACACCTTCTGCATTTAGCTCAGAAAAGAAAGAAATGTGTTCTCAGTAGGCAGATCTAACACTGTCCCTCCCCCACGGCTTCTTTAATGGCTTTTAAAATTCAAACCCACCATCTCCACAACATTTTTAAAAATCTCTTTCTATTCACCTCTTTGAGGGATTTTCATCTCTACAAGTCAATTCCCTTGGAATGAGTTTCAGAGATTTTCATATTTTTAATAGCGTATCTTGAAAAGAAATGAATCTTTCAGTCAGTGGATAATATTGTATACAAATATTTGGGGGTCTAGAAAGACAAAGCTTTGCATTTGTTTTGCTAGTCTTTTCAACTTGCCCAAGAAAAAAATCACCTCTTGAGTTTTCTTTGTTGAAAGCCTGTCTTTATTGATTGCTTTGTCTCTGGCTGAGCCCTTGGTGAAGAACTCCCCAGTGCAGGAAGAGGCACTGCTGTATCTCCCTTATCATCTTCATTCAGCTGACTTGTTCAGAAGGTTGTAACCAGGAGAAACAGTTGCATGGATCCTGGACCAGATTGTGTCCATTAGAAGCCACTCCCACCAACTTCAGCCACACAAAAGGATTTTTTCAACTGAGCTGTGATCAAAGCCTTTCTCTCTTGCTCTTGGTGGGAGCCATGTCCAGACTGCAGACCGCCCTCCCACGTATGTGCCATGATGGTTAATTATCTGTGCTGATGGAGGGTGAAAGCAGGGATGAGGACCTCACAGCCTTTATACTTTGGAAGGAATGGAATGAATTTGTTTCTGATACAGCCAATTTATTTTCTAAATTATTGGTTATAGCTGAGCTTAATAGACACCATGATATTTAAAAGAAATCACACAAAGCAGAGATGGGATCTAGAAGGGACAGCGGAGAGTCAGACTGTGCTTAGGAAAGTTGCAGGCTTAGTTATGAAGCTGAAGGCAAAATAATAATTGGCTCTCTGTACCTACAGCAAGACTGACCCTTGACCTTTGACTTCTATTTTGGTGAGATGTGCTTTTGTTCTGTTATTTTTTCATGGCCCATTGGAAATGCCTATATTGTCAGAGCTCTTTCACTCAGAAGCTCCTGAAATCTGCTGAAGTGAAAGCAGAAATTACAGGTGCAACAAACTCTAAAGAAGGACATAAAGGGCAGGGATAAGCCTCAGGAGCAAAGAAAGCTGAGGTCTTAAGTGTCACTCCACACCTGTGACCTTGCTTCTTTCTACATGTGAGCCCCATGAGCCTTTCTCTACATGGTAGACAACATGGCTACCAGCACCTCTTCACTTTCTATCTCATGAACTCCATCCACAATAAAATAAGGCAGAGCTGGCTCAATGGTAAAATTCCTGTCTTCTATGCAGGAGATCCAGGCTTGATTCCTGGCCAATGTACCTCAGGCCAGGAATGTACCTCCATATGCCTGTGGAAGCTGGTGTGTTGCTATGTTATTGAACAGGTTTCTGTGGAGCTTCCAGACTAAGAAAGAATAGGAAGAAAGGCCTGGAGGTCTACTTCTGAAAATCAGCCAATGAAAACCCTATGGCTCACAAATAGGTCAAAATGGTCTAACCCATAATCAATCATAGGGGTGGTGTAAGACTAGGCAGTGGTCAGCTTCGTTCTGTGTGGGGTTTCCAGGAGTCAGGAATTGACTCAGTGGCAGATAACAACAACAATAACACTGGTTTCAGTATAATTCCAAGAGAAGGTGCTTATTGAGTATAGTGAATCAGAGGTCCTTTGTTGGCCCAATCAGCCATGACCAGAGTGGCAGGGAAACTATCATTGGTCCAGCTTAGGTCTGGCACCCAATTCTGACCAGTCAACCATGACTGGAGAAGGACAATGTAAGATCCTGACAGATTCGATGGAAACCATGTAGGTGGAGGAAGGAAGGAAAGGGAATGGCTGATGGAGTTACCACCAGAAAGTCCCCGTGGTGCTGGGCAGGTGGAAAAGAGGCATTTGATATCATGCACTTCACCTACTCTTCCTCCACCAGATGTCCTTATTTTCAAAGCCACTTCTGCAGTTTTGCTCCCACCTGCTCACTGTGAAAAGACTTCCCCAGGAAGTGTCCCTTTCTCTGGACCATCTTCTCTTACTTGGAACAAGAGATAAGAAAGTAATCATCTATATGTTCTTAGCTATCTCCATGCTCATGGCAACTCAACATGTAATGGAATTGGGCTCTTGTGATCCATGGCATTTTTATTGGCTATTTTCAGAAGTAGATTTCCATATTGTCTAGAAGTCCCACTGAAACCTGTTCAGCATTATAGCAACAAAAGCCTCCATGGACAAGTAGTTGCACATGAGGTGCCTTGTATAGGAATGAAACCTAGGTCTACCATTCATATTGTTGTTGTTAAGTGCTGTCGAGTCAGTTCCAACCCATAGCAATCCAGTATAGGACAACCAAGGAGGCAAGAATTCTACCACTGAATTCCCGCTGCCCCACTAACCATCTACATAACACCTGGCAAATGCTCTCTCTCTCAATGAATGATTAGCCATTAATGTCTTAAAATGTGATTCTTAAACTTGGAGGGTGGGGGCAGAGACTAAAGACGTACTCTTCTAAAGAGCCATTGCCTCAAATTTACATCTAATATTGGAATCCAAGAAATCTGGCCCCCAATCTCCACTCTCCACCTCTGAGCCGCTGACAAAAAGACAGAGAGGTTTTCTCCTTGTTCTTGGTATTATCCTAATTCCTTAGTTTTGTAACATTTAACTAGGTGGGCTCCATCTGCATTATTATACTGGTCAGATTATCCTTGTCTTTGAAGAATTGTCTCGGCATTTAGGCTGAACAGATTTGCAGTCAGGCAAACATATCTCTTAGCATATGAGGTGAAGAGCAAACCCCAGCTGTGTCCTGGGAGGTTTCCTTCCCAGGTTGGTGAGAGCCACTAAGGCGTGTCTGCCCAGGAATCCCCAGAGAAGCTGATATTCTACAGGCCTCAAGATAGACAAAAGGATCAGAACTCCACTAGAGGAAGAAAGAAGAAGGAAAAAAGAGTAATCTGATATAATTTGATGAACTTGACCTACACCTATGGATGTAGTAGCTCAAAAGAGGGAACAAATCTTTGCAGTGAGGATCATTCCCACCCCCTCAATACACAGGGTAGACAGGGATGGGCAACTTGGAAATTGGCTACCCAAAATGGGGACGAGGGGAGGGGGCACTACAAAGGCAAGAAGTGACTGGTTTCAAGAGGGAGCCTAGATCCAGAGGGCATGGAGGAAGGTAAAATCTCCACTGAGTTGTATCCAATCTGTCTGGCAGGGGTTGATGAAAGGAGATGGGGATGGGTCTCTTGTGGTACGATAATGAATAATTGCTATCAGGACTGACTGTGAGGGTTGGAAATATAAAGGTAGATGTTTTGTAGCAAAAGGAGGGCAGTGGTTGACTTTGCAGTCCAGGAGTGGAGGTCCCTGGGACCATCAAAGAATAGCAGAGTGCAGGACCCTACCCAGAGAAACAGTGACACCAGAGATGGAGGCAGAGATGATAACGTGGAGAGATGGAGCAGCTGAGAACTCTAGACCCAGAGAGGGAGAGGGGCTGAGTGCCGATGACTAGGGGACAGGCTTGAAGGGTATATACCCTCTGGTTGTTTGATGATGCTTGGAGGGGATTGTAACCATGGCAATGTAATGATATATGATAGGATGAATGTAAAGCTAATGTTCTCCCATGTAACCTGTCACATAAGTCACAATAAAACATTAAAAAACATAAAAAAAAAAAAAAAAGATAGACAAAAGTCCTCTCTCTTTACGATGCCCATGTGAGGCCTATTTAAAGTCACATTACTGGCCCTGTGTTATCCCTCATGTATTTTAAGGATCATTAGCCCTGAGTAGGAGGCCCTGAGTAGTAGCACTCAGCTACTAACCATAAATTGGTAGTTTGAGTCCACCCAGAGATGCCTCAGAAGAAAGGCCTGGTGATCTACTTACAAAAACTGCAATCATTAAAAACCCTATGGAGCACATCTCTCCTCTGATACTGGTAGGGCTGCCTGAGTCAGAATCAATTCAGTGGCAACTAGTTCTGGTGCTAGAAACCCCAACTGGGAGTTTCCAAAGTATTTTCAAGGTATGCTGCTCAATCTGAGACTGCTGAACACCACTCACAATTTTGAATGAAGTCAAAGGGAGTTTTTTAGCGTTTATGCTGTATTTCTACTCACAAATATTGCCCCATGCTTTTCTACCTAAAAAGCAAGATGGGGTCATAGCATTTACAGCCTAGAAGGTTTCCATATGAAATGTTCTAAATGTTAAATACACAGTGTAAAAGGGGGAAATATATCATTCATTGAACACTTCCTGTATGCTCACAATGCTAACATTGTGCTCAAAAAAGCATGAGATGTGCTCTCCACCTGCAGGAGGCTCACAATCCACCATGGAAGGCATGTTAATGGACAGGAATGTTGGGTTCCCCCAGTCTCTGTTTTCCTTTACGCTACTTATAGATGCCTGCTTTACTTTGGAGGACCCAGCCACTCGACTCCATTCCACTCTCAGACCATGTAAGTTTATATTGCTGCCCCTTCCTGAAGTCCATAGATGGTTTCATGACTCAGAACTAACCAATCCATGTCTTTCCTCATTCTGACCATAGTGATTGGGTCATAAATGGGCATGTGATTCAATGTTGGCCCATTAGATTTGTTTCTGGGATTTTTACCAGAACTATTGGGAAGGAGATTTCTTCTTTCTGTTTGTTCTTCAGCTGGTAAGATGGAAGTCTAGATTGTGTGATAATTACAAGCGTCTCCATTTTATAGATGAGGAAACTAACGCTACAAAGACTTTGCTTGCCTAAGGTTGCAAAGTCATTTGATGACAGAGTTGGGGTTCAAATTCTGACAGCGTAGCTCTGCAATCTATCCTTTGCTGGGGTGCATCTTATACAGCCCATCCATCTCTCACTAACAGCTAATCAGGAACTCTCTGCATACCTCAACTCTGGATGGTTCTTTCCTCTAGAGACCTCAGATCCACCAGAAGCAATGACCTCTGGCTTTGGTGTATACCTTGGGTTAGTAGGACTCATCTCTGTGTGGAGAATCTAAGAATAGCATAAGTAGGCTCAAGAAAAGCAACTTATCAGAGTGCCTAGAAAAAGGGTTGTTAGTATCTGATGATTTGAAAATCTGACGAAAACGATAAATTCACTCCTCTCAAAAATTTCTACACAAAGTCCTGATGTGGCACTGTAGGATAAGCACTTGACAGTTAACCTCAAAGTTAACAGCTCAAACACACCAGTTGCTCCTTGGAAACCCTATATGGTTACTGTTAAGTGCAATCAAGTAGGTTCCAACACATAGAGACCCTATAGGGTTTCTAAGGAGAAGTTGGTGGGTTTGAACAACTGACCTTGTGGTTTGCAGTCCAGTGTGACCCTATAGAGACACAGGCTCACTGTGAGTAAGAATTGACCTGGCAGCACTTAACAACAACAACAAATATTTGCATACATTTGAAGGGTTGTAAATGACAAGGTTCTTTTGATTGCAAGAGACAGAAACCCAATTCAAATCTGCTTGATCAAAGAGTCAAATGGGTTGGCTCATGTAACTGTTGCAAAAGAAAGGATTAAGTAGGCTCAAGGGAAAACTAGAATAGGGCCAATGCTTTGGGGATTTTATTTGTTTGCCTTTCTGTATATAGCTTTCACTTTCTCTGACCAAATTTTAGACCAGGTTGAAGAAAAGTGGTTCCCACCCACTCAGCTCCCACTTTACCCAACATGAGAAGATGCTGAAACTCTTCCTTGAAGCTCAATTTTTCAAATTGAGGTCCTGGAAGGACAGATATAAAAGTAAAGGTCTAAGTCAGGGTTCTCTAAAGAAACAGAGTCAGAGAGAGAGAGATGATAAATAGATACATAGATTTATGTTAAAGAATTGTCTTATATGATTGTGAGAGTTGGCAACTCCAAAATATGTAGGTCAGATGACAGGCTGGAGACTTCTTTAGGCTTGCATCACAAAATCTGTAGGCCCAGTTACATAAATTGCTGAAACTGCATCCCATTTCATGTTGAGAAGCCACATCTTCACCCTAGGTCCAGTTCAAAATATCCCAATTTAAAAATTAAAGCAACCTGGTTCTTACCAAATTGGACTAGGGAAAGACTGGCAATGGGTTATAGGTCTACCCCTGAGGTCATAGGAGCAGAGATCTGGGACAAGCAGCAGTTATTACCCAAAGAAGAAGGTGGAATCCTCAGAAGAAGAGAGAATATGGGTGGACAAAACTAACAATGACTCAAAGAGAACCCAGGTAAGACCCTAGACCTAAAGCTTAGAACTGTGTCTAAAAATGAAGGGAGAATTGAGGATATTATATGAATATTTCAGAATAGCATTAACCACAATTATATTAATACTTCAAGGGAAATTTTTTGAAATTTTCTTCTTTTTTGGCTAAGAATTAATAGCACAGCCAATATTCCCATGGCCTGCCAGAGGGAAAATTATTTCAAAAAATTAAACAATGACATAGATTGCCACTGGGAAATACACTGCTCTGTGAGTATGAAGTTTCTACTATTTCCATATTTTAAAAGAGAAAATACATTAGATCAATTTGGTCTCGTCCAGGTTTTCTTTATCCAATACTAATTGTGCAAAAATAATTAGGAAATGCTCAAATAGGTTTGCTAAAGGCATCCCCAACCCCAATTTAAGCCCCTTTCAATCTGTTCTCTGCACAGACTGCCTGGCTAATTTGCTTAAAACTCTACTTCATTATGATTCTTCATAAATTCTTAGTGCTCAGAACAACATACAATTGAAGATCCACCTTACTAAACGAATCTTATCTCCAGCCACAGAGGTTGTTTCCTTAATTCTCCAAAGCTTCATGCTAATTTTCACCTCTAGTGTTCTTACTTCCTCCTTTCAATTTACCTCCACTCTTCTCCATTGTTTAAAGCTTAGCTCAATTTCCAACTTTGTACAGGACTAACAAATGTCACAGCATGTATGAGTCCTCTGCATGCAAGAAGCTGACCCTGAAAATTCCATTTCCCAGTCTCCTTTGCTAACTGACTTCTAGGTAGGCTCATTCAATAGGCGATGAGAAGCCCAAAGTGACGTCTCAGGTAGTGAGTAGTCTCCTTTGTGGTCCTCCATGGTCCTAGTTTCTTGACTCTGATAATAGCCTCCTGCGGCTACAACGTTCTAAGCTGGCTCACTAACCCTGTTTGGCTTCCCAGATCTTCTGCCACCTTTGTAATGACTCCCCATATTGAATTCTCTTTGTTTAACCACCTGATGTGGATTCATTTTTCATGTCTGGATCCTATCTGAAACACAGGACCACTTTAGCTCTTCTCAAACTTCACTTATTTGTGACTATTGTTAGATATCATTGAGTCAACTCTGGTGACCTTATGGGCCCATATACAATAGCTTAAATATTGTCTGATTTATGGTCATTGTTGTTGTTGTTAAGTATCATCAAGTTGCTTCCAACTCATAGCAACCTTGTATAGGGTTTCCAAGGAGCAATTGGTGGGTCTGAACTGCTGACCTTGTTTTTAGCAGTTCAATGTTTATCCTGCAGCACTACACCAAGACTCCATTTATCATTGGCATGTTCAAATCCATTGTTGTAGCTACTGTGTAGTGACTTGCAAACATGGGGGTTCATTTTCTTGCACTATAAGTTAAGTGTCATAGCATCAGTTCCAACTCCTAGTGATCCTGTCTAGGGTTTCCAAGGAGCAGCTTGTGGGTTTGAACAGCTGATTCTGTGGTTCTCTGTCCAGTGCTGATCCTACAGTGCCACACCAGCAGTCCTTTCCAGCACTATAGTAATCCATAAGAATTTAATTGCCTGATTTTTAGGAGTAGATCATTAGGCCTTCCTTCTTATTCAGTCTTAGTCTAGATGTTCCACTGAACCTTTCAGATGGATGATCCTGCTGGTATTTGAAATACTGGTGACATTGCTTTATGAACTATAGCAACATGCAAGCCACCATAATATGGCACTACCACTTGTCTGTCATTTTGTCCTACTGTGGTGACCTGTGTGTTACTATGCTGTTGGAAGTGAAACCAGTGGTAAGAGCAGGATCATCCACGGTGGACAGGCTTCAGCAGACCTTCCAGATAAAGACAGATGAGGAAAAAGGAGAGACAAATGACTTCTGAATGGTTAGCCACTGAAACTTTGTGAATAACAGCAGAACGTTGTCAGATAGAGCGCCAGAAGATGAGCCCCTCACGGTAGAAGGATTCAAAATAACACTAGGGACAAGCTTTCTCCTCAAAGCAGAGATGACTAAAATGACATGAATGGAATAAAGCTTTTGTGACCTTTATTTGCTTATAGGGCACAACCCAAAATTAGGAGGAACAGCTGAAAGCATTCGTTAATAATTGGAACATGGAATGTATGAAGTATGAAACTAGGAAAATTGGAAGTTCTCAAAAATGGAATGGAATGCATAAAGATCAAGATCCTAGACATTAGTGAGCTGAAATGAACTTGTATTGACCATTTTGGATATGGTTTCATATGGTTTACTATGCCATCAATGAAAAATTGAAGAGGAATGGTGTCACATTCATTGTTCAAAGGAACATTTGAAGATCTACCTTGGACTACAATGATGTCTGTGATAGGCTAACGTTCATATGCTTACAAGGAATATCAGTTAATGCTATTTTATTCAAATTTAAGCATTAGCCACTAAAGCCAGGGGTGATGAAATTGAAGAATTCCACCAACTTCTTTGATCTAAAATTGATCAAATATGTAATCAAGATAATTACTGGTGATTGGAATGCAAAGGTTGAAAACACAGAGGAAGGATCAGTAGTTGGAATATATGGCCTTAGTGATAGAAATGATGCTGGAGATCTCATGATAGAATTTTGCAAGACCTATGACTTATTCAGAGTCCTGGTGTGGCACTGTGGGTTAATGCGCCAGACTGCAAAGCCATTTGAAATATAAGGTTGGTGGTTCAAGCTCACCAGTCACTCCTCAGAAACCCTATACAGGATCACTATGGGTCAGGACCAATTCAACGATACTTAACAATAACAATAAATGACTTATTCATCGCAAATACCTTTTTTCAACAACATAAAATGCACATGAACCTCACCAGATAGAATATACAGAATTCAAACCGACTTCATTTGTGGGAAAAGATGGTGGAACAACTCAATATCAAAGCCAGAGGCAGAATGTGGGAAATATCAGCAATTGCTCATGTGCAAGTTCAGGCTAAAGTTGAAGAAAATTTTAAAAGTCTACGAGAGCCAAAATATGACCTTGAATATATCCTACTTGAATAATGAATGGTTTTATGGAAAACACTAATAATTTAAAGATGTTGTTGTTAGGTGCCATAGAGTTGGTACTGACTCATAGCGACACTATGGACAGCAGAACAAAACACAGCCTGATCCTAGGCCAACCTCATTTGAGCCCATTGATGCTGCCACTTTGCCAATCCATCTCACGGGGCGTCTTCCTCTACCTTACCAAACATGATATCTTTCTCCAGCAACTGGTTCCTCCTGACACTATGTCCAAAGTATGAGAGATGAAGTTTGGCCATGTGAGGCTCCAAGGAGCACTCTGGCTGCACTTCTTCCAACACAGATCTGTTTGTTCGTTTGGCAGCCCATGGTACTTTCAGTATGCTCCTCCAACACCATAACTCAAATGCATCAATTCTTCTATGATCTTCCTTATTCACTGTCCAGCTTTTGCATGCATATGAGGTTATTGAAAATACCATAGCTTGTGTCAGGTGCACCTTAGTCCTCAATCTGACATCTTTGCTCTTCAACACTTTAAAAAGGTCTTGTGCAGCAGATTTTCCTAATGCAATACGTCATTTGATTTCTTGACTGCTGCTTCCATAAGCGTTAATAGTTGATCCAAGAAGAATGAAGTCCTTGACAACTTCAATCTTTTCTCCATGCTGTTTATTGGTCCAGTAGTGACATTTTTTTTTTTTTCTTTACGTAGAGATGCAATACATACTGAAGGCTGTGCTCTTTGATCTTCATCAGTAAATACTGTAAGTTCTTTTCACTTTCAGCAAGCAAGGTTGTATTATCTGCATATTGCAGGTTGTTAATGAGTCTTCCTCCAATCCTGACACCACATTTTTCTTCATATAACCCAGCTTCTCAGATTATTTGCTCAGCATACAAGTTGAATAACATGGTGAAAGGATACAACCCAGTCACACCCTTTCTTAATTTTAAACCAGTGTTCCCATGTTCTGTTCGAGCAACTGCCTCTTAGTCCATGCACAGATTCCTCATAAGTACAATTAAGTGTTCAGGAATACTCATATTTGTAATGTTGTCCATAGCTTGTCATAATCCACACAACTGAAAGCCTTTGCATAATCAATAAAGCACAGGTAAACATTTTTCTGGTATCCTCTGCTTTCAGCCAAGATCCATCGGACATCAGCTATGATATACCTTGTTCAACATCTTCTTTTGAATCCAGCTTGAACCTCTGGAAGCTCTCTGTCAATGTATGGTTGCAGCCATTTCTATATTACCTTTAGTAAAACTTTACTCACATGAGATATCAAAGAGATTGCCCGATAATTTCAGCATTCCTTTGGGTCACCTCTACTTGGAATAGGCACAAATACGGATCTCTTCCAATCAGTAGGCCAGATAGTTGTCTTTCAAATTTCATGGCATAGATAAGTGAGTGCCTCCACTGCTGCTTCACTTTCTTGAAAGATTTCAATTTGTATTCAATCTATTCCTGGTGTTTTGTTCTTTGCCAATTCCTTCAATGCACTTTGGACTTCTTCCTTCAGTATCATTGGATCTTGATCATATGCTACCTCTTGAAA
>NW_006408722.1:3185137-3186977 GCF_000296735.1 Chrysochloris asiatica | reverse complement strand
TGGGCTTCCCTGTAGGCACATGGATATTATCCTATCTCAGACGGCATTGTACCTCATGACTGATCTGGACATGTTCTTTTTGACAAAGAATGTAACACCATTCATCTTCAATTTGTCATTCCAGGCATAGTAAACCATGCATTTTTCAGATTGAAAATGGACAATATCAGTCAATTTCAGCTCATTAATGCCTAAGATATTGGTGTTTATGTGTTCCATTTAATTTTTTACAATTTCCAATTTTCCTAGATTCATACTTCGTACATTCCATGTTCGGAGTGTCAATGGATGTTTACAGCTGTTTCTCTTCATTTTGAGTTGTGCCCCATCATCAAATGAAGGTCCCACAGGCTTTACTCCCATGGGCTTTACTCCATTGGCATCATCATGATCAACTCTTCTTTGAGGAGGCAGCTCTTCTCCAGTCACATTTTGAGTGCTTTCCAACCTGAGGAACTCATTTACCAGCACTATATCTGACAGTGTTTCTCTGCTATTCATAAGATTTTCAGTGATTAAATATTCAGAAGTAGTTTGTCACTCCTTCTTCTTAGTGTGTCTTCATCTGGAAGCTCATCTGAAACCTGTCCACCATGTGTGACCCTGCTGGTACTTAAAATACCCGTGACATAGCTTCCAGAATCACAGCAACTCACAAGCCAGCACAATACAACAAACTGACAGACGAGTGGTGGGTAAAGCATCAAAAGAAAATGGAAGGACTCTGCATCACAAAGAAATGACTAATGATCATCTATTTCAAGAGGTAGCATATGATAAATGTAACTGTAGGAAAAAGTCCAAACTGTACTGAAGACATTTGCAAAAACACAAGTTTCCAGGAACTGATGGAACAAAAATTTAAATCAACAAACTGATGCAGCACTGGAAGCACTCACATATCTATGCCAAGATATTTGAAAAATAGCTATCTGGCAAGACAATTGGAAGAAATCCATATTTGTGCCAATTCCAAAGAGAGGTGGCCAAATGGAATGCAGAAATCATCAAGCAGTAACATTAATATCACATGCAAGTAAAATTTTGCTGAAGATAATTAAAACGTGGTCCCAACAGTGCATTGACAGAGAACTGCCAGAAATCCAAGCCAGGTCCAGAGAGAACTTAGAACAAGGGATATCATTGCTGACATCAGATAGATCTTGGCTGAAAGCAGAGACTACCAGAAAGATGCTTATTTGTGCTTTATTGACTATGCAAAGCTGTCGATTGTGTGGCTCATGACGAGTTCTGAATACCATTGCGAAGAGTGGGTATTCCAGAACACTTAATTGTGCTCATGAGGAATCTGTACAGATGCAGTTGCTCAAACAGAACAAGGGGACAGTTATTGGTTTAAAATCAGGAAAGATGTGCATCAGGACTGTATTCTTTCATCTTTCTTATTCAGTCTGTATGTTGAGCAAATCATCCAAGAAGCTGGTCATCAGTTCAAATCTACCAGCCACTCCTTGGAAATCCCATATAAGGTTGCTAGGAGTTGGCACTGACTCCGTGGCACTTAACAATAACAATAATTCTGTATCTTGAAAATATACCTGTGAAAAAGACAGATTCTTACCCAGAAAGAGCTTTCATTTCTGAAGGAAAAGAAGAAAGACAATATACTGATCTGAAAATTGTCAAAATAAATAAAATAAGGTAATGATAAATAAATAAAAAGAATAAATAAAAATGATAAATAAATAAAAGAGTGACTGGGGAAACTACTGTAGGCAGGTGGTAAAATATAGTTTGTTTGATAGTGAATAATTGTTATCAGGACTGATTGTGAAGGTTGGAAATGTAAAGGTAGACATTTTATAGCAAGGAAGGGAGG
>NW_006408722.1:3181480-3184967 GCF_000296735.1 Chrysochloris asiatica | reverse complement strand
TTGTAACCATGGCAATGATACGATGTATGATAGAATGAATGTAAAACTAATGTTCTCCCATGTAAATTATCATATAATTCACAATAAAACACTTAAAAATATATATAGTTTGTTTGAAAAGGCAATATTTATGTTGGAAAAATGAAAAAGAAATAAGCAAAGGTCTACAGTTACTATTAGCTAGTGGCTATTGTTGTTGTTAGGTGCTGTCTGTGGAGTCAGTTTTGTCTCATAGTGACCCTGTCTGTATAAGGTTTCTAAGGAGCAGCTGGTTTGAACCATGACTTTATAGTTAGCATTTCAGTGCTTATCCTATAGTACAGCACGAGGACTCCTAGCTAGTGGTAGCTAATAAGAAATTAAAATCTAAGTTGCCAATGATTTCATTTTCTTGGATCCACAATGAAAGCCCTTGGAAACAGCAGTTAAGAAATCAAATGGTGTATTGTATTGGGTAAATATGCTACAAAAGATCTCTTTACAGTGTTAAAAATCAAAGATGTCATTTGGAGGACTATGGTGCACCTGACCCAAGCCATGTTATTTTCAATCACCTCATATATGTATGAAAGATAGACAGTGAATAAGATAACACTGATGCCTATGAATTATGGTGTCAGCAAATAGTATAGAATGTACTATGGACTGTCAAAAGAATGAGCAAATCTATTTTGGAAGAAGAAAGATCCTTAGAGGTAAAGATCATGAGACTTGGTCTCATGTACTTTGGACGTGTTATCAGGAAGGACCAGTTCCTGGAAAAGGACATTATGCTTGGTAAAATAGTAGTAGTTGTTGTTGTTATTAAGTGCCATTGACTAGGTTCCAACTCACAGAAACCCTGTATAGGGTTTCAGAGGAATGATTGGTGGGTTTGAACCACCAGCCTTAAGGTGCAAACAAACAAAAAAGAGGAAGACCCTCAACTAGACAGATTGACACAAGAGCTGCAATAATTGGCTCAAATAACAATGACTGAGGATGGCACAGGATTGGACAGTGTTTCATTCTGTTATTCATAGAGCTGCTGAGTTAGAAGACTGCACAAGACCTCTTTAAAGTGTTCAAGGTCAAAGATGTCAGTTTGAGGTCTAAGGTAACATCTGACCCAAGCCATGGTATTTTCAATTGCCCCAAATGCATATAAAATTTGGACAATGAATAAGGAAGACCATAGAAGAATTTATGAATTTGAGTTATAGTACTGGAGAAGAATCATAGAAGTACCATGGACTGCTAGAAGAACAAACAAACTGTGCTGGAAGAAGTAAGGTCAGAATGCTTCTTAGAAGCGAGGATGGCGAGACTTATTCTCTCATATTATCAGGAGGGACCAGTCCCTGGAACAGGGCATTATGCTTGGTAAAGTGGAGTGTCAGTAAAAAGAGGCAGATTCCTTACCCACACACCCCCAGCAAACAAGATGGATTGTTACAGTAGCAGCAGCAACAGGCTCAAGTGTGACAACAATTGTGAGGATGGTGCAGGACTGGGCAGTGTTTCGTTTTGTTGTGCATAAGGTCACTATGAGTCGGAACTGACTTGATGGCACCTAATAGCAACAATTATGAGTTGGAACTAACTGGATAGCACTCAACAACAACAACAACAACATGATATCCCATCAAGATGTTTTAAGCAGGGGTAACATGACATGTTCTGATTCCACTTTAGAATGATCATACTGAAGATACTGAGATAAAGGATTTACACATCATTAATCCCTCAACAAGTTTTAAGTTCAGTTGTGATGTTCTTTTTGAAAAAAAAAAATTACTTTAAAGATAGTTTTGTTTTGCTTATTTAAAGTATTGTTGTTGTTGTTAAGTGTTGCCAAGTTCGTTCTGACTCATAGTAACCCTGCGTAGTTTCCAAGGAGTGGCTGATGAGTTTAAACCACTGACCTTGCAGTTCAAACTGACCTTTCAGTCCAGTGCTTATTCTACAGCACCAAAGTGAGTAGGTATATTTTCTTTTGTTGGGTAGATCGTGGTTTTATTGATATCACTTTTTACATACTTTACCATGATCAGAAAATGTTACTTAAAAAGTTTAGTCAGAAAGAGACTGGAAGAACCAGAGACTAAGGCTCTTGGCCACCCTTCAGGTCTGGAACTGAACTCACCTTCGGGGCTAAATTTTCAGTTAAGCAGTAGATAGGTGTATAGGAATGGCAACAACACTATTCTTTTTAATGCTTTGGGCCTACTTAATTCTCTTTAACGATGCATATTAAACGTTTCTAGAAACAAACAAGAACAATGAGGTACACACACCATGGAATGGTCAACCATTCAAGATCTATAGGCAGCTGGCTACCTAAGGACAAAAGTCAGAAGAGCTGGGAAAGAAGGTGAAATAGAAATAAGAATCACTAGGAAGAAGTGGAATAACTGATGTTACTTTGAGGGGATTGTCATTGAAATGAAACAAAGTATATGATTTGTTGAATGCAAAATTGATGATCTAATCTATAAACTATTCAATTCACACACAAAAAAACTTAAAAAAAGAGTTAGTTCTTAATTTGATTAGTTTGGAGAATTTATCAAGACTTTCCTTTATTTATTTATGACCAAGAAAAGGGTCAATTTTTATAAATTACAAGATTAAGAAGAAAAAAATGTACTGTGTGTTCTCTATTTTCAGAATACCAAATTTAATACAAGTTTGTTATTGTGTTAAGGAGCTTTGGTGGTGCAGTGGATTAAGCATTGGGCTGCTAAATCCATCACCTACTCTACAGGAGAAAAATGAGGCTATCTGCGCCCATAAAGATTTACAGTCTTAGAGACTCTAAGGAGCAGTTCTCCTCTGTCTTTTAGAGTTGATGCAAATCAGAATGGACTCAATGCAGTGGTTTTAGTTATATTACTCTAATCATTTCTATGTTTTGTCTAACTGATTAAGCAAATTCCAAAGGAATTGCATAAGTCTTCCAATACTAACATTGTTGTTATTGTTAAGTGACGTCAAGTTGGTTCTGACTCATAGCGACCATGTATAGCTTTTCCAAGGAGCAACAGATGAGCTTGAACCACCGACTTTGAGGTTCAAAGTAATCTTGTAGTCCAGCACATTAACATGTAGTGCCACTCCAACATTAACATAGTTTCATCAAATTCTTCATACATTCCTAAGTGCTTCTGCCATATATAATTTTTTTATTCAATTGGTTATTGTGTAAAGGTTCAAAAGTATTCTTCTTTTCTTTATGTATTGTATTTTTTGCTGACAAAAATTCTCCTATTCTTCTTAATGCTTTGGGCCTAATTAATTCTCTTTAAAGATGTATATTAAAAGTTCCTAGAAACAAATGAGAACAAAAACACAACATACCAAAAAACTTTGGGACATGGCGAAAGTGGTCCTGAGAAGACAATTTATTGCAATAAATGTACACATCCAAAAAGAAGAAAGAGCCAAAATTAACATATTAACACAGCATTTACAACAATTAGAAACAGACCAACAGAGGGAACCTAGA
>NW_006408722.1:3165668-3166774 GCF_000296735.1 Chrysochloris asiatica | reverse complement strand
CATAGTTATGAACACTTCTTAACCATGCCAAACACTAGTCCTGGAAGATCGGGACAATAGTCTCATCTAGGTCAGCGTAGTGGTTATGAATCGGGCTGCGAACCTTAAGGTCAGCAGTTCGAAACTACCAGCTGTTCTGCGGAAGACAGATGAGGCTTTCTTCTTCCGTAAAGATTTACAGCCTCGGAAACCCTGTACAGGGTCGCTATGAGTCGGAACCGACTCCATGGCACATAACAACAACAGGCCAATTGGCAGACATAGTCCACAAAGACAATACTCTACATTCTACTTTGGATAGTGTCTGGCATCTTAAAAGCTTAAAGGTGGAAACTAAGGAGCCCTGGTGTGGTGCTGTAGCATAAGAATTATAATAGTAAGCATAAGATCAGCAGTTCAAGCCCAGCAGCTGCTCTTGAAAACCCTATATGGGGTCACTATGAGTTGGAACCAACTTGACAGCACACAACAATAACAAGGAGCAACAATTGATCTCTCCCTTTTGGATCAAAGAAGAATGAAAATAATTAATGATATATGGAAACAATTAATCTAAAGGACTAATGGACCATGTGAGCCACAGTCTTAGTGACCTTGATACCATCAGAGATAGACGGTGCCTGCTACCACTGCCAATCATTCTGAAAAGCATTATAATAGGAGATCCTGGGTAGAGTGGGAGAAAATGTGGAACAAAACTCAAAATTATAAAAAGATCTGTCTTACTGGTCTGATAGAAACTGGTAGAACACTTGGTTTTTGAATACCTTCAATCTAGATCTGAACTCACCCCTGTGGGTCAACTTTCAGTCAATCAGGCCAATAAAGTGAGTAATAAAAATAGAGAAGTATGCACTCCTTAAACAATCATTATGTGAGATTAAAAGAGTGTATCTGCTCTTAGATAAAGCTCAGTAGGCAGGAATGGATGAGAATGAAAGGTGAAAGGAAATGAGAAACACAGGGAAGAAGTGGGGAGAGTGCTATTACATTATGGAAACTGCAATCAATGTCACAAAACAAATGTGTGTAAGTTATCAAATGGAAATAATTCCCATTTGACCTAGCCTCAATGTCTTGATGATCAGAACTCAATTAGAGGAAGA
>NW_006408722.1:3149242-3165116 GCF_000296735.1 Chrysochloris asiatica | reverse complement strand
TGGAGGCAGAGATGGGGACATGGAGAGAGAGAGAGCAGCTGAAGACTCTAGATTTATGGGAAGAGAGAGACTGAGAGCTGGCGACGAGGAGACAAGTCTGTAAGACTTGCAGACTTACCTTTGGTGGTGTAAATTATTATATATGCCTGAGTGCTTTTAAAAAAAAGAGCTAAAGTGAATAGAGAGAAATACTGTTAAGTGATGGTAAATGGAAGGAATTATAATTATTGTAATGAAACAAAGTGTATGATTTGTTGAATGTAAAACAGATGATCTGCCCTGTAAACTTTCAGTCAATTCACAATAACAGGTTTTTAAAAAGCAGAGTTACAGAATGTGCCCTTTGGTGGTGTAAATTATTATATATGCCTGAGTGCTTAAAAAAAAAAAAGAGCTAAAGTGGATAGAGAGAAAGACTATTAACTGATGGTAAATGGAAGGAATTATAATAATTGTAATGAAACAAACTATATGATTTGTTGAAGATAAAACTAAGGATCTGCCCTGTTTTTAAAAAAATTGAAGTAATTTTGACCCATATAACAATTAAAAGTTTTGTTTTGTTTTTTTAAGTAAAGAATATGGGTCAATTTTTAAAAGAAAGGAAACCCTATAGGACACTATTCTACTGTGATGTATATGCGGTCACCAAGAGTCAGAGTTGACTCAGTAGCAACTGGTTTTAAGATATAAGTAAATTGTCCAAGATCATACAATCAGCATGTAGAAAGCCCGAGTTCAGCATAAAAAAACAAATATTTTGATAACACTACTCCTTATGAAGGGAAGTTACAAAAATGGCATGTGGGTAGTGTCTGATCTCCTCTGAATTCACAAGGGAGAAGGAGAATCAAACAGCATCAATCCAAGACTAATACCATGAGTTGGAGGTCAAACATGGCTCAACCCTCCAACCTTCTTTCTCAATTCTGACATCCATCATCCCTCCCACAGCACTCTCTACTTCTCTGCTAGGTTTGATTATCTTTTGCAGCAGCCACACAGAACTTACAAACAGCACTCACAAATATGGGAAGTTAGTTAACAGGTGAAATTCAGGATCAGAAATGCTCAGGCTCCAGTTGTTTGTTCAGGGCAGCCTCTTCTCAGCCATGCTTGCAGGCAAGCTTTTCTCTGGTCCTCAGCCACTCAGACATGTGGTCCCTTGGCCTCTGCTCTGTTTGGGCAATATTGAAAAACATTTTTTAACTCTGACAATAAATGTCCAAAGGGTACTCTACTCTATTAGTTAAGCCTCAGTCTCAAAACACTCTGTTCTAGTTTCATGAGTAGGCAATTGCCCGGAGGCATTCCATTCCTCAAGCAAGCCTCCAGCCTGAGTGCACTGTTTCTTTCTCTGTGGATTGGCATGTCCACGGCTTAGTCTTATTCTCTTGGTTCTGCTGCCACTGAATCTCTACCATGTCTCTACTTCACCTCTCCCATATCTCCGCCATGTCTCTACCATAGTTCTGACTGTCTCTAGCACCACAACTCTCTGTCTCCTGGATCAAGGTGTTCAGTACTTAGGGATTTGGGGATTCAAAGAATGCGCTTCACTCCTGGTTCTTCTTTTTTGATGACAGTGAGATCTCCCCTTTATGCTTCTGAGATGGTTCATTTTACACCTAGAAGAGTGGCAGAACTGACCAATCCCCACATTAGGGTTCCATACACCTCATTTACATGTCCCATACCACGAGGGTGCCATGTACTTTATTTACAATATTTGCAAGCTATCCAATCCCTTTGGTAGGCTACAAATACCTCACATCTGCATAGTTCTCCAGTGCACTGGAAGGTGTAGTGTTTTTTCATCAAATTATCACCAGGTCTTCATCTTTCTGAGAGCGTTTTAAAGTGATGTTGCTTAAGAATTGATCCTAAGAAACAGGGCTCCATTAGGGTCGAAATGCCCACATTGGACCATAAAACATATGTCTCCTGTCTACATACACTACACTGCTGAGTTCACCAAACTTCAAAGGGAAAAAAAGACAAAAAGAGTTCAAAAAATTCTACTCTAAAGAACAGTGGTTGCATTGGTGGTTCAATGATAGAAATTTGGCTTCCATGAAGGAGACCCACCCATCAGCGGAGGTTTGGATGCTGCTATAATACTGAACAGATTTCAGCAGAGCCTCCAGCCACAGCTGGACTAGGAAGAAAAGCCTAATTGATTTACATCTGTGGAGCACAACAATCCAATCCCCAAATGATCATGGGGAAGACCCAGGACCTGGACATGTTGTTCCATTGTGCTTGAGGTCATCATAAGTCACGTGCCAACTCCATGCAGCTAACAACAACAGAGGACAGTGAAAACAGAAACTAAAATGATCAAAGATTTGTTTGATCCTAGATCAACACTCGTGGAAGCAGCAGTCAAGAGATCAGATGATGTATTGCATTGGGCAAATGTGCTGCACAAGAACTTTTTAAAGTGTTGAAGAGCAGAGATGTCAGCTTGAGGACTAAGGTGTGCCTGACCCAAGCCATGGTATTTTTAATAACCTCATATGGATGTGAAAGCTGGACAGTGAATAAGGAAGACCGTGGAAGAATTGATGCCTTTGTGTTGTGGTGTTGGAGGAGAATACTAAAAGTGCCATGGACTGCCAAAAGAATCAATGTGTCTGTTTTGGAAGAAGTGCAGCCAGAGTGCTCCTTGGAGGCCAGGATAGCTAAGCTTTGTCTCTCATACTTTGGACATATTGTCAGGAGAGAACATTCGCTGGAGAAGGATGTCATGCTGGGTAAGATGGAGAGTCAGAGAAAAAGAGGAAGACCCCCAATGAGATGGATCAGCCAGGTGGCATCATTGATGGCGTCAATGTGGCAGCGGTGGTGGGGTTGGCCCAGGATCGGACATTGTTTCGTTCTGCTGTGCATGGGGTCACTATGAGTCAGTTCTGACTCGATGACACCTGACAACAACAACAAGAAAGCCTAGAAGAGACTTGACTGAGCTTGATCGTGGAGGCTGTCTTGGTGACCAAATCATGCTACAAGATTATGGAATTCCCCCAAAATTTTGAAAAGGAATCTTATTTGACAGCTTTGCCACTATTGAGTCATGTGTCTTGTGCCTGAACATCCTCCACACCTCTTTTCCTATCTCTCTATCTCCATTCATCTCCAACATCATTCACTGGTATGATTAATTCACTCCATCACTCATGACTCTGGTATTTGGCTCCATTAGTCATCCCTTCCAAAGGTCCAGACTATCAGATCAATAGTTCAAAGAGTTTTCTACCTGTCCATGAAATTCTGTCATTAAATTTGGCTCACTTAACATGCCACATGTTGACCTCTAATAATTGACTCATCTTTTTTCTCCTCTCCATTTGTCTCTCCTCTTCGCACTTCTCTCCATATGCCAGTAGATCCTAAGGCCCATAACTAATGTTTAAACTTTTCTTCTCTTTTGTTCTTACAAAGCATCTACTCTGACTCCAACTCCAAATAAGTATGGCTACCTGCTTTCTCCATAGCTACATCTGGACTGCTGAACATAGCTGGAGAAAATTATACAAGTGGGCACATTGGTACCACTGTAAATTCATGATCCTCAACCTCAGCATCCAGGAAGCCTACTATGTTTCTCTAACTGATTCATGTTCCCATTATTTTCAACCTTTTCCAATCTTCTGAAATTTCAGAGTCCCTTGCCTTTTCACTTACCATTCATTCTGGCAACCAAATATGCAAATGTTCCCTGTACCAGCTCTATAGCATCTGCTGTTGGGAACCTAATCAGATCCCTTTTACCAGAGGTGTAGCCATTCATTCTCCAATTACTGTGAGAGTTGACTGTTAATGGCTCACACAATCTGGAGGACTGCTTTTGGATTGTGGGCATTGCCTCATTCAGAGTTGCTAGGGAAGTTATATATCCCACCCCACTGTCAGGGGCAGCTGGTGGCAGAGATGTAAAAGCCTAGCCATCTTGCTTCAAGGAGGGACAAACTCTGCGGGAGCAGTTCATACTTCAGAGCTCCCTTTGAGATGAGGCTGAGGCTAGACTTCTTAAACCACACCCCTGACTGGCCTGTACTCCCTTACAGGTTTTCCTTAAGTACGCTCACTTAACAAATCACTTGGACAAAAATTTTCATATTGATTCTGCTTCCAGGAAGTTTTATCACCACCTTTCCCCCACTCCTTTATTCCTGTTAAACTGCTCCTACTCAAAGCCAGTGCCTCCTCCTGGTTTTGGACCCCTTGAAGTCTGTCTTCCCAGAAACCTGGCACAGTCAATCATCTTTGTACTCTTCCTTGGCTTCTTCTTATCAGGGTTGAAATGCACTCACGCTTTGCCCATCTCGTAAAAAAACAAACTTTCCATTAACCTGTCTCCTTTCCAGTAAGTGCCCCATTTCTGTCTTCTCTTTCACAACAAAACATCAGCATTCAGTTGTTCGCATTTTTAAAATTTTGCTTCATATCTCACATTTCTCCCTCGTGCGCAGAATACGGAAGTGTCCACATTGTGGAAAGATTAGAAATTTTGAATAACTCAAGATATGACCAGAAAGGAGTCCTTTAAAAATATGCTGCCACTGCTATTGTTATTTTGAGATTTTCTTTCAGATGAGCTGGTGGATTCTACCCTGTGGTGTTGAATATACATGTCTTCTCTATTTCCTCACCTCCTACTTTTCTTCAACCCACTCCAATCTGTTTTCTTTTCCTACCACTATACCTTTGACCTTCATGTTACTAAATCTAATGGACACCTTTCAGTTCCCATCCTACTTGATGTCTTTTCACTCTTGGGTGCATTCTCTTTTCTTGGCTTCTCTTTCTTTGTATTCCTCATGCCTGTCTACCAGCTCTTTTTGTCAGCTTCTCTTCATTTAAACAACCTCAGAAAGTCATCTGAACCCTAATTTTGCTCACTCTGCATTTCTTTAGAAAACACTTATTAGTGAAAGTACAAGACTACAGCTTTCAGTATAACTTATACCTGAATTTAAAGAAAATGAAAATTCTTAGAAAGGTACCAGTAAGTAGCACCAAAATAAATGGAGGAAAAAATGGAGTTGTCAAGAATTTCATTCTACAAAATCAACAACCAACATCCATGGAAGCAGCAGTTAAGAAATCAAACATATACTATATGAGCAAATCTGTCAGAAAGGACCTCTTCAAAGTGCTAAATCATCACTTATCTGACAGTTTGTCATATTGTGGTAGCTTGTGTGCTGCTGTGAGGCTGGAAGCTATGCTACTGGTATTTTAAATACAAGAAGGGTCACCCATAGTAGACAGGTTTCAGCTGAACTTCCAGACTAAGACACACTAGGAAGAAGAAGAGGAAGATTACTTCTTACTGTTAGCCACAGGAAACCTTATTAATAGTAGTGGAACAGTGTCAGATGTTATTGTTGTTAGGTGCCATCGAGTCAGTACCGACCCATAGCAACCTTATGCACAGCAGACAGAAACACTGCCTGATCCTGGGCCAACCTCACTATTGTTGCCACGCTTGAGTCCATTGATGCTGCCACTTGGCCAATCCATCTTGTTGGGGGTTTTCCTCTTTTTCTCTGACCCTCCACCTTACTAAACATGATATCCTTCTCCAGTGACTGGTCCCTCCTGACAATATGTCCAAAGTGTGAGAGACAAAGTTTGGCCATCTTGGCCTCTAAGGAGTATTCTGGCTGCACTTCGTCCAAAATGGATTTATTGGTTCTTTTGACAACCCATGGAACTTTCAACAGTGTCAGATAACTCCAAAATATGGAATATTGAAACATTATAAATACCAATAGAATATTGTCAGATATAGTCTGGGAAGATGAGCCACTCAGGTTGGAAGGCACTCAAAATACAACTGGGAAAGAGTTACCTCCTCAACTCAAAATGAGGAGGAACAACTGCAAACACCCATTAATAACAGGAAACATGGAAGGTATGAAGTATGAATCTCAGAAAATTGGGTATTGTCAAAAATGAAAAGAAAAACACATAAATATCAATATCCTATGCTAAAACTGACTGGTATTGGCCATTTTGAATCTGGCATTCATATGGTTTACTATGCTGGGAATGACAAAATAAAGAGGAATGGCATTACATTCATTCATCATTAAAAAGAACATTTTAAGATCTGTCTTGAGGTATAACGCTGCCTGTGATAGGATAATATCCATAAGTCTACAGGAAGACCAGTGAATACCAGTAATATTCAAGTTTACACTAACCACTAAAGCCAGTAATGATGAAATTGAAGAATTCTACCAACATCTCCCTACCACTCATCTGTCATCTGTTGTGGCTTGTGTGTTTCTGTGATTCTGGAAGCTATGCCACAGGTGTTTTAAATATCTACAGGGTCATCCACAGTTGACAGATTTCAGCTGAGCTTACAGATAAAGCCAGACTAGTTAGTAGGAGAGACAGACTACTTTGTGAATAACAGTGGAACACTGTTAGTAGCATCAGAACACTAAATACTGAAATGTGATGAATAGCACCAGAATATTGTCAGATACAGTGCCGGAAGATGAGCCTCTCAGGTTGGAAGGCACTCAAAAGACAATTGGAGAAGAGCTGCCTCTTCAGAGTAAAGTTGGCCATAATGATGTGAATGGAATAAGGCCTTCAGGACTGTTATTTGATGATGAGACATAACTTAAAATTAAGAGAGACAGCTGTAAATGCCCATTAATAATCAGAGCATGGAATGCATGAAGTATGAATCTAGAAATATTGGAAATTGTAAAACATGAAATGCACCACATGAGCATCAATATCCTAGGCATTGAAGATGAAATGGACTGGTATTGATGATTTTGAATCTGACAACCACATGGTTTAATATGTCAGGAATGACAAATTGAAAAGGAATGGCATCACATTCACCATCCAAAGTACGCTTTCAAGATTTGTCTTGAAGTACAAGGCTGTCTGTGACAGGATAATATCCATATGCCTACAAGGAAGACCAGTTAATATCACTATTATTCAAATGTATAGACCAACCACAAAAGCCAGTAATGATGAAATTGAAGGATTTTTTCAACTTCTTCAGTCTGAAATTGATCAAATATGCAATCAAGATGTGTTGATAATTACTGGTGATTGAAAGGCAAAGGTTGGAAACAACAAGGAAGATCAGAGGTTGGAAAATATGGCCTTGGTGATAGAAATGATGCTGGACATACATGATATAATTTTTTGTAAAATGAATGACTTATTCATTGCAGATACTTTCCCCCCCTCCCCCAGTTTTTATTGTGAATTTAGTGATAGTTTACATGGGAGAACATCAGTTTTACTCTCATCATTTCATTGCAATGGCTACAGTCTCCACCATGCATCATCATTTGCTTCTATTCCTTCTGTTTGGTTGTTTGTTTTGGGAGGTACACAAAATCACTCAAGAATATATAATAATTTAAACAACCAAAGGGCACATGCTGCAAGACTGCATCCTGGCCACCAGCACACAGGCTAGAGTCCTTTCCACAAGTCTAGAATCCTCCGCTGCTCTATTTCTCCATGTCCTCATCTCTGTCTCCATCTCTGGTGTCACTGTTTCTCTGGATAAGGTCACATATTCTGCTTGTGCTCTTCTCTCTTGATGGTCCTAGGGTCCTCTCTGTTCCTGGACTACAAGATTAACTACATCCCTCTTTTTGTTACAAAACTTCTACCTTTATAATTGGGATAGTCACAATTAGTCATGATAATAATTATTCACTGTTGAATCATAAGAATCTTATCCCCATCTCTTTTCAGCAGACCTCTCTATACAAGATGAGTATTATTCAATGGGGATTCTACCTTCCCCCGTACACTATGAAACGAAACTCCCTCTTGAAAATACGTAAGCCAGTCACTCACACACATACACACAACCACCACCATTTTAGGTAGCCAATGTCTAAGTTGCCCATCATTATCAACCCTATATACAGATGGGATATAATGGATCCTTGATGTGAAGACCCCTTCCCTCTCAATTGGTATTTTGAACTACAACATCCATAAGTGTAGGTCAAGTTCATCAAATTGTAGCAATTTACACTTGTTCCCTTTATCAAAATTTTTTTTTTTCCTAATTCCTCTAGTTGTGTTCTGGAGTCCTGGTGTGGTGCTGTGGGTTAATGCATCAGACGGCAAATTCATTTGAACCTCAAGGTCAGTGGTTCAAGCTCACCAGTTACTCCTTGGAAACCCTATACAGGGTCGCTATGGGTTGAAATCGACTTGATGGCACTTAATAACAACAAAGTTGAGCTGTAATCATCAAGCCATCAAAGCTAGGTTGAGTGCATACTATCTACAAGTTTGGACATTCCTGTGTGTCTCCCTTCACTTCATAACAGCTGGACACTTCATTCTCTGATCCAGCCCTCCATGACTATGTCCTTGTCCACGGGCTCCAGAGTCCCCAGGTGTCACCACATTTTGGACCAACCAGCCCTTCCTTTTCTCTCTCTAATCTCCAGGTCAAAGGGAGTCTATCGAACATGATCAAACTTGACCCATATCTTCATTGTTGCCTTTCCTCCTCTTACACTCACCAGAAGACCAACATGGTCACCAGCAAGCTTAGATACCTGCTCATGTGTTCCCTTTAAGTTTCAGTCTTGGAGGGGGATTTGATTGCTTGCCTGGATAGCTCCCTGGTGAATAACTTGCTTGTTCATGTAGTAGTCAATCATACTGCCATTTTTTTTTTTTTCTGCTGATATTTCTTTGAAGATGTATCTTCCACTGCTCTAGCTGCTCCAGGCTTGTCTCCCACCTCCAGGAATGTTCCACCTCAGAAAGTTCTGGTTGGGGATCAGGATTCCACTTAAGGTCCTATGCACTGCAAAGGCTCCACAAAAGCCTATTTCCTGGCCAAGTTCTAGCACCCCTTTTAGGTATACCAATCAGTTATAGGCTGAAGACAGACTTAAAAGCTTTCCATAATCATATTTCCCAATATTCCTTTTGATCCCATTGAAGTGTCTATTTTACAGTAGTAGGCAAGAAAAACCAATATTCATAAGACAGTCAAGCATCTTAACATTATTTCATCTCTTTTATCCATTCAGGCTATGCCCCAGCAGGTACTTTTTAAAACAACATAATACACATGGACTGCACCATATTGGATACACAGAAATCAAATTGACTACATCTGTGGAAAGAGACAGTGGAAAAGATCCATATCATCTGCCAAAGCAAGGTCAAGAGCAGACTGTGGAATAAACCATTAATTGCCCATGTGCAAGTTCGGGCTGAAGCTGAAGAAAAACAAGTCCAAGAGCCAAAATATGATCTTGAATATATCCCACCTGAATTTAGAGGTCATTTCAAGAACAGATTTGATGCATTATACACTAAACACTGAAGACCAGAAGCATTGTGGGATGACATCAAGAACATCATGCAGGAAGAAAGCAAAAAGTCATTAAGAAGACAAGAAAGAAGGAAAAGACCAAAATGAATGTCAGAATAGACTCTAAAATTTGCTCTCCAGTGTAGAGATGCTAAAGAAATTGGAATAAATGAGAAAGTAACAGAGCTGAATAGAAAGTTTCAAAGGGCAGCTCGAGAAGACAGAGTCAAATATTATAGTGAAATGTGCCAAGTTCTGGATCTACAAAACCAAAAGGGAAGAAAATGCTCATTATTTTTCAAACTGAGGGAACTGAAGAAAAAATTCAAAAAACTTGACTTTCAATATTGAAGGATTCTATGAACAAAATGGAGTCCTGGTGGCACTGTAGGATAAGCATTGGACCACAAGGTCAGTTCAAAACACAGGGTTGGCAGTTCAAACTCACCAGTGGCTCCCCAGAAACCCTATAAAGGATCGCTCTGAGTTGGAACCAACTCCACAGCACTTACCAATAACAACAATGGGCAAAATATTGAATGATGTAGAAAGCATCAAAATAAGATGAAAGGTGAAAGGGAAAAAAAAACCTGGCATCACTCATCAACCATACCGCACACCAGATGGCCCGTTTAGAGACTTTTATTTGGGGTGAGGAAGAGGAAGCTGATCTCTGCCCAAGAGAGAAGGCAGGAGGCAGAAGATGAGAGAGTCAACAGGAAGGGAGTGGTCTTATATAGGTTCAACAGGAAGGGAGTGGTCATTGCTGGGGTGATTTAACTCTGGCCTATCAAAAGCCATGTTGCCTTTTAAACTATGTGTCTTGTAGTTTAGGGCGGTGAAACAGAAACCTAAGATTACGAAATGGAGTTGAAGGGAGGGGAGAGGGAAGAACCCGGAAGGTACAGCATAAAATAGTGGGCCTGATTGTGACTGACTGATTATTGTAACATTTCCCCCTCTTTGGTTAAATAAGAAAAATGAATGGCCATCTCTATGATCCATGCCCACGGGAGAAGGGACGACGGTCATTTTTCCGTAGCTACTCCCTGCTGGCATTGGGGCGGCGAGGTTGTCTTTGGTCTTTGGGCTTGGACCACGGTTGGCGACAGCTTTGTCATTGTTGGTGGTGTCGTCAGTAGCCATTGGGCTCTTCAATGGGATACCAAGAAATGATGGAACCGGGTCAGCAGCTGGACTGGGCTTGGGTCCGCAGTCTTAGGTCTTCAGAACCTGCAATTAAACAAAACGAAGAACACAAGGGGCAACTGCCAATAAAATGAGGATAACCAATAGCGGGGTTAGAAAGGGAAGCAGGGAATTTAATAGAGGATTATAGAACCAACTAGCAAACTCTCCATTACCCTGTGACTCTCGTTCCCTACGTCATTGCTCAAGGCTCTCTTGAAGTTGGCGAATCTGATTGGTGACTACTCCAGATTGGTTGACAACAAAAAAACAATTTTCCTGGAGGACAACACAAAGCCCCCTTTTTTCAGCAAAGAGGAGGTCCAGGCCCCGCCTATTTTGCAGGACTACCTGAGAGAGGAAGTTAATTTGCTATTAGACTAGCCACTTTGACTGGATGACTGAATGGGAAATGCCTGCAGTTCTGGTAGCTATTCCTGCCCCAATACCTAGCGCTGCTACCAGGGGTAGGATTGCTACTTGGATTGCCCTCTTTTCCCGAAGCCATGCTGAGCATTATAGTTAGGAGGGGATGATGGTTCGAGTCCTCCAGCAGGGCTGTGGAAGGGTTTAACCCTTGAGACATGGAACCAGCTTGAGAGACCCACTAATTTAACTGCTGTAGGGGTGGTTAAAATTACTTTATGTGAACCAATCCACCTGGGTTTCAAGGGTTCTTTTGGGAGGCTTGGAGGGGCAATTAAGACTACGTCTCCTGATTGGTAGGAGCAAGGTAATGCAGGAAAAGGTGAGGGTAAAAGTGAGTCAGCATGTTGCCATAATAAAGTTCTTAAGTAACTTAAACAGCTTACTAAAAGAGATGGTGGAAGGGGAAACGCTTCAGGTTTTAGTCTCTGAGGTATGAAAGGGCATCCATACATTAGTTCAAAAGGAGAAATTTGGAGAGGTGCTTTAGGCAAAGATCTGAGGCGTAACAAGGCTAAGGGGAGAAGCGAGACCCCGTTAGCATGAAGTTCTAGGGTTAACTTAGAAAGGACAGCTTTGATTGACCTGTTGGTTCACTCTACTTTCCCTGATGATTGAGCTTGAAAGGGGATGTGGAGGTGCCAGGAAATTCCCAATAATTTAGCAAGTCCTTGAGTTATGTGGGAAGTGAAATCAGGGATGTTGTCTGACTGGAGGGAAGTAGGGAGCCCAAAGCGGGGAATAATTTCCTTGAAAAGGAAAGCTGAGACTGCGGAGGCTCACTTGTTTGTGGTAGGAAAAGGTTCAACTCACCCAGAAAAGGTGTCAACTAGAACTAAAAGATATTTGTACCTTTTAACTTTGGGCATGTGGGTGAAGTCTATTTGCCAATCCAGGCCGGGGAACAGACCCCTGGCTTGGTGTATAAGGAAAGAGGTGGGTTTAGAAGATGGATTTGTCTTTTGACAAATTTCACAGGTGGAAGAAAGATGTAAAAATTGCTTGTCAGATAGGGAGAGAGTGACTAATGGTTCTAAAAAGGTAACTAATGTTCTAGTGTTGGGGTGGAAAGTTTTGTGAAGGTACTTAAGTTGATTCCAGGTTAGGCTTGGCTTCTGAGTTTCCGCTCCTTGATTTACTGAAGTGCTAGGGAGTACAGTCAGCGTTAAGGCTGCTTTCTTTGCTATGTGATCAGTTAAATTATTTCCCTTGGTTGTAGGTGACTGGTCTGACTAGTGAGCTTTACAGTGGACAATGCCAATGACTGCGGGCAGCCTGGAAGCCTTTAGTAGTTCCATAATAAATTCAGAATTCATGGGCAAGAAAACTTCTATGGCTTCTAAGCAATTGTGAATCAGTTCCTGGTCTGGCACAGGGAGTAGGGTGGAAGGATTAAGGACCGGGCACAACTGGAGGTTAATGAGGGATTACGGAGGAGTGAGGTTTGAAGCGAAAGAATCCTGAAAGAGAATAAATCCTGTAGGTTTTTATAGTTTTAACAAATCAGCAATAGCATAATGGGATAAAACAATAGTTGGGGCTCCAAAAGTTATAGCTTTTTTTTTTTTTAAATCTTGGATTAAAAGGGAGGTTGCAGCTAAACTCCGCAAGCAAGATGACTATCCTCAGACGGTAGAATCCAGTTTTTTTTTGATAAATAAGCTACTGGAGCAAATGTAGGGCCTAATTGGTGGCCTAAAACTCCTAGTGCAAACCTTTATTTTCAGACACATAAAGATAAAAGGGACGGGTGAGAACAGGTAAATGCAGGGCTGGGGCTTCTAGCATTTGGGACTTGAACTGTAAAAATGGGGTAGCAATAGAAGGGTCTAAGGGTTCATGGGGACTGTCTTTTGAGGCCTCATAAAGGGGTGCTGCTGAAAGGGAATAGTTTGGGATCCAGGCCCGGAGATACCCTGCTAGGCCTAAAAGGGAGAGGAGCTCTTGTTTATTAACAGGCGTTGGGATGTCTCAAAGCATTTATTTTCTGTTAACAGTGATGAATTTGAAACCCGGAGACAAAGACACCCCTAAATATGTGACTTTTGTGAGTGAAACTCGATAGCCTCTTTCTGCAATATAATTAAGAAGGGCATATGTATCTTGCTGGACTTCTGTTAGTGATGGGGTGCAAAGTAGGAGATACAGTGGGAGGTCCATAAGTGAAGAAGGGACAGGTTTTGGGCTAGGATTTGTCCAAAGTAATGAGAACTATCTCGGAAATCCTGTGGCAAGACTGTCCAGGTTAGCTGGTGGACACCTTTGATGTGGGATCAGTCCAAGTGAAAGCAAAAATATTTTGGGAATCTGGGTGCAAGGGGATAGAAAAAAGACAACTTTTAAATCAAGGACTGAGAAATGTGTGGTGCTAGAGGGAATGGAAGACAGAAGAGTGTAAGGATTGGGGACTACTGGATGAACTGGGACTACAGCTGCATTAATAAGCCGAAGGTCTTAAACTAGGCGGTAGGCCCCCTTGGGTTTTTTGACTGTCAGGATGGGGGTATTGTAAGGGGAATTAGTTGGTTTTAGAAATCCTTTTTTAAGTAATTCTTTAACAATTGGCTGTAATCCCAAAAGATCAGACTTTGGGAGAGGGTATTGTGATTGGGCTGGAAAATGGTTGGGGTTTTTGAGGATTTTGACTGGAGGGCACTTGGCTATTGAAGGGGAATGGATGTCCCAAACTTTAGGATTCACAAGGTCGGGACTGATGGGCCACTGGGAAGGAGGGGCTTGAGGTTCAATAGCCTTTGATAGTAAGAGGCAAAAGGAAGATGTTGGAGTGCTGGAGAGGCCCTGAAAGTCAAACCTGAGGGAGGTGCCAAGCTTAATAAAGGTATGGGACAAGAGGGAAGGACTAAAAAGGAATATAAAAATTCAAAATTGCCAATTTTGCACAAAAGGAGAGTAGTTTGCCAAGGGCAAACAATAGAGATCTTACACAGGGAGGTGGGTCCCCAGAATTCCTGCAATGCAGAAAAACTAGCACCAGTATCGAGTAAAAAGGCGATCATCCTACCTGTCATGGTGAAAGTTACCCTGGGCTCCTGGGTGGTAATCCGTATTGGGCCAGACGGATCAGGGCCTCCTCATAGGTCTTCTGCCGCTAGACCAATAAGGTCACTTGAGGGGACAGGGGGCCGGCGACCTGATGGTGGGTAGATGCCAAGGGGCAGTCTAAACCCCAATGTCCCTTCTGCTTGCATTTGGGACAGGGCCTGGTGGGAGGTTTGGGATTTGGGCATTCTTTGGCCCAATGTCCACCCTGGTTGCACCGGAAGCAGGGTCCTAGAGGCTTTGCAGGTTTCCTGCTTACACGTGGTGGCAAGGTGGGGTTGATGGCCTGAGCTAATAACTGGTACTTTTTTTTACAACCCTTGCTGTAGGCTTTAAATGCAACAGCGAGAGCCTCTGTTTGAGGGGTTAGGGGACCCCTTTCTAGCCTCTTAACTTTTATTTTGATGTTGGGGTAGCTCTGAGAGAAAAAGCGCATCATGATTTCTCTTTGGCCATCAGCAGAGTCTGGATCTAGATTAGTATATTACCCCAGGCCATCAGTGAGCCTCTGGAGAAACGTGGATTTTCATTCTTGTCTTGGATAATTTCACTAAGTTTGTCATAATTAACTGCTTTCATGGCTGCCTTGAGCAACCCATGAAGTATACAATGAATATACCTATCTCGGTTGACAATACCTGCCTGGGTATTATAATTCCACCCAGGGTCCCTGTCAGGGATGGCTTCCGCTCCTGCTGGGTGATTGTTATTGGTGAGGTGTTCCTGGTCTGCATGAGCATGGGCCTGTTCCAGCACTTGCCTACCTTCCTCAGGGGTTAAAGAGTTAGTTAAAACAACAAAAATATCATGATAAGTTAGTTGGTAAGACTGCATTAGAAATTGAAACTGCTTAATAAAAGTTGCAGTATTTGAGGTAAAAGACCCAAGTCTGGATTGAATTAAAACTAACACTGTCATTGGAAAAGGGGTATGGACTCAGACAATTCCTTCTGCCCACCCACTTCCCACAAGGGTGCTATTATTTGACTGGACTGAGAAACTTCAGGGTCCATTAACTTTTTTTTTTTAATAGGCATAGAAACGAAACTTTATTGTATTCTAAATCCTACCAACTAAGACAATGTCAAATATAAAGAAAAAAATAAGAGGGAAAAATAATGTAGTAATACCAAAATCAAGACCCACTCAGGTGGGGGGAAAGAGACAGCGTCTTCAGGTGATGCTCCCTGCCTGCACATGAGCATCCATGTACGCAGAGTGGGCAGCCTCTGAGAGCTCAATAGGAGGAGATGCCCAGGACAGTACATGGTGAGCTGGTCACAGCTGTAGATGAATGTCAGCTCTAAAATGTACGTCAGGAGCTGCCCCAGACTGGACATCAGAGGATAGATACCCTGGGCTATAGATCGTCAGTCTCGCCCGGTTGTAGGGCATTAGCTGTCCAGCAGGATGGAGTACAAGTGATTGGACCTGCGGTCCCTGATCCAAAGCAGGTGATGGATTCTCCTGGGCTACCTGGGGCCCCGGGGTTGGTGCTGGCTCTGGAGCCTCAATCTCTGGTTCAGTGTCCTCCAGGTCATTGAGCTGGGCCTAAGGATGTTAATGCGGCCCTCCAGCTCTCACCTGGGCATGTTTATCCTGAGGAACTTGGACAGTATCTTCAGTGTGGTGAAGTCTGGGGGCTGATCAAAATCTTTCTGGTAGTTGTTCAACCAGGTGCCCAGGATAAAGGACATGGCTTCTTTCTGATTGTCCTGGGGTCCGCAGTCCCCGGCCGACCCTGGGCAGTTTTGCCCATACCACTGAACTAGCAGTTCCAGCACCTCCTGACTGGTAGTAAAGCTTCGATATGTCCCCAGGAATAAGTCAATAGAGCAGATCTCCCTCCAC
>NW_006408722.1:3147431-3148869 GCF_000296735.1 Chrysochloris asiatica | reverse complement strand
GCTCTAGAATGGGGGCCCTGGTTACCAGGGTTCCAAGTTCTATGTATTTCATCATAAAGGAAGTGAAGTCAGTGCTGGGTCCCCTGACCTGGGCTTGAATTCACATAAGACCTTCATCAAATCTCCTCTGGGTTGCCCAATGTTCAGCTCTCACCATACCCCTGTATAACTGTGTAAAGTAACACCAACACAGTTCCCACAGAACCTGGTGAGGCCTGGGGGCAGCCAGGCTCCAGATATGAGCAGACAGAGCTGGCTTCACACCCAGATTATCCCTCTTAACCAGTTTGAGACCCTGAACAAGTCACTGTGCTTCTCAGAGTCTCCCTGGACTCCCCATATACACAACTGGGATCAATCTAACATCCAAGTCAGCAGGAGGATGTGAGCTAGTACCTATAAACCCGGAGGTGGGATTCCCATATAGCTAATGCACAAAATCAGATGGAAGAATTACAATTACAGTGGGAAGCTGCATGGAGCACACCTGCCCACACGGCTGGGCTCTGCTAGGTGATATTGGGAGAGTCACTTACAGATTCGACCTCAGTCTGCACCAGTTGTTGTTAGGGACCTTCAACTCGGTTCTGACTCATAGCGACTCTACGCACAACAGAATGAAACGCTGCCCGTCCCAGGCCATCCTCACAATCGTTATTATGTTTGAGCTGGTCGCTGCTGCCATCATGACAATCCATCCCGCCGGGGGCTTTCTCTTTTTCACTGACCCTCACTGTACCAATCATAATGTCCTTGTCCAGGAACTTGTCCCTCCTGATAACATGTCTAAAGTATGAGAGCGAAAAGTATGAGAGTCAGTGAAAAAGAGGAAGAGCCCCAACGAGATGGATTGGCACAGTGGCAGCAGCAATGGGCTCAAGTGTAGCAATGACTGTCAGGATGGCGTAGTAAGGGGCAGTGTCTAGTTCTGGTGTGCATAGGGTCGCTATGAGTTGGTGCCCACTCAATGGCACCTAACAACAGCAAGAATGAGAGAAAAAACATGATCATCCTTTCTTCTAAGGAGCATTCTGCATGAACTCTTTCAACACAGATTTATTTCTTCTTCTGAAAAGCTATGGTTTTTTCAGTATTCTTTGACACTCTATCTCAAATGCAGCAGTTCTTCCATGACATTCTTTATCCACTGTCCAACTTTTCCATGCCTAAGAGGCTACTGAAAACAACAGAGATTGGGTCAAGCCCACGTTCATCCTCAACCTGATATCTTTGCTCTGGAGCACTTTAAAGAGGTCTTGTGTAGCAGATTGGCCTAATGCAGTACGTCATTTGATTTTTGACTGCTGCTTCTGTGAGTGTTGATTGTGGAACCACACAAAATGAAATCTTTCTCAATATCCATCTTTTCTCCATTTTTCCTAATATTAGTCCAGTTGTGAGGTTTTTTTGTCTTTGATCTTCATAAGTTTTTCAAGTC
>NW_006408722.1:3146315-3146966 GCF_000296735.1 Chrysochloris asiatica | reverse complement strand
AATGGAATCTATTAACTTTTGAGACTTGGGATGAGTACAAGGTGGGTTAGGCACGTACAGAGGGGCAGCGGCGGGAGAAGAAGAAGAAGAGGCTAGTAAGGGGATCTCCTGGGGAACTGGAGAAGGTGAGAGAGGGACCAAAGCGGGGAGTGGAGGTGCCTTTGGGGCTCTTTGATAGGGAAGGGGTCATCGGCTGGGTCAAATTGGCTGATGGAGTCAAGAGGACAAGCAATGGAACAAAGAGAAGGTCGAAGGTAGAAAAAGCCCTGGATATACGGGATCTCTGACCATTTTCCCTGGCACTCACAAAAGTTATATAGGTCTTAGATTAGACCTGATTCAAACGAGCCATTAGGCAGCCAGGTTTTTTGGTTGTCTAATTTGTATTGAGGCCAAATTTGAGTAGATAGGCGTATCAAAGACAATTAGGTTCAAGGTCTAAGCCCTTAAGTTTTCGGAGCAAACACCCTAAGGGGGAGTCTGCTGGTATGGAGGACCTAGAACCCGTAGCAACCAGGAATAAGACAGCGAACAGTGCCTGGAACCCAAGATGTCTCTCTCTCTCTTTTTTTTAAATGTTTTATTGTGAATTATGTGACAGTTTACATGGGAGAACATTAGTTTTACATTCATTCAATCATATATTGTCTC
>NW_006408722.1:3144963-3146215 GCF_000296735.1 Chrysochloris asiatica | reverse complement strand
GCTCTTCTCCCTTGATGGTCCTAGGGACCTCCGCTCCTAGACTGAAAAGTTAATCACTCCCCTCCTTGCTATAAAACGTCTACCTTTACATTTCTGACCCTCACAGTCAGTCCTGATAACAATTACTCAATATTGTATCACAAGAGACCCGTCCCAAGATGTCTCTTGAGGTTCAGACAGTGCTCCCACCTAAGACCCACTTAGGTGTGGGGACCCAAGCTCCCAGTGAAGGCATCCCTGTCACAAGGAGGGGGTCTGTAAACAGAGAGGCCACACCACCTTCTGAGGTGTCCCTTCAGTGGGTAGGGGTGGAATGGACTTGTTCTGGTGAGTTCCAAACTCATTATAGGAGACACAGAACCTGGCACCCGGTCTGTGTCACAATCGGAATCTTATGTCCTGGTTACTGGGGTCCAAATCTCCATACCCAGGGCAGTCACAAGAGGGGACTTACCCAAGCCAGAGGGCTAAAGAATTAACTCCTGCCGGTGATGGGTGTTGAGAAGACATCAAGGAAGATGATCATGGACGCTGGGAGGGCATGTTGAAATGAGCAGGTTAGGGTGCCGGGAGAGTCAGGGTCTTGGGCTTTCCGATGTTAAATCGGGGGCCTCACCAATCCCGCTTCTGACACTGATGAAAGGGAAAAAACAACCCGGCATTGCTCATCAACCATACCGCACACCAGATGGCCCATCTAGAGACTTTTATTTGGGGTGAGGAAGAGGAAGCTGACCTCTGCCCAAGAGAGAAGGCAGGAGGCAGAAGAAGAGAGAGTCAACAGGAAGGGAGTGGTCTTATATAGGTTCAACAGGAAGAGAGTAGTCATTGCTGGGGTAATTTAACTCTGGCCTATCAAAAGCCATGTTGCCTTTTAAACTGTGCACCTTGTAGTTTAGGGCAGAGAAACAGAAACCTAAGATTACAAAATGGAGTTGAAGGGAGAGGAGAGGGAAGAACCCAGAAGGTACAGCATAAAATGGCGGGTCTGATTGTGACTGACTGATTATTGTAACAGAAGGAATACACAGAGTCACTGTACCAAAAAGAAATGGTCCGTGTTCAGCCATTTTAAGAGGTACCATGGGAACACTGAATGTTTTAAAATTGGGAAAGGTGTGCGACAGGGTTGTGTTCTTTCACCATTCTTGTTCAATATGTATGCTGAGCAAATAATACGAGAAGTTGGGTTCTATGAAGGAAAATGTGGCGTCAGGATTGGAGGAAGACTTATTAACAACCTGAGATATGC
>NW_006408722.1:3142225-3143423 GCF_000296735.1 Chrysochloris asiatica | reverse complement strand
TTAGCAACCTGCAATATGCAGATGATACAAACTTGCTTGATGGAATGAAGAGAACTTAAAATACTTACTGATGAAAATCAAAGACCATGACCTTCAGTATGGGTTGCACCACAATGTAACAAAAACAAAATCCTCACCACTGAATGAACAAATAATATCATGAAAATGGAGAAAAGATTGAACTTGTTAAATACTTCATTGTGCTTGGATCCACTACCAACACTCATGGAAGCAGCCATCAAGAAATCAAATGATATATTGCATTAGGCAAATCTGCTGTACAAGATCTCCTTAAATTGTTGAGGAGCAAAGAGTTCAGCTTGAGTACTAAGGTGCACCTGATCCAAGCCATGGTATTTTCAATAGCTTCATATGCATGGGTAGTTGGACAATGAATAAGGAAGACCTTAGAAGAATTGATGCATTTGACTTGTGTTGGAGAAAAATATTGATAGTACCATGGTTTGCCAGAAGATCAAACAAATCTGTGTTGGAAGAAGTATAGTCAGAATGCTCCTTAGAAGCCAGAATGACAAGATTTCATTTCACATACTTCATACATATCATCAAGAAGGACCGGTCCTTAGAGAAACATATCATGCTTGGTAAAGTGGAGGATCAGCAAAAAAAAGAAAGAAAGAAAGAAAACCCCCAAATGAGATGGATTTGCTCAGTGGCAGTAGCCATGGGCTCAAGTGTAACAATTGTGAGGGTGGCACAGACAGGGCAGTGTTTCCCTCCTATGTGCATAGGGTCGCTAAAAATAATAACCAACTTGATTGCTCCTAAAAACAACAAAGTTCTAAAAGCCAATCAATGAACTTTCAAATGCCTATATGAATGCAAACATTTGACAATGAAAAAGGAAAACAGAAAAACTGATGCATTTGAGTTGTGGTGTTGGTAAAGAATATTGAACAAACCATGAAACAAGAGGGCTACCCCCAATGAGATGGATTGGCACAGTGGCAATAGTAACGGGCTCAAGTGTAGGATGGTGCAAGACTGGGTGGTGTTTCATTCTGTTGTGCATAGGGTTGCTATGGGTTGAAACCAACTCAACAGCACCTAACAAGAACAACATTGGTGCGCCACTGTAGGATAAGCAGTAGACCCAAAGGTGGGTTGTAGTTGTTGTTCTTATGTGCCGTGGAGTCAGTTCCTACTCTTAGCAACCCTGTACAGGGTTTCTGAGGCT
>NW_006408722.1:3096870-3112584 GCF_000296735.1 Chrysochloris asiatica | reverse complement strand
GACTACAAAGGCAAGAAGTGACTGGCTTATAAGCTTTAAAGAGGAAACCTAGATCCAGAGGGCATGGAGGAAGGTAGAATCTCTACTGAGTAGTATCCAATCTGGCTGGGCTGATGAAAGGAGATGCAGATAGGTCTCTTGTGATACAATAGTGAATAATTGTTATCAGCACTGATTGAAAGGGTTGGAAATGTAAAGGTAGGCATTTTGTAGCAAAAGGAGGGGAGTGATTGACTTTGCAGTCTAGGAGTGGAGGTTCCTGGACCATCAAGGGAGAAAAGCAGAGAACGGGACCCTACCCAGAGAAGCAGTGATGCCAGAGATGGAGGCAGAGATGATGACGTGGAGAGATGGAGTGGCTGGGGACTCTAGACGTGGAGACCTGACTACTGGGGCGGGGGGGGTGGGGGAGAGGGCAGGCTTGCAGGGTATATACTCTTTGGTTGGTTGAATATGCATCGAGGGGATTGTAACCATGGCAATGAAACGATATAGGATAGGATGAATGTAAACCTAATGTTCTCCCATGTAAACTATCACATAATTCACAATAAAACATTAAAAAAACATTAATAATTAAACTCTCCCCAAAACCTCTCATTTATCTGCAGCACTCTTCACCCCCACCCCGTTTGTCACTTCTACTTGGCTTCCAATACAGATAAGTTAAAGTAAATCCTTTCAGAAATAGGACCTAGAATTTAAGCTCTTTAGTGGAAGGAATATTTTCCATCCAAGGAGAAGTCACCAAGTCGATAACTGAAACAGTAGCACAAGGCAATAAGGAAGAGGCCAGTGGGTGGTAGACACTGCCTATTATTCAGGTGCTGTGATGCTGTGGTGCTGGGGCTTGTAAAACCATGCATGAGTGACTTATTATTTATATACCTGACAGCTTTTCAAATGATATTAGGTGGCTTACACCGAAAGACTCATGAAGACACCAAAATTGAACAATAAGGAACAGGTATCAATGGAGATATAATAGAAAATATTGTTGTAGAAATCTAGATTGCAGTAAGTATAAAATGTTGCTTTGTTGTTGTTGTCAGATGCCATCAAGTCGGAACCGACTCATAGCAACCCCATGCACAGCAGAATGTAACAATGACCGATCCTGGGCCAACCTCACTATCGCTGCCACACTTGACACCATCAATGATGCCACCTGGCTGATCCATCTCAATGGCGGTCTTCCTCTTTTTTTTCTCTGACCCTCCATCTTACCCAGCATGACATCCTTCTCCAGCGACTGTTCCCTCCTGACAATAGGTCCAAAGTGTGAGAGACGAAGCTTAGCCATCCTGGCCTCCAAGGAGCATTCTGGCTGCACTTCTTCCAAAACAGATCTATTGGTTCTTTTGGCAGTCCATGGCACTTTAAATATTCTCCTTCAACACCACAACTCAAAGGCATCAATTCTTCTATGGTCTTCCTTATTCACTGTCCAGCTTTCGCATCCATATGAGGTTATTGAAAATACCATGGCTTGGTCAGGAGCACCTTAGTCCTCAAGCTGACATCTCTGCTCTTCAACACTTAAAAAAGTTCCTGCACAGCAGATTTGCCCAATGCAATACGTCATCTGATCTCTTGACCGCTGCTTCCGTGAGTGTTGATAGTTGATCCAAGAAGAATGGAGTCCTTGACAACTTCAATCTTTTCTCCGTTGATAAGAATGCTGTTTATTGGTACAGTGGTGAGGATTTTTGTTTTCCTGACACTGAGATGCAACCCATACCAAAGGCTGTGCTCTTTGAGCTTCATGAGTAAATGTTTCAAGTCCTCTTCACTTTCAGCAAGCAAGGTTGTATCATCTGCATATGGCAGGTTGTTAATGAGTCTTCCTCCAATGTTGCTTTGGACTTTCTGAAATCCCAGGCAAAAGGGAAACCAGGATGAGGTACAGACTTTTCAAAAACTGTCTTATGGAATGTGGTGCTCCTGACTCAAACTGTAGTATTTTCCATAGTCTCATATGAATGCAAAAGCTGGTCAATAAGTAAGCAAGACTGCAGAAGAATCAATGCGTTTAAATGATGGATTATCATGTTGGTGAAGAATACAGAATATACCAAGGACTTTCAGAAGAACGAACAAACCTGTTTTGAAAGAAATGTGATTGGATTGCTCTGTGGAAACAATGACAGCAAAATTTGTCTCTCAAACATTAGACATGCTGTCTGTCAGGAGGGACCAGTCCCTGGAGAAGGACATGATGCCAGTAAAGTGAAGAATCAGCAAAAAAGAGGAAAACCCTTAATGAGATGGACAGACACAGTACCAACAACTATGGGCTTAAACATAACAATTGTGAGCCTGGCGCAGGACCTGGCAGTGTTTCATTCTGTGGACATAGCATGGCTAATGGAATCAACTGCATAACACCTTACAAAAACAACAACAAAAGGTGTGTTGGAATTCCAGGTGCTGGAAATTCCATTTGGGAATAGGATTTTCACTGTAATATTAATGAGGCAATCTCACCTTGGGGTAAGTCCTGCTATTGATATGTTGTGTCTCAGAGAAGGTTCTGGCTTATAGCTACATTGTATAGGGTTTCCAAGAATGGCTGGTGGATTTGAACTGCTGACCTGCCAGTTAGCAGTTCAGTGCTTATCTTACATTGTCACACCCGACTCGGGGTGTGTCCTAGACCTAATAAAATCAGACCCAGAAGCAGGTACCAACTGGGGAAGAACAACACCAGGTGAGAATCACTTACAGAATGTGGGGGCTACTTAAAAGGACAGCATTATCTATACCAGGAGTGGGGAGGAATGTCCCTCATGAAAGCCACATGTTGTTGATGACGTTAAGTGTCATTGAGTCAGTTCAGACTCATGGTGACCTTGTACAGCATTTCCAAGGAGCGACTGGTGAGTTTGAACTGCCAACTTTGCAATTCAAATCAACCTTGCTTCGGTCCAGTACTTTATCCCACAGAGCCACACCAGGACCCCAGCAACCTTGTATAAGGCTTGTGAAATCATTTGGTCTGGCCCTGCCAAGGCAACCACAGTTCCAGCCATCACATTAGAGGTGAGTTAATTAAATGTTTGACCAAATTTAGAAGGCTAATTTTTAAGTTGGTATTTTGTATGGCCTGCAAATGATGTTATAAATATCCAAGTGGCCCCACCCCTGACCTATATGGTGAAGATCTTGATTTGGGCTCTTAGGCTCCAGAACTTCCAAAAAATTAATTATGTGCTTTATAGCCACTCCTTTGTGATATTTCTGCTACAGCAGTATACACTAACTATGAAAATTTAATATTAAAAATATACCAAATGTGTCAAGGTACATGGACTACACAGATACCCAAGCAAAGGTCAGACCTTGGAGATGGGTTGGGCAAAGTCATCTGCATTAAACAAAACTTAATGTGGCCAAAACAATGTTGTTCTTAAGGGCCATCAAGTCAGTTCCAACTCACAGCGACCCTATATAGGGTTTCTGAGGAGTACCTGGTGGGTTTGAACCACCAAGCTTGTGGTTAGCCATCCAATGTTTTTCCTACAGTGTCATACCAGAATTCCATCTGAGCCACTAGAGGGTTGAAATCATTCAGTGGTTCTCAACACTGATGGCACATCAGAATCACCTAGGAAATTTTCTTTCTTTTAGTACAGCAAAAGATACCATTTCAACAATTTGTACATGTATAATGCAGTAGCATTTGTTAGATTCTTCAAGCTGTAGAAATCAAGCTGAGCATTCATGTTCCTTTTCTAAATTATTCTTCAAGCATTAACCTAAACTCAGTGCCCTCTAGGCTTCTCATCTAACTTTTATAGTTGCTGTTATGAGTTTGATTTTACATAGATAATTCTTAAAAGAATACAATGCTTAAGACAATATGCTGTACTAATTAAGCTAAACTATTTAAAGAAGACTTCATCAGAAGACTTCTCCTGAAGTAATGGTGTCCAGCTACCATTACTAAAAGTTTTGATCAAGGATTCTATAGAAGAATCCTGATCCAAATTGAGGGGAAGAGCAGGGGACATGGAACAGAATTTCAAATTCTTAATGGAATCCAGATTTTCTGAAATCATTAAAGCGAGAGGAAACCCTGAAACCATTTTCTTAAGAGATCTCTAAACTTTAAACCCTGGGGAACTTTTCAAACATATCCATTCATGAGGTACCTTTAAGGAACAGTTGTTGTTGTTAAGTGCTATTGAGTGGGCTCCAACCCATAGAGAGCCAGCTAGTGAGCTGGAACCACCAGCCTTGCAATTCAAACTGACCTTGTAGTCCAGCACATTAATTCACAGTACCACACTAGGACTCCAAGGAACAGTTAATAAGTCAGAATCTCTGAGGGGTGGGGTCCGAGCATCAATGTGCTTAAAAACACTTCAGGTAATGCTTATGAACAGCCAGGACTGATATCACTAAGCAGATGATCACTAAGAGACCTCTCCAGATTCAAGCTTCAGTGGAGACATTCTTATTTTGAGGGATGCTTCAATTAATGAATCGCTTTGGCAGGACCATCTTTCTCACAGAACCAGCTAGGTTAAAAAAGAACAAAACAGAAAGGTCCTTATAAATCATGCAGAACTGAACTGCCTGCTTCTGCAGCTGCACGACAAAAATATCTCAGTGCACAACTTCTATTTTTCTCCGCTTGTTGATGATAAACAGGGTCCATCTAGCACAAAACACTAGCTCTGTCATTTGTGGCCTTAGCTTACCTTCAGTCCATGTCCTCACCCCATGTGGGCCCTGATACCTCTCTTCATGTTCTCCCCTAGTAGGAATTGAGAGTAGACTGCATGAGGGACTATAAGGGAATAAATTACTAAATTGTTACTTCAACTCACATTTTGAGTAAACATTAACTCCATACCTATGTGTCTGATGCCACTTAGTTGGACTTGGAGGATGGGACTACCCAAAGCTGAGGGATCAGAGTTGGGTGCTGTCTAGTGGGATGGATTTTATTAACTGTCTCATCTTCAATATTTTAAAGGCATTTGTAGAAAAGGGATATTCCCCCTACCCTCTGACCACTATTAAAAGAACAGCAAGCATCAGCCAAGAAATATAAGTTGAGGATTTGGCTAATAAATTTAGGATTATTCAGCATCACAAGCCACTCACTCAACTAGCCTTGAAAGTCTCTTCCAAGTTTAGTGAAGCAGGTTGAGGATGGAGTCTACCAGGTAATCCTTTCTAGGGAATGTTGTCAATCAGTGGTTTCTCCCAGGATCTGGAGTCCAACTTGACATAGCTGTGGTTGACCCTTTCATACACACTTCTCAAATAATTTGGTCAAATTCCATCCTAATCTGAAAGAAGTTAAAGATTTACCCAAGTTATGTAACTATTGGGTGATGGAATCTGAATAGCAAGCTCAACCAGAATTGAAGTCTCATCCTTAAGTTAAAAATAGGCATATATATATATATATATTTTTTTTTAAATGAGACATTATCTTATTAGCAAATATGATAGTGATAGAATGTAAACATCAGAGGTAAAATTTGTCCTCAGCTGTCCCTGATCTCACCTGATAGTCTTTTGGACATTATGACATAGATAAATCTTTCCCTTACCTCATTCCCATTTTCTCTTCCAGGGTACCTTTGTCCTCTACAGATGCCCCAAATTTGTCACCCATGTTCAGTCCTCAGCTTGCTCACAGCTGTTTAAGTAGAAATGTCTGTCCAGTGCCCTCTGCTCCCAACCTGACTCTTGGGAGTCAACTGATAATACTTTGCACATTCTTTCTACATAGCTAATGATCACTGACTACCAAGTGGATGCTGAGAGTAGTGGGAACTATCAAGTTGATTATGTCAGGGAGACCCCCCACATGTGTCAGAGTAGAGCTGTGCTCCATGGAGCGTTCAATGGCTGATTTTTTTTGGAAGTATATCACCAGACCTTCCTCCCAAGGTACTTCTGAGTGGACTTCACTTGCAATATTTTGATAACAGCTCAATGCATTAACTGTATCACCTAGTGACTCATTCTCTCTCTTTCTCATTATCTATTGATCGATATACAACCTGTCTCCCTATATAGGAACTTATATTTACATTTAAAAAAGGTGTTTGCTAAGTGTAAAAAGACTTTAAGATATTAAAAATAATAATAATAAGGGGAAGATAACAAATGGTGAGTTTTCAGGTACTTTAAAAGGTATGTGCTATTTAAATCATTCACAAATTACCTGGAGACTTTGCTATAGATTCATGCTCCTAAGATAAACCCTGAGAGTCCACTGTTCTGAGGTGTAGGAATCTGCATGTTCAACAAGCTTTCCAGCATCCATGTACATTTTGAAAAGCATTGTTGTAGTGAGATAGAATACATTGAGAGACCATTCTAGGAATCCCTCTGTCATGATTCCACTTATGATACTCTGTCAAAGCACTTATCATACTTTATTCTGATTACCTGTGTCTACCACCAGTTAGTGGAATCCTTTTCCCATTCATTTTTGTAGCCCAAGTCACTGACACACAGTACTCTACCCAGAGACATTCAGAGAATGTTTATCAAATATGTGAAGCAATAGGTCCAATTCCACTTTAGTCATGCACACATACATCATCACCAAATTCTTGTTGTTGTTGTCAGGTGCCATTGAGTTGGAACCAACTCATCGCGAACCCATGCACAGCAGAACGAAACAATGTCTGATCTGGCAAACCTCACTACCGCTGCCACACTTGACGCCATCAATGATGCCACCTGGCTGATCCATCTTGTTGGGGGTCTTCCTATTTTTCTCTGACCCTCCATCTTACCCAGCATGACATCCTTCTCCAGCGACTGTTCCCTCCTGACAATATGTCCAAAGTATGAGAGACGAAGCTTAGCCATCATGAAGGCCAAGCTGCACTTCTTCCAAAACAGATCTATTGGTTCTTTTGGCAGTCCATGGCATTTTTAATATTCTCCTTCAACACCACAACTCAAAGGCATCAATTCTTATATGATCTTCCTTATTCACTGTCCAGCTTTCACATCCATATGAGATTATTGAAAATACCATGACTTGGGTCAGGTGCACCTTAGTCCTCAAGCTGACATCTCTGCTCTTCAACACTTTAAATTTAAAGTTCCTGTGCAGCAGATTTGCCCAATCTTTTCTCCATTGATAAGAATGTTGTTTATTGGTAGCTGATTCTGACCTTGCCTCATTATACTGTGGCTAGAATGAACACCTGATTTTTCAATAGTCTAGGTGTGGCACTGTGGGTTAATGTCTTGGACTTCAAAGTTTGTTTGAACCACAAGGTGGGTGGTTCAAACTCTTTAGAAACCCTATTCAGGGTTGCTATGAACCAGCTCGGTGGCACTTAATAACCACAAAGATTCATAAAGCCATAGTTGCCTTGGCAGTTGGAGAAAAGTAAAAAGGCATCATTGCAGAAAGAGAGTCAAAGTATAGATGCATTCTTATACCCAACTGATAAACAAAGTCATGAAACCTCCAATAAAGAAACTGAGTATCTTGCTGGAGATCAAAGAGAAAATTCCTCAGGTCTAGGACTAGAGCTATATATTTTTTTACTCTGGTTAAGGTCTTTATTGGTCTGATCAAACTTAACATTTTTCATCATGTTAAACTATAGTAGTAAGTAAAAGTATAATAAGTAAAACTATAATAACTATAATCATACACTAGTAAAATATATTTTGTAATATTTTGGAAATAATAAATAGAACTATACTTTCTATTTCTGCATACCAGTGGATCATCTTATGCACACTTCACTTTGGGAGCTTCAGGACTGCATCAGATGTTTCATTACAATAGGAAAATCTAGTTTGGAGACCCAAAGAGAAGTTCAACACAATGTGCAGAGAGAAAAAATGGAAAATATGAAAGAGACGGAGCTAGGGAAGGAAGGAGGGAGGGAAGGAGAGAGATAAAAGATAAGGAAAGATGAAGGGAGGGAAGAAAAAAGAAGAGGGGAAGAGAAAAGATATGAGGAAACGAATTTTGAAGCCACATAAAGGTTTTTATTTGAAACCAACTGCATTATATATCCAGGGGATCATTCCAGGATATTGGTGTTCTCACTCACAAGTAACAAGCTTGTATTAGTCAGAGGGCCATTGAGATCAGAATTTCTATTTCCCACACTTTCTTCATTCCAATTTACAATTTAGTGACTTTGGTAAGACAGAGAGTAGCAATGTCCTGCTTTGTAGTTTCCCTGATGTTTCCTGGGAGCCCATGAGTGTGTTTATAGATAATATCTCTCTATTCTGGAAAGCAGTGTACCAACAATGTTTGCTTTCATCATACCCTTTCCAGGAGCTTGATGGAGATTCCAGAACAATGTAGTTCTAATAACAGAGTAGGTAAGGTACTTATTATATCTAAATTGAGGGAATCCATGTGCAAAGATGACAGAATTTGTCTTATTATGACTTAGTAATGTGAACACTAGACTGCAAAGACATTTGAACTGCAAGGTCAGTGGTGCAAGCTCACCAGATGCTCCTTGGAAACCCTATACAGGGTTGCTATGGGTCAGAACCAACTCTACGGCTCTTAACAACAACAAGGTGAACACTATTGTGAGATCAGCGAGTCTTTTTAAGTGGGTGAGATGGTCTAAAATGTTTTGCTCTGGATTATATATATTTGGAAAGAACTTTAAAGACTCATCTAGCTCAATCTCCGTCTATGAATTAAGTACTAAAAAATAAGGTTCCTTATTCTTTTTGCGATCTTGGCTTCTTCATCTGTAAAAGGAGGGCACTTTACAAGTCAAAGTCTGTGGTTCATTCTAGATCTAAAATATCCTGTCAGCAATGATATATGGGGGGAATAAACAGTCAGGGACCCTCTGGTGTGTAGTACAACATATTAAACACAACATAAAAAATGTGACCTCCTTCTTTGCTTCCCAAGTATCAACTTCAAATGTTAACTTAAGTGTTTCAAGAAAATCTAATCTAGTATGGAAGATACATCTAGAAATATAAACATTTTCATTTCTTTCTGGATGCTGAAGGGTTAATTATAGGCATTGATAAAATTTTATTTTCATGATTTCACCTACCCTTTACCTCAGTGGAGAAGTCAAAAGGGTAGTACAGTTTCCAAAGCTAAAAAAAAAGGCAGACTTCCACAAATGCTAATTACTCATAATGACAAGTCATTACCTCCAATCCATTTCTGGAAAGTCACAAGGACTTGACAGTTCAAAGCAAAATGTCACTTCAGGCTCCAGCAAGAGAGTCTGCCAAATTAACCCTCATATTTATCACCCTACTTTTCCAAGACAAGGAGCCCTGCAGGTACAATGGGTAAGCATTTGACTGCTAATCACAAGGTTGTTGGTTTGAGCCCACCAGCCTCTCTGTGGAAGAAAGATGAGGAAGTCTGCTTCCATAAAGATTTGCAGTCTTGGAAACCCTATAGATCAATTCTACTCTGTCCTATAGTTCGAATTCACTGGATGGCAGTGGGTTTTGTTTTGTTTGTTTGTTTCCAAAGAGGGAGAAACAGTAATGTGAAAGGAGTCCTGGTATGATGCTTTAGGATATGCACTGCACTACAAGTTCAGCTTGAACTGCAAGGTCAACAGTTCAGACACACCAGCCAGTCTTTGGAAACCCTATACAGGGTCACTATGAGTCAGAACCAACTCAACAGTACTTAACAACAACAACAAAGGAGAGGATCGGCACCTTGGATAGAGAAAATAAACTCAAGGTATATTTGTGGGAAGGGGCACTATTAAGTCCCAGGTAGGTAGAGATTTGTTTGAAGGAATTCCTGTAACATATCTTTAACTACATGAGATAACTGTGGCTTTCTGGGAGGAAAAGACTCAAAGAGATATAAATGCAGCTATCTGGAATTCCAAGGTGGGGATGTGGGAAGGTTAGAGTTCTTTGGGGAAAAATAGAAATAGCCTAAGAGAATGCGCTGCCAATAGCAATGAATCTTTTAAACAAATTCTGGTTCCTTCTAGATCTCTATTAACAATTTCATTTATGCATCAAGCATGTATTTAGTCAACAAATATTTACTGACTGCTTACTATTTGCCCAGGTTCTAGGGATACCATGGTAAATAAAATAGTTAATGCTTGTCCTCAGGGAATTTCCAAAAGGAAAACAAAAACTAAATAATCATAAAAATAAATAAATAAAATTAAATGATATAATTTATTGAGTAAACATTTTTTAATGAACAAGGTGAGATAAGAGGTTTTAGCAGGGTCACTCAGTCTAGTAAGGGGCATGAGTGTGGATAGGAAGGTGGTGTTATCCTCCTAGTGGATAGGGGACAATAAGATCAAGAGTAAAGAAGAGTGGCATTTCAGGTGTAAACGTTCTGAGATGGGCATATAAGAGGAAATGGAACAAAAGGGCAGTGTGTTTATAAGACATAAGGAAAGTGTAAGTGTGGGGAGAGTAGAGCTTAGAGAGGTGAGCAGGAGTCTCTGAATCACCATGGTTAGGCAGGAACTCAGAAAAGAGGGAGCAGAAGGTGAGAGGTAGCATTCTCCAAAGTCCACAGGCAGCAATAGGCCAGGACTGGCACAGAGAAGCAGATTCCTAGAATAAAGAAGGCTGCCTAAGGACTGTAAATACCTAAATAAGTCATGGAGGACCTTGTGAGTGGAGGTAAGGAGTTTGGGATTTACCCCAAATTCAAGGGGAGGCCCCTGGAGTGTTTTAGTTGAAGAGTGATATGATCTGATGTTTTTTAAAGATCACCCTAAGTACTCAGTGGTAAAAATAAAGGAATGAAAGCTACATGCAGCAACATGCAACATCTTAGATATATGAGGAACATAAAAGGCAACCCCAGAAAACTACATATTGTGAGATATCATTTTTATGAAGTTCAAAACCAAGACATACTAAAAAAAAAACATTATTTGTGTATGAAAGAAGATTTTAGAAAGGTAATTATAATATTCAAGGTTATGATTATCTGTAGGGAGAGGGAATGGGATGGGATGGGGGACAAACAGGCAGTTACAAGGTTCATATTCTAATCCTTAATTTGGAGGGTGGATTTTGAGTGCTCATCTTACTATGCATTCTATCCTATATTTTATTTTTCTATCTATCTATCTGTCTGTCTGTCTGTCTGTCTGTCTGTCTGTCTGTCTGTCTATATCATCTCAAGTCCCAGGGTAATGCAAAGGTTTAGTAAGCTTGGTTGGTAACCAAAAAGGTGGAGGATTGAGTTCACTCAGAACCACCTCAGATAAAAGGTCTGGCAATCTACTTCTGAAAAATTCATCATTGAAAATCCTAGGAAGCACAGATATATTCTGACATACTGGATCACCATAAGTTGGAAGTGAGTCAAGGATAACTGATTATAATACCTATCTATACATATGGACTCCTGGTGTGACACTGTAGGACAAGCACTGAACTGTGAACTACAAGGTTGGTGGTTCAAACCCACCAGATGCCCCTTGGAAACCCTGTACAGGGTTGCCATGAGTCAGAAGTGACTCTAGAGAACTTAATCACAACATAGTCACTATGAGAAGAATGGCTTTGAGAGCAGAAAAGTGGAACCAGTTAGACTTTGATGTTGTTATTAGGTGCTGTCAAGTCACTTCAAACTCATGGTGATGAAATGCACAACAGAATGAAACACTTCCCGTTCCGGTGCCACCACAGCCTCACAAGTGTTGTTATGTTTGAGCTCATTGTTGCTGCCATTGTGTCAATCCACATTGTTGGGGGCCTTCTTCTTTTTCGTTGATCCTCCACTTTCCCAAGACCTACAGGGACTGATCCCTCCTGATAATATGTCCAAAGTACAAGACACTAAGTGTCTCCATCCTAGCTGATAAACAGCTTTGTGTCTACTTCGTTCAAGACAGATTTGTTTGTTCTTCTTGTAGTCTATATCAATATTCCTCTCTAACATCACAATTCAAATGCATCAATGCATTCTTCTATGGTTTTCCTGATTCATTGTCCAACTTTCACAAGCTTATGCGGCAACTGAAAATACTATGACTTGGGTCTGAAGCACCTTTGTCCTTAAACTGACATCTTTGCTCATTAACACTAAGGAGTTCATTTACAGCAGATTTGCCTAATGCAATACATAATTTGATTTCTTGACTGCTGCTTCTATGAGCATTGATTATGGATCCAAGAAAAATGAAGTCTTTGACAACTTCAATCTTTTATCCATTTATCATGATGCTATTTACTGGTCCAGTTGTGAGATTTTCATTTTCTTTGCATTGAGATACAATCCTACTGAAGGTTTTGATCTTCACCAGTAAGTATTTCAAGTGTTCTTTTCCCCTCAGAAAAGTTGTATTAACTGCATATTGAAAATTGCTAATGACTTCCTCCAATTCTGATGCCAAATTCTTCATATAATCCAGCTTCTCCAATTATGTGATCAGCATATAGACAGAATAAATATTGTGAAAGGATACAATGCAGGCACACTTTTCTAATTTTGAAATATTCAGTATCCCCTTGTTTCTGTTCTAACGACTGCTTCTTGGCCAGATTCCTCATGAGCAAAATTAAGTGTTCTGGAATAGTCATTCTTCAAGCTATCCATAGCTTGTCATGATCCACACAGTCAGAAAAGCACAAGTAAACATTTTTCTTGTATTCTCTACTTTTAGCTAAGTTCTATCTGATGTCAGCAATGATCTCCCTATATAAATACCTAACTCTATGGGTGTTGATTGTGGATCCTAGTAAAATAAAATCTTTTACACCTTCAATCTTTTCTCCATTTATCATGATGTTATGAGGTTTTTGTTTTCTATATGTTGAGGTTCAGTCCATACTGAAAACTGTAGTCTCCAGTAAGTGCTTTAAGTCCTCTCCACTTTCAGCAAGCAAGTTTGTGTTAGTTACATATAACAGGTTGGTAATGAGGCTTACTCCAATCCTGATGTCATGTTCTCCTTCATATGGTCCAGCTTCTCTAGTTATTTCCTTAGCTTCCAGGCTGATTAAGGTGAAAGAATACAACTCTTATGTGCACCTTCCTTATTTTAAACCACACAATATATCCCCTTGTTCTGCTTGAACTACTGCCTCTGGGTCTCTGTACAGGTTGCACATGAGCACAATTAAGTGTTCTGGAATTCTCATTCTTCCCAATGTAATCCATAAGTTGTTATGATCCACACTGAGTGCCTTTGCACAGTCAATAAAACACAGATAAACATCATTCTTCTATCCTCTATTTTTTAGCCAAAATCCATCTGATATCAGCAATGATATCATTCATTCTATATTTTCTTCTGAATCCAGCTCGAATTTCTGACAGTTCCCTGTCAGTACACTACTGAAACCATTTTAGAACTATCTTCAGCAAAAACTTACTCGTGTGTGATATCAGTGCTATTGTTCAATAATATCCACATTTGGTCTGATCATCTTTCTTTTAATGGGCACACATATAGATCTCATCTAGTCAGTTGGCCAGGGAGTTGCCTTCCACATTTCTTGGCACAGATGAGTGAGCACTGCATCCATTTATTGAAACATCTCAGTTGGTATTGTCAGTTCCTTGGGCCTTATTTCTCACCAATGCCTTCAGTGAAACTTGGACTTCCATCTTTGGTTCTTGGTTATATGCTACCTTCTGAAATGGTTGAATGTCAACTAATTCTTTTTGATACAGTGACTTTTGATATTTTCTATATCATTGAATAATTTACCCATTGTTGCTGATATTGTTGTTAAGTGTTGTCAAGTCAGTTCCAATTCATAGTGATCCTGTATAGGGGGCTTCTGGGAGTGGCTGGTGAGCTTGAACCACCAACCTTGTGGTTCAAACCAATCTTGCAGTACAGTGCACTAACCCACAGTGCCCATGTTGCTGTTGTTGTTGTTAAGTGCTGTCGAGTTGGTTCCGACCCATAGCGACCCTGTACAGGGTTTCCGAGGGTGTAAATCTTTACGGGAGTAGAAAGCCTCATCTTTCTCCCGCGGAGCGGCTGGTAGTTTCGAACCGCTGACCTTAAGGTTCGCAGCCCGATTCGTAACCACTACGCTACCAGAGCTCCTAGAATCCTTCAAATGCAACTGGCGGCTTAAATTTTTTCTTCAGTTCTTTCATCTTGAGAAATGCCAAGCATGCTCTTACCTTTTGGTTTTCCTAACTCAAGGTCTTTGCACACTCTATTATAATACTTTACATTGTCTTCTTGAGCCACACTTTGAAATTTTCTATTTAGCTTTTTTACTTCATTATTTTTTTCCATTTGCTTTTGCTTCTCTACATGAAAGGCATATGTCAGAGTCTCTTCATAGTCTCTTCTGACATCTAGTTGGCCTTTTCTTTCTTTATTATTATCATTTTTTATTCCTTCTTTATTGTGAACTGAGTGATAGTTTACATGGGAGAACATCGACTCTACACCATTGTTTCATTGCAATGATTACAATCTCCTCTGTGCATCATCATTCAACAGTATTTGCTTCCATTCCTTCTGTTTTTCTTTTTTTGGGGGGAGCGGAGTAGGGTGGGGAGATGTATGCAAACACACTTAGGAATATATAACTTTTTAAAAAGTTTTTATTGTGAATTGTGTGCAAGTTTACAGGGCAGATAATCAGTTTTACATTCAACAAATCATATACTTTGTTTCATTACAATGATTATAATCCCCTCCATGTACCATCAGTTAACAGTATTTCTCGCTATTCATTTTAGCTCTTTTTTATTATTTTTCTTTACTATCTTTTTAATGACCTTTTACTTTCTTCATGTATATTCTTGATGTCATTCCACAGCTTTTCTGGTCTTCATTGGTCACTAGTGTTCAAGACATCAACTATATTCTTGAGATGATCTCTAAATTCAGGTGGGATATTCAAGGTCATATTTTGGCTCTTATAGACTTGTTTTAATTTTCTTCAGCTTCAACTTGAACTTGCATATAACTGATGGTCTGTTATATAATCAATCCCTGACCTGGTTCTGACTAACGATATTGAGTTTTCCTATTGTCTTTTTCCATACCTGGAGTTAATTTGATTCATGTGTATTCCATCTCATAAGGTACACATGTATAGTCACTGTTTATGGTACTGAAAAGGTTATTTGCAATGAAGAATCATTGGTTTTGCAAAATTCTATCCTGCAATTTCTAGAGTCATTTCTGTCATCAAAGCCATATTTTCCAACTATTGATCCTTCAATCACCAGTAATTATCAATTCATCTTGATTGCATGTTTGATCAAATTTAAAGTACAAACGTTGGTGAGACCTTCAATTTTTTAAATCTTTAGTATTAATGATTGGTACAAAAATCTGAATCATAATTAGGTTAAATAGTCTTCCTTGTAGGCATGTGGATATTATTCTATCATTGACAGCATTGTACTTCAGGGCTTCAGAACTGATCTTGAAATTTTCATATTGACAATGAATGTGGCACCATTTCTCTTCAATTTGTCATTTTCAACATAATAAAATACATATTTTATTCAAAATGGCTATTACCAGTCCATTATGTGTTGAGATTCTTACCCTACAAGGTCAGCAATTGGAACCCACTTGCAGCTCCCAGGGAGAAAGATTAGGTGGTCTGATCCCATAAAGATTTACAGCCTCAGAAGCTCTAGACCGCAGTTCCGTTCTGTTCTATGGGATTGTCATGAGCTGTGGTTGACTCAGTGGCAGTGGGTTTGGTTTTGATGTTAATGACTAGGATATCAATCTTTATGTATTCCATTTCATTTATGATGCCTTCTGTTCC
>NW_006408722.1:3095634-3096335 GCF_000296735.1 Chrysochloris asiatica | reverse complement strand
TATTTGAAATACCAGTGGCTTCACATCCAGCATCACATCCACAAGCAAGTCACCACAGTATAACAAAATAACAGATAATTAGTTAAACAATGAGTAATGTTGGATTAAACATAGTCAAGTAGGTTTTTAACTGGTAGAACCTTGCAAGTATTTAATATACTATTGTGTCTCAGGACCCTCTCAAAAGGAGATAAAGTGTCTAAGTGGGACCCACTTCTCTCTACATTACTGTAGGCTGCATGCTCTGTTAAAAGATAAAAGCTTTGTTAATTATAATTTCATAAATATGAAAATAACTTTATTACCAGTAGCCGTCACTGTTGGTCTGCTCCAACTCATGATGTCCCCATGTGTTCAGAGGAGAACTGTGATCCATAGGGTTTTCAGTGGCTGATTTTTCAGCAGTAAATTACTAGGCATTTCTTCCAGGGTACATCTGATTGGACGAAAATCCCAAGGATCTCCATCCTGTTATTTAAACAAAGCTACTCAAGAATAGCTGTACAGTTTCCTCAGAAGGTTGAAAATAGAAATACCTTATGATCCAGCAATTCCTCTACTTGGTATTTACCCACAAGAAAGAAAAACAAGCCACAACACAAGGTGTGTTCATAGCAGCACTATTTACAATAGCAAAAAGATGGAGACAGCCAAAGTGCCCATCAACTGAAGAATGGATAAACAAACTGTGGTACATACAC
>NW_006408722.1:3078850-3093674 GCF_000296735.1 Chrysochloris asiatica | reverse complement strand
TCTTGCTAGAGCTTTCTAAAGTCTCAACCCTGACAGTAGGCCATAGTAGGTTTTAAATATATTTTCTCTGTTCTGGGGCAGCAGGTTTTAATTTACCTGAGGTTAAGAAATGTGAATTCTTCCTAAAAGGGCCTACATTCCTCCATAATCTTGTTAATTTTAATCTGAGAAGCCTGGTGTTCCACTAGAGGATAAGCACTCGACCTCAAGGTCATTTTGAACTGTAAAGTTGGCAGTTCAAATTCACCAGTCACTCCTTGGAAACCCTATACAGGGTCACTATGAGTTGGAACTAACTCAACAGCACTTACTACCACCAACAACAAGGAAGAAAATCAGAAATGTATTGCTGAGTAGGGAGTAACTAAGAGTCAGGATTAAGTTATGGCTCCCAGAGCAGAAATATGGACGTCAGGATATAGGAAGCAGAAGTGGGTGAATGCAAAGAAAAAGCAAGGTAAGGAGCTCATGATACTATGCATAAGCCTAGGAGAGAAGTAATAGGAAGAATTCACATGCTTAAACAAGCTATGGTCGACAGAGAGAAGCCAATTCCTAGGAGAGAGGAATCTGTCGGAAGGCCTTAAACAATAGTAGAAGCTTTCTTTCAAGTATCAATGCTTTATGTGCATAGTCTTAGTTAATCAGCACCCAAAATTTGACTTACCATTGTTGTTGTTAGCTGCAATCAACTGGGCTCCTGACTCATGGTGACCCCGTGCACAAAGTAACTAAAATGTTGTCTGGTCCTGCACCAGCCCCCTAACCTGTTGTAGATTGGACCAGTATGATCCACAAACTTTTTATTGGCTGCTTTTCTGAAATAAATTGCTAGACATTTCTTTCTAGCCCTAATCTGGAAGCTCTGCTGAGACCTATTCAGCATTATAGCAATATGCAAGCCTCCGCTGATGGGTGGTGATTCCACCTAAAATGCATTGGTCAGGCATCGACCCAGGCTCTGCAGATAAAAGGTGAGAATTTTGCCACGAAACAACTACTGCCTCATGACTTACCTTTTGTTGTTGTTGCTGCTGTTAGGTGCCTTTGAGTCAGTTCTGACCCATAGCAACCCTATGTACAACAGAACGTAACATTACTCAGTCCTGCTCCATCTTCACAATTGATGCTCCACTTGAGCCATTGTTGCTGCCACTGTGCCAATCCATCTCATTGGGGATCTCCCCCTTTTTCTCTGCCTCCAAGCATTATGTACTTCACAAGGGACTGGTCCCTCCTGATAATATACCCAGAGTATGAGAGACAAACACTGGCCATCTTGGCTTCTAAAGATCATTCTGGCTATACTTCTAACAACACAGATTTTTTGTTCTTCTAGCAATCCATGGTATTTTCAATATTCTCCAATACCATCACTCAAATGTATCAATTCTTCTATGGTCTTCCTTATTCATTGTCCAACTTTCACAGGCACATGAGGAACTTGGGCCAAGTATATCTTAGTCTTCAAACTTATAGCTTTACTCCTGAACACTTTAAAGATATCTTGTGTAGCAGATTTGCCTAATGCACTACATCATTTTATTTCTTGAGTGCTGCTTCCATGAGTGTTGATGGTGGATTCACGCAAAATGAAGTCTTTGACAACTTCAATCTTTTCTACATTTATCATGGCCTAGATGCCTCCATAATCTTTCTTCCAAGGTGCCTCTGGGTGGGTCTCAGCCTTCAACCTTTCAGTTAGGAGTTATTCAATTCGATGTTATTTATTGCTCCAGTGGTGAGGATTTTTTAGTTTCTGCATTTTTGTGCATAAGGAAGCTGAGGTTTAAAAAATGTAACTGATTCCCCTAAAGTCACACAGACACTACAGCTAATGAGAGAGAGGCACACAGACAGAGACAGAAAAGTTGAAGTTAGTTCAAGTTGAAGTTGTGAGTCATACTCACAAGCCAAGCCCACTATCTTAACCAACCGTTGATACTATTCTCAGGCAAACTTTTGTCATCAGTTCCCGCTAAGATTTCCTGACAACATGTTGGCTTGACATCTAAGGGCTTCTGGTGACTTTTGAGATGCTAGTCATCTCAGACTTGAGAACCTCTGGATTTGGGTTAAAGAAGCCCTACAAATGGAATCTATCAATATGCTTCATCCTTGAGCTCCCCTTAGAGGTATCAGCATCTCCATTTTAACTGAGCATGGATGGCTTCTCCACCCTGCAGAAAATGACTACCATGGCCCAAAGTGTTAGAAAAGAGAGTGGGGGAAGAACTAAAGATACAAGAAGACACATCTAACCGTTATGATTCTGATAAAAACATCAAGATACCATAAAAAGTCCATTTCTGAAGATTAATACTCTACTTAATGACATGAAAATTTGAGGTGGCCAGAAAAAAAAATCTACTAGCAAAGCAAATAGAATTATTGGATTGTGAAATTGAGAGCCAGGACATTTTAAATAATTTTATATGAGACTTCAATGTTTTCTGTATTTCAAAGTAAAGGAGCCAGGCAGCTTCAAGTAAATTTAAATCTCATAAGGCTGGCGGATACAAGGGATAAGGAAAGGAATGAAAGATTTCCCTTTGCTGAGCAACTGAAAACCCACTGTTACCCAGGTAAGGTCAGGTAGGTTAGTTAAACACCTCTTGAGGGACAGACTCTTAAACCTGACCTTAATTTTTGCTGCATGAAGTGTGAAACAACTAGTCATCTCTTGACTCCTGCATCTCTTTCAGTATCTGCAGGGTCCCCCACTTTCCTGTGGAAATCTTTCTGACCTAATCTGTTATGCCTCTGTGCCACTTCAACCCCTTGGCGAATACGCCATCTGAATTTTACAGTCAGCCTCTGTTTGGTATTCTCATTTTTCCCCTTTGTATTAAATTTCTTTTGTCTAATTGAGGAGTAAGTTCTTTTGGTAAAGGGACACCCTCTGATGCTTTTCTTGTTTTCACCCAGTCTTAAGTGAAAGACAGTTTAGTGCAGAGGTTTTGAATTCTGTATTTCTGTAATACTGAACAGGTTAGAAATCACCCTTTTCATTCTTTGTAAAACAAGGATTGCATGGGCATAGAGCACTTAATCCAGTACCGAGCACATCTTTCATCACACAGTAAGCATTGTTGTTGTTGTTAAGTGCCATAGAGTCAGTTCCAACCCATAGTGATCCTGTATAGGGTTTCCAAGGAGCAACTGGTAAGCATGAACCACCGACCTTGTGGTGAAAGTGATTTTGCAGCCCAGCACATTACTTACATGTTTTATCATTACCCTTTATTGACTAGGAGAGAACGGCTTCAGGATGCTGACACACAGCAGAGTCACTCTAACACAGGGGTGTTATTGTTGTTGTTAAGTGCCGCTGAGTCCGTTCTTATTAAGAGCGACCCTGTATAATGTTTCCAAGGAACAGATGCTGAGTTTGAACTGACAATCTTGTGGCACCACAGGAGTGGGAAAAATTATTTTCTTTCAAAATTTGTAGCACCATCCATGGGCCATACAAAATTATCAACTTAAAAATTAGACTGGTCTGTTTGGTCAGGCATTTAATGAACTCACCCCTAATGCGATGGCCGCTATGAGTCAGAACCAACTAAATGGCACTTAGCCACAACAAATGTGATGCCTTGGAAGGCCCAGACCAAATGAATTTGATGACCTTCTATGTCACTTAACAACAACAACAATATGGCCCATGGCCTGGAAGTTCCCCACCCCTGCCCTAACAGATAGCTCTCTGAATTTTGTGTACCATTCCCCTCCTCCTAGATTAAGAGCTGTACCCTTCTTGCATCATAATAAGAAATTCTCTTACCCCACAGTTCCTCTCCAATAATAGATTTGAGTGACCATTGCTATCTCATCTATATGCCACTTAAACAAGGTCTGAAAATGTGTCTGCCAAAGGGGTCCAGTGTAGGTATGGGTAGAATGCTGCCCCATTAACCTTCAGTCCACAATAGAGACCATTATCTTGGCAGCAAAATGCCCCAGCAGTGGTGATGCAAGGAAATGGGGGTGGGTTACCAAAGCAACAGAGAGACTTGAGCTGCACAGTTTCTATGGCAACAGAGAGCAGGCACCAGCACTCTCCTAGTTGGAATGATGGATAGTTAGTCTCTCACCAACAGTATCAGTGACACATCAGGTGGATCACATTGAAAAGGGTGGATTAGCAAAAAGAGTCTTTTAGAATACCAACCAGAATAAAGATCTCAATTGAAATCTTCAAGCTGAAGCCCATACTATTAGGAATCAGCGTTCTCTTTGGATACTGCACAATGAATTCCCTCGCAATATCATCAGTTCTTAAATGTGATCTGCAATCTCCGTAGCTCCATGAGTGACCGGCTTAAATAAATCCCATTTATGGAAATGCAACTCACAAGGTATATAAATTAGTAGACAAGTGCCCAGGCAGTTCTTTCCTCAATTTAAATTTTATCAAAAAAAATACATCCATATAGTTAAAAATTCAGTTAATGCTTAAAAGCTTATAACAAAAAAATAACAGTTCACTCATATGTAATACCCCTCCCTCATTCTGGTTCCTACAGGCAGCCACTTTCAACAATTTTACTGCACATCCTCTGTTTGCCTTCCTATTTTTTCAAATGTTTCCATATTAAACACAATTTCCTATTAGTAAAGAAAGAAGAAGCTCTTTCATGCCACACTCAACTTTTGAAAAAATCTACATGCAGTGTTTTCAACAAAAGACACGTGAACATTGGCTCACTGCTGAGATGCTTTAACCAATTAACCAGGTTGACTGATTGAGTTGACTCTGACTCATGGCAACCCAATGTGTATCAGAGTATAACTGAGCTCTCTAGGGCTTCAATGACTGGTTTTTTTTTTTTTGTTTTGTTTTTTTTTTTTGGAAGTAGACTGCCAGACCTTTCTTCCAAAGTATCTCTGGGTGACCCTGAATCTTCAACCCTTCAATTAGCAGTTAACTTTCAATTATCAACCATTTGCACTACCTAGCCAATTAAGAAACCATAATTAGGTGATTTTTGCAGAGCAGGGGGCTGGATATTACCCTCCTTGACATGTAGCCCAGTACCTTGTTTTTGGTTAGGCACATTCTGCCTCTTCTGTGTCTGGTGTCTCCAGTCTGGAACATTTCTGTTCAGTTTCTTTAGATAATTGATTCATGTTTCTTGGTGGTAGGAGTTGTGATCTAGGGGCTCTTTCTGCCCCTTATCTAGACTTTCACATAAATAACAGTTTTATTTTCAGTCCCAGATTTTGTTCAGTGGAAGCCACAGCTTTTGATCCCTGAGCCTTTAGTCTGACTTTGTTCCCATTGTCCTCTGTCCATTGGAACTCTGAGTTAAAGATGTCTTCTGGTATTGCTCAAAATGGAGTTGCATTTCTAACCCTTACTTTCTTACTATTTGGAGTGATTATAGAAGAAGAGGGTAGAAACATCTTTACCATCATAAATCTGGGAGTTTTCTTGAAATGCTTGACTTCTTGGTATATAGCTTCCATTGGAATGATTTGGGGATGGAGTTAGATTGTATGAAATTCATACATTAAAGTCACATTATTTTAAATCTAAACCTATTCCCTTAGTAATATTTTCTATTCTGGTATGTTGCAATCAAGACTAGACAATTTTACTTTTTCTGTTGAGCAAGTTCATTTTTGATATTCTATCCTAAGAAAATAATTCAAGATAAACACTAAGTTAAATTGTCCATTGCTTTGTTAACTATAATTGTGAAAATGGAAATTGTCTAAGCATTGAATGATAAGAAAACTTTGATATTCAAACACAATTGATTAGTATATGCAACTTGGAAACTATGCTCATGGAACAAGTGAAAGGGGTTGAATGCAAAGTTGAACTTATGTTTCAGTTACAGATGTATCAATGTAATCTCTTGTGTTGCAAATTCTTCATCTGTAAAATGGGATAATAATAGTTGACATGAGGATTAAAGAAATGGAGCCTCAAAGGCTTTATAGCACAATGCCTGACACATAGTAAGCACACAATAATTGGTATGTCTAGTCATATAAAATGGTGTCAAGTTTGTGTAATTATGCTGGATGTTCCATTCCCATGTTTTTCATTTTCTAGTATTATTCCTTCAACAAATAAAAGTGAAGACATACCAAAAATTACCTCCGTAACAGTGGAACAGAAATTCTGAGGTGGGGTCTAGCAATTTTTTTTTTTAAGAAGCCTTTCAGGGGATTCTCATGTCCTCTAAATGATTTTCAAATCTGATTGTACATTCAAATCATTTTGAGAGGTTAGAAAAATGATGTCTTGCTCCATCTAGAGCAATTAAACCACAATTTCCAGGAGTAGTTCTCAGACACTGGTAATTTTTTAAAGCTACCAGGCTTTACTGTGCAGACAATGTGCAAATGAACTAAGAACCACAGAGTCCCACTTAGATAGCAGGACAGATAGCCTTATAAGTAACATTTGATTGCATCTTGCTTGGTTTTCACAGGAAAACTAAGTGTCTATTATTAACTGATACATGTGTCAGAGTAGAACTCCACAGAATTTTCACTGACTGAGCTTTTCAAAAGTAGATTGCCAGGTCTTTCTTCTGAGGCACCTCTAGATGAACTTGAATATCCAACTTTTTAGTTAGCAGCCAACAGTGTTAACCATTTATGTCACCCAGTGACTCTCAGACAAAATGTTGATCAATAAGAATCTTCCAAACATCTAAGATACATTTGTATATCTTAGAACTCAGGTAGAAATAGAACCGAGGAAAGTCTGACATGATAAGTCAGTAGGGCATAATTCTCTTTCCACATTTGAGAAAACCACTTTACTAAGATGAGGTCTAGGTACATGGTCCCAAGGCAAACCTGATATTTTCCTTGAAGTTAGACCAGAGACCATGTCCAGATACCTTCAATTTTCTCTCCACATTTCCCTTTTCCTTTGAGATTCAAGCTGTGTCTCAAAAAGAGCTCAAGGGACCCCCCACAGGAATAAATTTCAGAAGACTTCTCTGAGTTTTCATCATGGTGATTTGCTGACAGATTTACTGTCAATAAATGACAAAGAAATAAACACCCTGATTTCATTTTATTTTCCTTTCACTCCAATTTCCTCACTTCTTTACTTTCATTCTATCGAGTTATATGTATTTTTATAATCTTCCTCAAATCCTTTTTAGAATTTGGAGGGGTAAGATAAATAAAAAGCTATGAAAGCCACCAGTCATATTCTACATTTGCTTTTTGATTGAATCCTTCATTTAATTCAACTAGTAAGTACTTATTCAGTTCCTTTTAAGAAAAATTATTTAGAACCTCCAGGTGCACTGTGAAAGTTACAAAGGAAACACAAATGATAATGCTTTTCCTTTCCTTAAGAAATGCATTTGCCATTGTTATTAGATGAAAAGAGAAACACCTGAAACAAATAAAGAGTAGGCTGTGATAAAATACTGAGCAAAATGAGAGAGAGAACTAACATGTAGCAAGTGCTTACTGCAAATCAGGCACTGGGTTGGAGTTTCCCAGACTTATATGGTCATAATTAGAGCAGTCCAGCTTCATGGTAAGAGCCAAGTCTCTGGAGTAAGCCTGTCTATTATGAATTCCCACTGAGTGACCTTGGAGATTTAAACTTACTGTGCCTCATCTATAAAAACAGAATAATTGCCATACCTCTAATGGGTTGCAATGAGACTCAAATTCATGTAAAGCATTTAGTACTGTGTTTAATAAATTGTAATAACCTCAGAAACCCTGTACAGGGTCGCTATGGGTCAGAACTGACTCAACAGCACTTAACAACAACAACAACAATATTTAACACATTTCAGTGCTGGATATATGAAAGCAATTTATCATTGTTAGATGGCATTTTCATCCCATTTTAAGGATAAGAAAATCAAGTCTGAGAAAAGTTAATGTTATCATGATATAGCTAGAGCAATTTAACACCAAAGCCTTTATCTGTTGTAAGAAGTATTAAGTTCCTTCTCTTCTAACAAACATATCCAGGCTCACACAGCATGAAGTCTAAGCCTCTGCGCTTCATTGAATTCTTCTTTCATTTAACCAGAGCACTTATTTTCTTCAATTTAAGAAATATTTACTGAGAACCTCTATAAAATACAAAATGTTTATTGAGAACCTCTTTTAAAAATCCTTACCACTAGACCAATAAATAGCATCCACGTAAATTAAGAAAAGATTGAAGTTGTTAAAATTTTCATTTTCCTCAGATCAACCATCAACACTCATGGAGGCATCAGTCAAGAAATCAAACGAAGTATTGCATTAGGCAAATCTGATACACTAGACTTCTGTAAAGTGTTCAAGAGCAAAGATGTCAGTTTGAGGATTAAGGTGCATCTAACCCAAACTATGGTATTTTTAATAACCTCATATGTATGTGAAAGTCGGAGAGTGAATAAGGAATACTCTAGAAGAATTGATGCATTTGAGCTATGGTATTGGAGGAAACTATTAAAAGTACCATGGACTATCAAATGAACAAACCAATCTTTGTTGGAAAAAGTGCAGTCACAGTGCTCCTTGGAAGCCAGGATGGTCAGACTTCATCTCTCATACTTCATACATATTATCACGAGGGACCAGTACCTGGAGAAGAATATCATGTTTGGTAAAATGGACGGTCGGAGAAAAACAAGAAGACACCCAACGAGATGGATTGGCAGAGTGGCAGCAGTGATGGGCATAGATGTAGCAACAATTGTGAAGATGGCACAGGACCAGGAAGTGTTTTGTTCTGTTGTGCATAGGGTCTCTATGAGTAAGGACCAACTTGGTGGCACCTAACAATAACAGGACCTTGCTTGCTGGAAGTGAAGAGAACTTAAAATACTTAATGAGGAAGATAAAAAACTATAGACTTCAGTATGGACTGCTCCTCAGTGTAAAGAAAACAAAAATTCTCACAACTGGACCAATAAATAACATCATGATAAATGGACAAAAGATAGCAGTTGTCAAAACTTCATTTTGCTTGAGCCCACAATCAACACTCATGGAAGCAGCAGCCAAGAAATCAAACGATGTATTGCATGTGGCAGATCCATTGCACAAGTTCTCTTTAAAGTGTCCAAGAGAAAAGATGTCAGTTTTGGGGTGTGCCTGACCCAAGCCATGGTATTTTAAATAGTCTCATATGCATGTGAAAGTTGGACAGTGAATAAGGAAGACTGTAGAAGAGTTGATGCATTTGAGTTATGGTGTTGGAGAAAAATATTGAAATTACCTGTACTTCTAGAAGAACAAACAAATTTGTGTTGGAAGAAGTACGGCCAGAATGTTCCTTAGACCAGCATGATGAGACTTCATCTCTTATACTTCAGACATGTTTTCAGGAGGTACCAGTCCCTGAAGAAAGACATCATGCTTGGTAAAGTGGAGGGTCAGCAAAAAAGAGGAAGCAGATCCCTAATGAGATGGATTGGCACAGTGGCTCAAGTGTGACAACACTTGTGAGGATGGCCCAGGACTGGGCAGTGTTTCATTCTGTTGTGCAAAGGGTTGCTATGAATCAGAAGCATCTCAACTGTATCTAACAACAACACAAGGAACTTCTAAGAGTCCTGGTGTGGTGCTGTAACATAACCACGGAACTGCTAACTACAAGGTTGGTGGTTCAAACCTACCAGGCGCTTCTTGGAAATCCTATATAGGGTCACTATGAGTTGGAAACAACTCAATAGCACACAACAACAACAGGAACCTCTAAGGAGGCTTGGTGGCATACTAGTTAATTGCTTGGTTGACAAGAGAAAGACTGGTGGTTTGAACCAACCTACTGACTTCTGTTGGGAAAAGGTCTGGCAATGTCTCCCTGTAAAGATTATAACTTAAATTATATGGGGCTGTTCCATTCTGTAATATGGGGTCCCTATGAGTCAGCATCAACTCCACAACACCTAACAAACAATAGGAACCTCAAGGTGTTCACTGAGCCTCCAATGTTTTTTTTCCTACCCACTGCAAGCAAGCTCCCACCTAGTCTCTGTGTCTTTACCCCCTGAAACATGCTTTCTTTCCTCTTCCTCTTCTTACATCTTCCCATATACCAAGGCCTACCCCAGATCCTTTTCTCTGTGATTCCATCTCCTTCCTGATCCCTACTCTACCCCCTTCCAAACCTGGGCAGTCATGGCCAGTGCTTGTAACAATAGGAAACCGTGCATGGCACCCCACCTGCATCATCTCGTTGAATCCTCAAAATTACCTGATATTAAGATCCTCACTAAACAGATTTGGAAACAAACTCAAAATGGTTAAGAAATATGATGAGTGTCCTACATCTAGAGACTCGAAAGATGCTTCTATAACTAGTTCTCTAGTCTTGTACCATATATCAGTGTTCCATGTTTGCTAGTCCTGATCCTCACACTAGTCTGAGTTCCTTGAGTTCAGGAGCACAGGAGTGAAACACAGTAGAACTAAACATTCAGTGATTAACAGAGCAGTCTTTCAGCAGAATCCTATGCTATGTTAGAACTTTCCTTTCTAGCACAACCCAGCTTATACAATTGGAGAAAACCCAGTAGGCAGTAGGCTGATATTTCCTTGGAGGCCAGAATGGCCAAACTTTGTCTCTAATACTTTGGATATATTGTCAGGAGGGACCAATCACTGGAGAAGGATATAGTGTTTGAGAAGGTGGAAGGTCAGAGAAAAAGAGGAAGACCCCCAGCAAGATGGATTGGCAAAGCGGCAGCATCAATGGGCTCAAGTGTGGCAACAATAGTGAGGTTGACCCAGAATCAGGCAGTGTTTCGTTCTGCTGTGCATAAGGTTGCTATGAGTCGGTACCAACTCGATGGCACCTAACAGAACAACAACATAGAGATAGAGTCTTAGTATGGTGCTGTGGGTTAATGGGCTGGACTGCAAAGTTGGTTTCAACCACAAGGTCAGCAGTTCAAGCTCATCAGCTGCTCCTCAGAAACCCTACACAGAGTTGCAGTGGGTCAGAACCAACTCATTAGCACTGAACAACAACAACACAGTGGTAGGTCCAAATATAACAATGCTTGTGAAATTGGCACAGGACTGGACAACTCTGAGTTGGTACTGACTCAATGGCACCTAACAACAACAACAACATAGACATTTATGATGAAGATTAGAGACCAATGTCCCCACCCGTGGACTAGACTTTCTGAGTGAGTTGTCCCCTTTTCTCAGTTACATCTATTTCTTGTTGTTGTTGTTGTTAAGTGCCAACAAGTCCATTCCAACTTACAGCAACCCTGTATAGGGTTTCCAAGGAGCGGCTGGTGAGCTTGAACCACCGAGCTTGCGGTTAAAACTGACCTTGCAATCCAGCACATTAACCACAGGACTTTATTGCGAATCCAATAAATCCATGGAGGTATTATCTAATTCACCTCTTAAATAGCATTTGATTTCTTTGGAACTGCTATTAGTTTTTAATTCACTGAAACTATTTATTGGGAACGTTCATTGTGTGTAGTGTTTCAATTGAACCATGTAAGGTTGTTATGTTGCCATGATGCTGAAAAGGTTTCATCAGGACTTCCAGAGTAAGTTGGTCTAGGAAGAAGACTTGTGATCTACTTCTGAATATCCACCAAAGATAAGCCTAGGGGTCACAACGGTCTCATCCATAACTAGTCATGGGGATGGCACAGGATTGGGCAGCATTTTGGTTCATTGTGCATTGGGTCATCATGAGCTGGGGGGCCAACTCAATGACAGCTAATAGCAACAACAAAACTGTGTATATGCTAGGCACTGTATTGAGCTAGGTACTGCAACATAATGATGAGTAATGCGATTCAGTTCCTGTCCACATCACCTGAGCCAAGTAGGGAAGATGGTGGTTGGTGGTTATGTGCCGTGGAGTCACTTCTGACTCCTAGGGAAGATAGACACAAAGAATCCCCACAACTCCACTGTGGTAAGTCCTGTGACTGAGAGGTACATGGCATTTGAGGTAAGTCCTGTGACTGAGAGGTACATTCATGAGAGGGATTTGGCCTGCCTGGAAAGTAAGAAAACATTTCTCTTTTTTAAAAAAACTTTTTAGTGTGACATGAGTGAAGATTTACAGAGTAAATAGGTTTTCTATTCAACAATTTGCACACATTTTGTATCATCAGTTATGATCCCCACAATGTAACATCACTTATACTACTTCCTCCCTATGTTTCTTGTTGTCATTCCTCCTTTTTTTGTAACCCGCTGAATTTTATCCTTGAGAAAAAGCTGCCCTTTTGACCTCAAATTGTTCATTATTCTAAGGAAGAATTATGTTATTGTTCACCTTATAAATTAGCTGTTTTCTTCCATCTGAAATTGATCAAACATACAATTTATATGTATCCAGTGCTTTCTAATCCAAGTAATTGATAATTACTGGTGATTGGAATACAAAGTTTGGGAACAAAATGGAAGGGCTAATAGTTAGAAAATATGGCCTTAGTGATAGAATTGTCAAGATAGAATCTTGAAAGATCAATGACTTATTCATTTCAAAGACTTTTTTTTCTAAAAGATAAAAGGTAATTATATACATGAACTTCACCAGATGGATGGTGGAAAAGCTTAATATCATCAGCCAAAATAAGGCTAGGGCAGACTGTGAAACAGGCCACCAATTGCTCATATGCAAGTACAGGCTAAAGCTGAAGGAAAAAAAGTTCACAAGAGCTAATATATGACCTTGAACATATCCCACCTGAATTCAGAGATCAACTCATGAACAGATTTGATGCATTAGACTCTAATGTCCAAAGGCAAAAAAGCTGTGGGATGACATAAAGAATATCACCCAAGAAGAAAATAAAAGTCCATTAAAAAGACAAGAAAGGAGAACAAATAAGATGGGTAGAAGTGCAGTGAGGAGCTCTGTCAGCAACAACACAGAATACCAGACCAAGCAGGCTCAGGGGATGGTGCCAGAACTCTGAACCACATATAAAGGAATATTTAGAAGGTTGGAAGGCTTACAGCCAGTGAAATTTGTAGCAGAAGCAAGAAATACAGTACTTTCTAATCCAAGGCACTCAGCTGCTCCCTGAGTGGCCATCTCAGGTGAGACTGAATGGGGGAAGGATCAGAGCAGCCACAGATGCCTGACAGAACCACAGAAATAAAGATATGGGCAGTCTTTTGTTGTTGTTGTTGTTGTTGTTGTAGATGTTCATTGGTCTCTCACTATCTGTACACCTCCATTCTGATGATTAGAGGGGGTACCTGAGCGAGTGGACACTCCACCCTCATCCCTGGAGGGATGCATACACACAGACCTCAAAATTTAAAGGGACAGTTATCACTTAAAACCAAATGACAGCACAAAATGGCCACAGCTGGCCCTGAATTGTTTGTCATGAAGAAAAGGCCTGAACAGGGGTTGTGGAGCAGGACAGGCAGACTAAAAAGGAAGCAGGCCAACAATTAAATCTTGAGTTACATCATAATGACCAACAGTGGCATCTTGAAATTTCTCAGGAAGAAGAGTGAAAAAGGAAGCCCATCTCCTGATCACATCTACTTGGAGGCAATCAGAAAGCATAAAAAATACCAGAACACACACCCATCTAATTATTAAGGCCACAGCTAATTATTGAATATGCCTCCAAACCAGAAACAGATTACCATATCTGTCCATGTCCAGAAATGAGACAAAGTGACTGAGACAAATGAGCTGGGGGTAGACCTACACTCCATACTGGAAGGAGGGCAGGCTTTGGAAATGCCTGAGAAGGAATTCAGGAAAATGATTATAAAGTGTATCAAAACACTTTACAATGGAGTTGAGGAAAATAAGGAAGAAGTCAGGAAAGTGCTACAGGAACAATCAAATAAGATAGATACAGCATTGGAAGCAATTCAAAACCTACAGAAAGAAGTCCAAACTATTAATAATAGAATATCAGAAATGGACAATACACTGAAAGGGCAAAGGAGTAGAATTGAAGAGATGGAAGCCAGAACTAGTGAGCTGGGAGATAAATCTCTCCATACTACTAAGATAGAAGAATAAGCAGAAAAAAGGATAAAATAATCTGAAGAAGGTCTAAGATTCATGTTGTACATGAGTTGGATAGAAAGGAATGTCAGGAAACATGATTACAGAAAACTTGTAAGTCTGTCTTCAGCCTATAACTGATTGGAATACCTAAAAGGGGTTCTACAACTTGTCCAGTGAAATAGGCCTCTTGCCTTTCCCCCTTTTCACATACCAGTAGACCAGTGTGGTCGCCAGCAAGCTTACATGCTTGCTCATGTGTTCCCTATGATTTTCAGTCTTACAGGGGGGTTTGTCCTGAAGGAACTTGATTATCTAGACAAAGTCTTTGCAGAGTATAGGACCTTAGGTGGAATCCTGAGTCCCATCCAGAATCTTCTGAGGTGGAATACTCCCACTAGAAAGGACAAGCAGACCAGCCCAGAACAGCTAGAGCTACAGAAGATACATCTTCAAAGAAAGATCATCAGGAAACCGACCCATATCCCCCTTGCCAAATGTCAGTATAACTGGCTACTACAAGAATAGGCAAGGTGTTCACCGGGAAGCCATCAAGGCAAGCAATCAGGTTCCTTCAGGACAAACCCCCTCTAAGACTTGAAATTCAAAGGGAACACATGAGCAGGCATGTAAGCTTGCTGGCAACCACACGGGTCTACTGGTGAGTGTAAAAGGGGGAAAGGCAGCAATGAAGAAATGGGTTGAGAACAACCACATTCCATAGACTCCCGTTGACCTGAAGATGAGAGGGAGAAGAGGAAAGGCTGGTTGGTCCAAAGTGTGGTGAGACCTGGGGACACCTGAGCCCATGGACAAGGACATAGCCACAGAGGGCTAGAGCTGAGAGTGAAGCATCCAGCT
>NW_006408722.1:3024838-3078750 GCF_000296735.1 Chrysochloris asiatica | reverse complement strand
AGCTTTATAGTCAGAACTTAACTAGAGGAAGATAAAAAACAAACAAATAATTATTGATAAAGGAAACAAGGGTAAATTGCTACAATTTGATGAACCTGACCTATACTCATGGAGGTAGTAACTCTAAATACCAACAGAGAGGGAAGGAGTCTTCACATCAGGTGTCAATGCTATCCCCTCTGTACACAGTGTACATAGGAATGGGCAACTTAGACACTGGCTACCTAAATGAGGGAGTGATAAAGGCACAAAATGACTGGCTTACAAGGTTTCAAGGGGGAGCTTAGTTTAATAGTGTCTGGAGAAAGAAAGAGTCCCCACTGAATAGTTTTCATCTTGTCTAGATGGGTCTGATGGGGATAAGATTCTTAAGATTCAATAGTGAGTAATTGTTATCATAACTAATTGTGCCTCTCACAATTGTAAAGGTAGAAGTTTTGTAACAAAAACAGGGGAGTGGTTAATCTTACAGTCCAGAAATAAAGGACCCTAGGATCATCAAGGGAGAAGTGCACAAGCAGAATGAGAGACCTTATTCAGAGAAGCAGTGACACCAAAGATGGAAGCAAAGATGGGGACATGGAGAGAGGGAGCAGCTGAGGACCCTATTCATGGGAAGTGAGAGACTAAGAGATGGTGGCCAGGAGGCATACTTGCAGAATGTGCCCTTTGGTGGTATAAATTATTATATACGCCTGAGTGTTTAATAAAAATTTAAAAAAAATTTTTTTAAGCTATAGTGAATAGAAAGAATCACTGTTAACTGATGGTATATGGAAGGGATTGTAATCGTTGTAATGAAACATGTTGTATGATTTGTTGGATGTAAAACTGATGATCTGTAAACTTTCATTCAATCCACAATAAAAACTTTAAAAAAAGATAAGACAGAATAGACCAAAATGGATGTCAGAGGGGACTCTGAAACTTGCCCTCCAGTGTAGAGATGCTAAGGCAAATGAAAGAAAGGCAGAAGAGAGCTGAACAGAAAACTTCAAAGGGCAATTTGAAAAGACAAAATCAAGTGCCATAATGAAACATGCAGAGGCCTGGAGTTAGAAAAACCAAAGAGAAGAAAACCCTCAGCATTTCCCAAGCTTAAAAAACTTAAGACATAATTCAAGACTTGATTTGCAATATTGAATGATTTCATGGGCAAAATATTTAATGATGCAGAAAGTATCAAAGAAGATGGATGGAAAACACAGAGCCACTGTACCCAAAACAAAGGGTTGCTGTTCAATCATTTCAAAAGATAGCATATGATCAAGAACCTATGGTACTGAAGGAAGAAGTAAAAACTGCACTGAAGTTATTTGCAAGAAACAAGACTAGGAATTGATGAAATACAAACTGAAATCTTTCAACAAACTGATGAAGCACTGGAGGTGCTCACTTATCTACACCAAGAAATTAGGATGGCAGAGGACAAAAAAGCTGTCTTCCAAAGAGAGGTGACTCAATGGAATATAGAAATCAACCGACAATAACATTAATATTGCATGCAAGTAAAATTTTGCTAAAGATAATTCAAAAACAGCTTGCATACAACATAGGCAGTGAACTGCCAGAAGCTCAAGCAAGATTCAGACAAGGATGTGGAACAAGATACATAATTGCTGATATCAGATGGATTTGGCTGAAAGCAGAGAATACCAGAAAGACTTTCGATTGTGTGGATCATGACAAGCCATGGACAACATTGTGGAGAATGAGTATTCTGCAACACTTAATTGTGCTCATGAGGAACCTGTACATAGACCAAGAGACAGGTGTTCGAACAGAACAAGGGAACACTGAATGGTTTTTAAATTAGGAAAGCTGTGTGCCAGGGTTGCATTCTTTCACTACACTTATTCAGTCTATATGCTGAGCACATAATCCAAGCAGAATTACATGAAGAAAAATATGGCTTTGAGGTTGTAGGAAGATTCAGTAACAACCTGTGATATGCAGATGATACAACCTTGCTTGTTGAAAGCAAAGAAGACTTAAAATGCTCATTGATGAAGATCAAAGATGTCAACAGTTGGTATGTGTTGCACCTCAATGTAAAGAAAACAAAAGTCCTCACCACTGGACAAATAACATCCATATAAATGGAGAAAAGATAGAAGTTGTCAAAGACTTCATTTTGCTACAATCAACCATCAACACTCATGGTAGCAGCAGTCAAGAAATTAAATGACATATTGCATTAGGCAAATCTGCTGCAATAAGACCTTGGTAAAGTGTTCAAAAGAAAAGATGTCAGTTTGAGGACTAAAGTGCACTTGACCCAAGTCATGCTATTTTCAATAACCTCATATGCATAGGAAAGATGGACAAGGAATAAAGAAGACCATGAGAGAATTGATTCATTTGAGTTATGGTGTTGGAGGAGAATATTAAAAGTATTATAGACTGCCAAAAGAACAAACAAATCTGTATTGAAAAAAATATAGCCAGAATGTTTCTTAGAATCCAGGATGGTGACACTTTGTCTCTCATACTTCAGACATAGTATCAGGAGGGACCAGTCTCTGGAGAAAGACATCATGCTTGATAAAGTGGAGGGTAAGTGAAAAAGAGGGAGACTCCCAGCAAGATACAGTGACAGCAGCAATGGGCTCAAGCGTAGCAACCGTATGTGAGATTGATGCAGGACCAGAGAGTATTTCATTCTGTTATTTGTAAGGTCACTCTGAGTGTGTACCAACTTAATGGTACTTAACAAGAACTCACCAAAGACTATGGTATTGAGCCCCAGGCCCGGCAATTCATTCCCTCAAGGTATTTGGATATGTCTAAAAAGTTAGAAGAATTGATGCCTTTTAGTTGTGGTGTTGGAGGAGAATACTGAAAGTGCCATGGACTGCCAAAAGAACCAATAGATCTGTTTTGGAAGAAGTGCTGCCAGAGTGCTCCTTGGAGGCTAAGCTTCGTCTCTCATACTTTGGACATATTGTCCGGAGGGAACAGTCGCTGGAGAAGGATGTCATGCTGGCTAAGATGGAGGGTCAGAGAAAAAGAGGAAGACCCCCAACGAGATGGATCAGCCAGGTGGCATCATTGATGGCGTCAAGTGTGGCAGCGGTAGTGAGGTTGGCCCAGGATCGGACATTGTTTCGTTCTGCTGTGAATGGGGTCGCTATGAGTCGGTTCCAACTCGATGGCACCTGACAACAACAACAACAACAAGTTTTTGGACTCTTGGTGTGGTGCTATAGGATCAACACTGGACTGTGGACAACAAGGTGGGCAGTTCAAACCTACCAGCTGCTCCTCAGAAACCCTATAAGGGTCACTATGAGTTGAAACAGACTTGACAGCACTTAACAAGTTTTTATAACTCTACCTCCTGTATACTTCACCATATTCATAAATATATTTTTAGCAAAGGTAAATATCTATGTAAAAATATTCTCTGTCAAGTCTATAAATATTAGTGTGTATACTTCCATTTTCCCTTTAATACCCATTCAGGCTACGTGCCCATCTATGAATCTACTTGTAGATCCCCCTTATTGCAGGATGGTGTATATAGCAGTATTTACCTCTGCTGCCATAAACTCTTGTACTCCAATGTCTTTCTTTACCTTTATCATTTTGGGCTGACCCCCCTCTTCACCCAACTAAATGTGTCTACCACCCAATTGGTAATTTACCCTGCCTTCCCTCCCATCTCTGTGGTTGTTAAGTGCCATTGAATCGGTTCTGACTCAATAGTGAGTCAATAGTATAGGGTTTCTGAGGAGTGACTGGTGGGTCTGAACCACTGACCTTATGGTTCAGTGCTTATCCTACAGCACCAGACTAGGACCCAACTCCAGGTAACCATCAAAGAATGTTTCTTTTTGTATGGAAACCTAGGGAAAGCCTTTCTTGGGGAAGTGATACTTGAGCAGAGATCTGGACAAAGGTAAACATTTTATAAAATAAGGCAAAGGTTGGAGAGGGCAGAGCAAATAACACGTATGAAATACTTGCTTTGAGTATGACATTACCAAGCCCAGGAAAGGAAGACAAGTTTGGAGGTAGGCAACAGTCAGACTATATGAATGGACTTACAGGTGTGTTACAGATTTTGGTTTTCATCTTTAAGGTAATTAGAAGAACCTGAAGGATATTAGGAACAGGGTAAATTAAAATTTGTGCTAAAAAGTTTATGATATGGAAAACAGATTTGGACTGGGGACAAAATAGACCAGTAGTCTAGAACAGAAAGATGATCATTTGAGCCAGGGTGCTGGTCCACTCAAGTCCCACTCACAGCAATCCTATAGGAGGACAGAGTAGAACTGTTCCAATGGGTTTCTAAGAATTTCAGCCTATACAGGAACAGTCTCATCTTTCTCCCACAAAGTAGCTGTGGGTTTGAACAGGCAACCTTGGGTTAGCAGTCCAATACTTAACCCACTGTGCCACCAGGGCTCTTTAGGGCAAAACCCAATGGACTGATTTGAGAAATTTTCAAGGATAAAATTGCAGTGGCTGATGAAAGCATGAATACGAAGGAGTCGGGGGAAGGGGTATCAAGAAGATACCTCAATTTCTTGTTTGAAGGTGACTGGATGGAGCTGCCACTCATAGAGATGGGGAATGCTGAAAGAGGAAAAACCTTTAAGGGGACACCTTGAGTTCAGCTTATAATAGACCAAGATTGGGGTAACTTTGACACATCCTAAGAGATGGTAGAAAGGCAGTTAGGCATATGGGTTTAAGATTCAGATTCAGCAAACTGCTTTAGGCTCTTCTAACTAGAGGTTTTACCTTATCAATGGAGAAAAGATTGAAAGTCTTCATTTTTCTTTGATCAACCATCAACTTTTATGGAAGCAGCAGCCAATAAATCAAATGATGTGCTGCATTAGGTAAGTCTGCTGCACAGGACCTTTTTAAAGTGTTGAAGAGCAAAGATGTCAGCTTGAGACTAAGGTGAGCCTGACCCAAGCCATGGTATTTTCAATAAGCTCATATGCATGTGAAGATTGGACAGTGAATAAGGAAGATTGTAGAAGAATTGGCGCTTTTGAGTTATGGTATTGAAGGAGAATAATTAAAGGATTATGGGCTACCAAAAGAACAAACAGATCTGTGTTGGAAGAAGTACAGCCAGAGTGTTCCTTGGAGGCTAGGATAGCCAGACTTTGTCTCTCATACTCTGGACATATTGTCAGGAGGGACCAGTCACTGGAGAAGGATATTATGTTTGGTAAGGTGGAGGCTCAGATAAATAGAGGAAAACCCCCAGTGAGATGGATTAGCAAAGTGGCAACATCAATGGGCTCAAGCGAGGCAACAATTGTGAGGTTGGCCCAGGACTGAGCAGTGTTTTGTTATGTTGTGCATAGGGTCGCGATGAGTCGGTACCAACTTGCTGGCACCATAAACAACAACAACTAGAGATTTATAGGTCTGTGTAGTAATGGAGTCATGGGTGTGGATGAAATTCATAAGAAGCAGTAAAGGATGAAGACAGAATAGAGTCTTCCTATGACCGAGCCTTGAGCTTCCTCAATATTTAATGGCTGGGAAGAATTTGCAGAAGAAGGATATAATTGTCAGAGTGATAGGAGGAAGCCCAAAAGAAGAATAACTTCTCAGTGTTATGGAGATCAATAGGGGCTTAACCTGAGCTTTTCACTGGAGTGATGCCGAGAGCAATAGAAATGGAATCTGTTGTCACCAGTGAAGTTTATGGACATGAATGCCAGAAATCTGTTATTGCAGCCCCCGCCAAACACTAATAAGCTTGTTTCTGGTATGCGAGTCCAAGTCAAGTGGTTTCAAAGAAAGCTTATCATTTATTCACCTACTTCCAGCATTCCATTCTAGCAAAAGAGAAAAATGCAGAAGAATTTGAATTTGTTGATAATCTTTGTTCTAAAGGTCAGCATAAGAAAGGGAGTAATTATCTGTTGCTGAAACCAAATCTCTCTATCACCCAAAGACGTTGAATTCCCAGGTGAAAGCAATGTAGAAACCTAATGAAGAGTCCATCTGTTACAAGATGAATTGTGACAAACCTCTGAAAGCATCGCAGCAGCCTATGACAAGACCACTTTGTCCCTTCAAACATGTTATAAAGACTTAGGAAAGGTTTCATTTTGCACCTGATATTAAAGCCCCATTAAAAGATCCTGAATACAATCTCAAAGCCAGGCAATTCTGAGGATGGCAGGAGTCATGAACTCATCCCATTACTGTTCGAGGGCCAGCAAACATGAAATAGAACAAAGTTCTGTTTAAAGAACAGAAAAGCCTTGGAATAAAAGAGGAGAAATATAACTGCATGTGGAGTCGGAGCTTAAAATAGCACCAAATGTGCCCAGTGTCCTGTGAAGTAGCAACCACTAGGAGAGCATCTGTGCTCAGACTCATCACATGGACATGCAACTTGAGTCCTGCCAAAGCTCTCAGTATAGGTACCTACCACCATCTTGGGGTGGGCAGGGGACTCTTGTCAACCACACTTCCTTCCCATTGTGTTCTTAAGTTTTCAGCTCACACCCAGCCCACCAATGACTGGACCTAACAGCCACTTCTCTTGGTTAGTACGTATATCTCCTATCATAGAGGAAGGACAGAGGTCTTACGTTGGTGAGGGAGAAAGGGAGTTCTATTTAAAGAATCAAGGCTGCAATTAAGAGTGTGCAAAGTACATTATAGAGGTTATCTCTAATCCTTACAAGAACCCTGAAAGTCAGGTACCTTCTCCATTTTACAGTAAGGAAACCGAGTTCAGGAAAGAGTGAGTCATTATCTATGGTTACCCAGCCAGTAGGTGACCCAGCCAGATGTATTAGCTTTAAAGTCTGTCCTCCTTGGACCACACCACAGATTCCTATCTGGCTGTGAATGTAGCATGTAACATCAGGAGGAGCTGCTAGAAAATAAACACATTATGGAGGGACATCCATCATTGGTTATTCATTCAGCATCCGTTATCCCTTTTGGGGTATAGCCTTTTGAACACTGGATAAAACCATGCTGGGATGGAAATCTAGGTGTTGATCCTCTTGTTCTGGTAGGGTAGTGGTTACGAATCAGGCTGCGAATCTCAAGGTTAACAGTTCGAAACTACCAGCTGCTCCTCAGGAGAAAGATGAAGCTCTCTGCTCCCGTAAAGATTTGCAGCCTCAGAAACTCTGTACAGGGTCGCTATAAGTCGGAACCAACTCCACGGTGCATAACCACCACCACCATCTTCTTGTTGTAGGAGCTATACATGTCCCTGGAAGTTCCTTTTGCCAGATTTCTCCTCCACTTTCCACAGAGGAAAGCTTGCTGCTGACTTAAGTTTGTCCACCCAGGGTCTCTCTCCTGGAACACTGACTCTTGAACTAAGGAACAAGGACGAAAATCAATCATAAAATTAATTCATTCCCACAGCAGAACACAGAAGAAACATCTGAGCATGCCCTGCCTGTTTCAAGCCTGGCTCCTCAAACTTCTCCCCCAATAAATTATCCCCTGTTTACAACCATTTTCTTTTGCTTAGCACTGAAGAACCGTACCTGGGGAGTTGGGGGGCAGGGGCAACAAAAACAGTATAAAAAGGACTTCTAGTATTTTATAAAACAAGAAGAAAAGATTTGGAGAAACATTTCAAAGAACATGTGAAGGGTCGATGGTGGGAAGGTGGACCCAGTGACCAATAGAACATGGCAGAAATGACAGTATCAATCCTGGGCATCACTCTTAATTAGCCTGGTGTGTCCATTCTTAGTCTTTTGGAGCACTTCTCATGAGACACTTCCTCTTGGGATCCAGCAGACATGCTATTAGAAGCCTAAGCCACATGAAGAGGTGATATTAAAGTACTTCAGTTGACAAGCTCAGCTGAGCTCTCAGTTGCTAGCTAATACCAACTGCCAGCCAGGGGAGTAAATCATCTAGGATGTCTAGCCCAGTTGAGCCTTCACATGACCACATCCTCAGCCACAGAGAGAATCTAAGGGAGACTCACATGCCCAGTTGAGTCTAGTAAACTGACAGCTGTGAGCAGCTGTTATTTTAAGCCACTAGATTTATGATGGTTTGTTCTGCAGAAATAGTTAACCGGAACAGAATTCCTAGAATTAGGATTACTGAATAGAGGGAAAGATGTTCTTACACTTTTGATGTTGTTGTTGTTGTTATTAAGTGTCCTCAAGTTGACTCTAACCCATAACAACAATATATTGGGTTTCCATGGAGCGGCTGGTGGGTTTGAACCACCAACCTTATAGTCCAGTGTTTATCCTCCAGTGCCACACCAGGACTCTACAATTTTGATAGATACTGTCAAACTCTTCTCCCTGAAGATATGTGAAGAACCAATTCACATATCCACCAAGGTTAGATGACAAGAAAGGTGGGATTAATCAAACTCCTTTTGTTTTTCACAGCTATAAGAAACAAAGGACACTCATATACCACTTACAAACGCTCATTATTTCAAAGCCTTGTCAAGAAAAAAAGATGGATGAAAAAAAAAAAAAAGATGTTTCATAAGAAAGACAGTGCTCAGAATTCTCTTTAACACCTTACGGTATATTTTTGGTCTATCACTCAATTTGCTGAAGGTGCTGGCAGTAAATCAGGCAAACATTTGTGACTGGGTAACTAAGTAGTGACTTCTAAATCAATTTCATTTGTTAGAGCAAATGCTTCCTGAGTCCTGAATGTGCAAAGAATTGAGAGGACATAGAGAAGACTGAGATGGGACAGGAGCAGAGTCCACAAGTGCCTCTTACAAATAAGTCAGGCTGCTTCCGTTTTTCTACAAAATCAGACAAGTCCAACATTGCCTCTGCACTTTGATGCTAAGACTGGGACATTTCTATATGTGGGCTTCTTTATTTACCAAGTTTTGGCCTTTAGAGGACGGACACTGTCTTCATTCCTGTTAGCTTTCATTCTTGCCTCCTTTGTAATCCCTGTAGGAAAAGGGTTTTCTGTTGTTGCTTTTCCCTTTCTTCTTCATGTCTTAAATATACTTCCACACTGGTTTCATTACCATATTTTGTGTGTGTGCATGATTTGCAGATACTGAGCCTACTGGATCTCTTAAGGAAAACTAGCAATTAAAGTAGACAAGAAAGAGGGTGAAGAAATTCTGAAGGACATGAAGGGTAAAAGAGAGATTCTCAAATCAGGAAGCAGTTTCTTCATCCCAGACCAATAGCTAGAGCAGTTAGGGAGTCTTTCTTGCTCATAAGGACCTGAGCTACACATTGTAAGTGTGGAAGATCCTTCCCCTCCTTGTGTACCTGGTAAACGTCATCTATTCTTAAATTCCAGTATTGCCTACTTTCCAACTTTCCCTCAGGATCCCCTTCTTCCCCTAAAAGAAAGATAAGCCATTGAGGCTGGCTTTCTACATTCTGCCTCCTCTAGTGTGAGCTCTGGAGAGGCCTGGGGTGGTAGGACAGATTGTCTCATGTCTTTGGGTTCCCCATTACTCAGCACAGGCTTAGGACATTTCAAGTTGGTTTAACTTAAATGTGACACATTGTAGAATCATGTTCTTAGGGTCAAAGTACAAGGAGGCTTTCTGGATGAGAGAAAGCTGTGAGGGTTTCTGGAGCAGGCAGCCTTATAGGATGGGAAGACTCTGGGGCCAGAGAACAATGGGGAGGACACTGTTGAAGTGGGGCAACACAAACAAAGGGAGGACAATGACCTGGTCAATACATGGGGAAATGGCTTGTCAGGAAACAGCAACCCACTCATGATTTGAGTAATTTGATGTTTATAAATTATAACTCAATAAGAAGTGACCTTATTATAAACTCTCTCCTGATACTTAAGAAAATGTGTCTGGTTGTCCAGACAGACAGAAACAACAACTGGAATACTGACAGGATCCCAGACAGATGACCTCTGTCTACTGCTTTCCCATGCCTGACATCTCTTAGGCCCACTTTATTTGTTCTACCTGCACATGACCAAGCCTGGATGCCCTCAACTCATATCCCACAGCCACCAAGCTTATAAACCATTCCATACTTGCTCTGCAACTAGTGTCTCTAAGAGATTCCCTAGATCCACTGTGATCTGATCAGCTATGGTTAAGGGAAGAAAATACCTATGGCTGCAATGATCTATTTCCATGGTGGTGGAAGGGTGTTTTCAAAGGAGATAGGAACTGCATAAAAATGACAATTACAAAGTATCTGAGGGTTTGTGTTGAAAGGAATTGGGAAAAGGGTTGGATGGCTGAGGTTGACTAAGTAAAGTCGAGCAGGATCATGCACAGTATTCTTTAGGCAGAAGACAGTCTCTGCTGTGGAAATATTTTTATATTGGGCTTCAAGTTCCCTGAAAGTGTATCCTGTATGCCTCCAAGAAATGGAGGCAAAAGTCTTCCTCCTCAGAGAAGAGGACCAGGGAGGAAGTTCAAAACAATCTAGGGCTCAGTAGAGGAACAGTTTTCTCTGCAAAGGAATGCTGTTGTGAGCAGTTTACTGGCCTGCCTCCTCTCATTATAAAAACTTCCCTTCCTCAGCACCCAACAAAGCAGTCACCTCTTATCTCCTGCCTGCAGTGGCAGAAACATGTCCAGATTCCCCGTATCCAGATGGGGCTGTGTCAACTGGTCCTAATTGACATTTAGAGAAATGGAATAGACCTATGTGGCGCTATGGGTTAATGTGCTGGACTGCAACGTTGCTATAAACTGCAAGGTCAGAGGTTCAAGCTAACCAGCTGCTCCTTGGAAACCCTTTACAGGGTCCCTATGGGTTGGAATCAACTTGATGGGATTCCATCATCAACAACAACAACCTCATCCCAAAGGATTTGCCCTAGGAAGTGAAGCAGCTGTGTCTACCCCATGTTCAATTGTGGTCATAGGATGTTAAAACAGCATCCAGGGAGTATGATATGAAAAGGGGGAAGGCATGAAGTTGCTGAAGGGGAACTGGCAAGGTGAATGTTTAAAGGTCATGCCAGTCTCAGAGTAACTTTGAATATGTTGCAATTCTTCCACTTATCATAAACATATCTTCATTGAAGTTGACAGCATCAAGCAAGAAAGATAAATGGAAAAATACATGTCTTATGGAACCCAGTGGACAGAGCAGAACTGGGGACTGGGACCCTGAAGAGAGCTCAGGGGATCTCTTGCTCTGCACTTTATTTCTGTCTTGCTCAGCATGTCTGCTGTGAGCTGCTGCCATAGGCGGACTCTTGGCAATCCCATACACAATGGAATGAAGTGCTGTCTAGTCCTGCATCACCTCCATCATGGGGGAGGGATTGGACTGCTGTGAGTCACAGGGTTTTCATTGGCCAGGTTTAGAAGCAGATCTCCAGGCTTTTATTCCTAGCCTGTCTTTGTCTAGAAGCTTCACGGAAGCTTGTCAGCATCACAATAAGATGACTGTACATGAAGTGCACTGTCTGGGGGTTGAACCCAGGTCTCCCCCAGTGTTCCTACTGCAGCATATCTACCTCACTCTTTTCTCACGCAGCAGAGCGGCCAACTCTACTTCCCTGTCCAGAAGCAAAACCAAACAAGAGCCATCCGCTCCAGCCTATCATTTGCCTTTGTTCTCTGCCAGCAGGGCAGCTACTTCAGTCACCTGCCATTAGCCACTGTGACTGTGGCATTCATGTACGTGCCTTGACAAGAGCACTATTCAAGGATGTGCCTAGCTGAACTGGCTGCTGGACAGGGACTCCATGAGAAAACAGGCCTGCTTCAGCCTCATAAGTTCTGACAGCAATGCGTCGAGCAATGCAAATAGTCATCACTTTTCACAGCAAAATAGAAAAGAGGAAAAAAAGCATTTCCTAAACCTTTGTAAATGAGAAATAATTCATGCATGAAGAAAGTCATTCCAGAGAGATATTATTAAAATTCTGCCCTCTCTTGCTATTAGAAGAACAAAACAGGCAGCAAGCACTGGAGGCAACGGGAGGGGATTCTTTGCCTAAATCTTCAGCTTCAAAATAAATATGAAATGGCTTCTCTCTAATTTTTTATTAGAAACAAAGATGGTAAGTCATACTTTGTATATATTATCAGGAGGAACTGATCACTGGAAAAGGACATCATGGTTGGTAAAGTCAGTGAAAACTAGGAAGGTCATCAATGAGCTGGATTAACACAGTGGTTGCAACAATGGGCTCAGATAGAACAATCGTGCGATGGTGCCGGCCCAGGCAGTGCTTCATTCTGTTGGACACTATGAGTTGGAACTAACTTGCTGGCACCTGGCAACAACAACAAAAATTTTAAAGCTATATCCTTTCTCATTCAAGATAGGAAAGGAAAGAGGAGGACTACACACACACACACACACACATATTAACAACAACACATATGGCTGAGTGATCTAAGGTGCTGTGTTCAGATTACGGTCTCCCCTGGAGGCATGGTTTTGAATCCCACTCCTGACAAACCAACTTTTGGAGTCCTGGTGTGGTACTATAGGATAAGCACTTGACTTCACTTCAAGGTCAGTTTGAACCATAGGGTGGGAGGCTTATATTCACCACTCCTCAGAAACCCTATAAAGGGTCACTATGAACTATGAGTCAGAACCAACTCTAGGGCACTTTTCAACAACAACCAATAATAAAGATAGATAGATAGATAGATAGATAGATAGATAGATAGATAGATAGATAGATAGATAGATACATAGATAGATAGATACATAGATAGATAGATAGATAGGTAGATACGTAGATACATAGATACATAGATAGAGACATAAATAGATACATAGATAGAAAGATATAGTGTATTGGGCTGGCAGCCTAAAGGTCAGCAGTTTGAAACTACCAGTCATTCCATGGCAGAAAGGTGAGGCTTTCTGCTCCTATGAAGATTTACAGCCTCGGAAACCCTATGCAGAGTTGCTATGATTCTGAACTGACTCCACAGCACACCACCGCCACTTGTATATACATGTATATATGGAGTCCTGGTGTGGCGCTGAGGCTTAATTCGTGGGACTGCAAAGTTGGTTTGAAAGGCTGGTAGTTCAAGCTCACCAGCCACTCCTCGGAAACCCTATATAGGGTCAATATGGGTTGGAACTGACTCGAAGACACTTAATACATGGTGGTGGTTATGTGCTGCGGAGTCGGTTCCAACTCATAGCAACCCTATACAAGGTTTCCGAAGCTATAAATCTTTCAAGGAGCAGAAAGTCTCATCTTTCTCCCATAGAACATCTGGTAGTTTCGAACTGCTGACCCTGAGGTTAGCAGCCTGATTCGTAACCACTGCACTACCAGAGCTCCTTAACATATACATATATACTCACATATACGTATATGTTGCTGTTGTTGTTAAATGCCATTGAGTTGGTTCAAACTCACAACAACCTTGCATAGGGTTGCCAAGGTTTTTTTAAAAATCTTTGCAGGAGCAGAAAGACTCGTCTCTCTCCCGCAGAGTGGCTGGCAGGCTAAATATATGTATGTTGCTGTTAAGTGTTGTGAGTTGGTTCCAACTCATACCAATCCTGTATCGGGTTTCTGAAGCGTGGCTTGTGGATTTGAGCCGCTGACCTTGTGTTTAGCGGTCTAGTGCTTTTATTCATATTTTTGTCTTTATTTATATTCACATTTATAAAACTGGGGAAGAAATACTTCCTGAAAAGTTGACCTTCATGGGCTTGGCTTTGGAAGAGTGAAGAGAAGAAACTCCACAAGGAAGAACTAAACAGGCATGCCTTTGAAGAACTTGGGATTGTTAGTGTTACCTGGTGCTGACTCAGCTCCAACTCATGGTGACCCGTCCGGCTTGGATCTACTGTGCAGCAACTGTGCATTTTGAGTGCATTTCAACTTTGAGTACTACATTTGTTGTACTCTGTAAATTTTTCATTTGTTAATTTTCAAAAGTAGATTAACAGATCTTTCTTCCTAGGCTGTCTTAATCTGGAAGCTTCCCTGGAACCTGTCCACCATGGTTGACCCTGCTGGTACATGTTGCTGTGATGCAAAACTTCTAGCAACATAGCAACCTGAAAGCCACCACAGTATGACAGACTAACAGATAGGCAGTGGTGGTATGGAATGCCACATTTAAACCACATCTCCAAACTTGAATGTCATCAGGGTCGGACAAGAAATTTAAATAAATGAGTGAAGAACGTAACACATTGGAAAGAACATATGCCACCTAAAGGGGGCAGTTGCTATCAAACTCCATAAACTGAGATTCTCATGGTGGAAAATGGGCCTAGAATTGCTAGCTAGATCTTCAATCTTTTCATAAAAGTCAGAAATCTGAAATTTTATGTGTAATTTTTTCATTCATTGTTTAAATATTTTCTTAAAACACTACACAAGTCGAACCAAGGATAGCCATCCAAGAAAACCAGTTTTCAACCAATGATTTAAACTTTTTTGTTATTGCCTGCTTTCTTGGTCACTGGATGTTTCTGGATATGCTAATAGTGTGATTTGTGAGAAGCCCTGTCTTGTGACCAACACATGCAACCCTGAAGGAGGTCTGTCCCAGGGTCAGAGGAATTTACATGCACACAGTCTACCAAGTCCTTCCAGAATATCTTTCCTCAATACCACTGAATTGGAGGAAACTTTTTCAATTTCAAATGTATTTCCAACCACAGTGTTCTCTTCAGCACACCAGCATAATCTACTGTGACATGGCCTATTTGCTTGAAAAATGACAGGACAGGGACTTGACAATTGGGACTGGCCTGCCACTGCCTGAAGGATCCTCCAAGGACCACAGGAACAACGCAGCCTCCTCTCCCCACCTCCTTGACGGTCTTGATACATGGCTCTTCCCAAGATAAAACCTTTCAGAGCTTTGTAAGTAAATTCAAGAGTTACATTTTTCTGTTTCTGTCATTTAAACATGCAATCTTGAATGGCTGCAGCTTCCCCAGAGGGTGATGTGTTTTGACATCCGTATTTAGGGCTGCTATTATAAGGTTTCTGGAGATATAAGCCATCAGGATATCCCTTCTGAATGGATAGCACATGGTACACAAATAGCTCACCAGCTCACATGATGTTAGAAGATACGTTATTTGAGGGCCAAAAGTCCTGGTAGGCACTTCAATAGCATTAGCATAAAAGTAGCACATAAATAATCGTGCTAATGCTTAGGATTCTTACTGGGGCTAACTGAGCACCAAGTGTGTATAAATGAAGCTCTACAACTGGGACTCAAACACTGGCTCCACTGTGTTTTCCTATCTAGATAAATTTTATTCCCAAATCAATAGCCAAATGGAGAGGGAAGAATCATATTTATAATATTTTACTCTCAAAATATATATTATTAGGTTTTATTAAAATATAAGAATACCTTCGACTTATGTAGCATGTTTCTTCATTAGGATCCCCAAGTGTTCATATTGTTATTTCATTCACCCTCACATAGTAACAACTCAGGATATTATCGGGATGTGTCATTTATCTTCTCCAGGGTCAGTTTGCTTATCTGTCAAATGGGAGAATCGCATACTCAATCTCCCCTACCTCTATCAGCCTGCCATATGGAGATATCTATGATGTCTTCAATGTGGTTATGATACCAGAAGCTATGTGACAAGTTTCAGTAGGATTTCCAGATTAAAAGACAGGGTAAGAGGAAAGATCTGATGCTCTACTTCTGAGAGTTAGCCAATGAAACTCTATGGGTCACAACAGAATATTGTCCTGCACAGTGAAACTCACTAGTTTGAAGGCACCACATAACAGCCACATCAATGGACTCAAATACAGTAACAATCATGAGGGTGGGGGCTGCCATGAGTCAGGGCCAACTCAACAGCAACTAACAAGAGCAATGCTCCATCTAGTGCACAAGATGGCATGGGGATAAAAGCCCAGTCAACTGTGTGAAAACACTTTAAAGAATCGGGAAAACTATATACAAACTGAAGGTATTAATCATTTTGTTTCCTCCAGATCATCTGGTATTTCCCAATGGTCATCCTGTCCAGCTCTTATATGTGACTGAATTCTGGTTATGAGGAGCTAGAGTGTGGAGGACACTAAGTGGTTGACTCCTTTTCAACTACACAGTAGACAGTGAACTAGAGGGGTGTGAACACTGAACTAGGGGTCAGACAGACTGGAAGACTGGGTCAGCTTATACCAGAACCAGCAGGTTGAGTGTTTAGCCATGGAACTAGGAAGTTAGGATTTCAATACAAAGATTTCTTTACTCGGATCATATTTATTTTTTATTGTGTTACACTATTTTCAAAATATATTTTTACTACCACTCATCTGTCAGTGACTTGCTATGATGCCATAAGCTATGTCACCAGGATTTCAAATACCAGCACGGTCACCCATGGTGGACACGTTCCTGTGGAACTGCCAGACTATGAGAGACTCAGAAGAGAGACATGGCGGTCTGCTTCTGAAGAAACTAGCAGTGGACCAAACATGGAACGCAGGAGGCTTGGACCGGATGCCAGCTGGGCACCCCACCTCTCCACCCGCCAGCAGCCCGAGGTCCCCACTACCACCACCCCCTGTGCCCTGGTGGCTGTTGCATCCGTGTTGGGGAAAGCCAAGCCGATGCACTGGGAAAGCGATCTGGGCAGGCTGCCTAGAGGGCGGCGTGGAGATCTGCATCCCTTCCCCATTGAGATGCATGAAGACATAACTGCAGCTGGATGAGCCCGCACCCCTGCCACCTTACCATGGCATCAGGACCATCTGCAGCCATGGCATCGTGGGTGGATACTACCGGTCTCAGCTCCCTGCTCTCAGGCTCTGTCCCCAAAGAGGCCATCAGGTTCAGTATGTTCTAGTTTCTCAGCAACCACATACGTGACCCCCAAGGACAACTGGACAGCACTGTGCCGCTTAGGTGCCATGGGAGCTGACGCCGTGGTGGTCATGTGCCCCATGGAGATTGTAAAGGTGAAGTCCATCCACTACCAGACCTCCTCTAAACCCAAGTACAAAGGATTCTTCCATGGTGCCCGGGAGATGTACGGGAGTAAGGGCTAAAAGCCACATACCAGAGTGTCACGGCCACCATACTGAAGCAGGGCTCCAGCCAACCTCCTTGTGCACTTGGTAGTTAGGTGAAAACCCCAACAAGCCCGTGATCCCACTGGTCACTAGCGCCATCTTTGGGACCACTCCTGACATGGTTAAGACCAGGATATGGGGCCTAGAGGCACACTAGTACGGAAAGACTTGATACAGCTGCCTGCAGATTCTGAGGAATGAGGGCCTCAAGACGTTCCACAGAGGTATCATCCACGGGCTGGGCTGGGTGTGCCTAGATGAGGCCATTGTGTTTGTCATCTATAACGAGGTGGTGAAGCTGCTCAACAAGGTGTGGAAGACAACAGAGCCCAGGTTGGGGCTTCCAGACCAACCCTCCCACATCTCATGTGATTGCAGAGCAGCATGCTAAAAGGTCTCTGCCTGTGTCCTGCAAATTCTATGGCCCATGTCTGATTGTGTGTCCCTCGAGTCCATGTGTGTCCATAGTGCCATGTGTCCCCGTGTGATTTGTGTGTGATTTGTATGCCAAGCTGGGCCATGACTGGGGGTCCCTCTTGCCTGTGAATCTGAATCTCGTGTTCTGTGTTGTGTGACCCCCGTACCCTGCTTCCTGAGGTGTTTATATGGCTTGCATCCACAGCTCCTGTAGCCATGGCCTGGTCCCAGTGTGCCTTCCACCCCGGGTGGCAGGGGCTTCCTGCCCCAGCTGACCACAACTGCCTCTGGTTCTTGCCTGACCTTACCACATTCCAAGGCTATGTGGCCCCTGCTTCTCCCACAACTGGTCTTAAGTGGCCCTCTGGCACTTCCTCTGCCCAGGACAGGGTGGCATCCACCACTCTCAAGACCACCTTTCTAAGGCAAAATAAGCCAGATCATATCTTAAAAAACAACAAAAGCCTTACTCAGTAACAAAGCATTGTCTGACTTAATGCCAAAAGATGAACCCTCATGTTGGAAGGCACTCAAAATACTGGGAGAGAGATGCCTCCTCAAAGTAGAATCGATCTTATTGACATAGATGGAGTAAAGATTTGGGGACCTTCATTTACTGATGTAGCATGACTCAAAATGAGACAAAAAGCTGCAAACATTCATTAATGAGTGGAACATGAAATGTATGAAGTATGAACTTAGGAAGATAGGAAGTTATAAAAATGAAAAGTTTTGTATAGAGATTAATATCATATACGTTGTTGGTGTTAAGTGCCGTTGAGTCACTTCCAACTCATAGTGATGTGGTATAGGGTTTCCAAGGAGTAGCTAGTGAGTTTGAACCACCAGTCTTGCAGTTCAAACTGACCTTGAGATCGAATGCTTAACCTATGACTGCATACCAGGGCTACATCTGTGGAAGGAAATGATGGAAGAAGCTAAATATCATCAGTCAGAATAAGACTGTGGAACAGATCCTACACATTAGTGAGCTGAAATGGACTGGTTATGGCCATTTTGAATTGGACAATCATATGTTCTACTGTGCCAGAACTGACAAGTTGAAGAAGACTCATTCATTAGATACTTTTTTCAACAACACAAACGGTGACTTATACACATGGACCTCACCAGTTGGACTACAAAGATCCAAACTGATTTTTGATGTTTTTAAGCATCACTGAGTCAAGGAGAGGCTGGTGAATTTGAACTGCCAACCTTGTGGTTTAAACTGACCTTGTGGTCCAGTGTTTATCTTACAGCACCACACCAGGGCTACAACTGTGTAAAGAGATGATGGAGAAGCTCAATATCATCATCTAGCACAGATGTGATGCCTTACACAATAATGACCACAGACAAGACTAACAGTGGGAGGCCATCGAGTACGGCATATATTAAAAACTAAAAAGACAAGAAAACACCAAAATGGATGTTAAAAAGAGACTCTGAAACTTGCTCTTGAGTGTAGAATAGCTGAAGCTAAAGGAAGAAATGACATAAAAGTGCTGAACAGATTTTAAAATGAAAGAGGAAGCCCTTTCGTGAGATGAATTGATACCAGGGCTGCATCAAACACAGCCAGGACTGTGAGGATGGCGCTGGACGATGGCGGCTGAGAGTCACAACTGACTAAGTAGCACCTAACAGCAGTATATGTTTTATAACCCAGCTCATATCCATTTTGGAATCAGCAGGGAGGGAAAGGAAGAAAAGAAAAGAACAAAAGCAGGCAGGTAGGATATAAAGTGTGCAGGCCCATTTGGGGCTTTCATTGTTGCGGTTGTTGTTATTCGGTGCCTTCAAGCCATTTCTGACTCATAGAGATCCCATGAACAACAGAAGGCAGCACTGCCCCGTCTTGTACCATCCTCACAATTGTTATCTTTGAGATCTCATTGAGGATCTTCCTCTTTTTCACTGACCCTCCACTTTACCAAGCATGATGTCCTACCTCAGAGACTGGTCCCTCCTGATAACATGGCCAAAGTATGAGAGATGAAATCTCAGCCTTCTGGCTTCTAAGGAAAATTCTGGCTGTCCTTCTCCCAACACAGATTTGTGGGTTCTTCTGGCAGTCTGCGGTACTTTTAATACCAACACCATTATTCAAGTGTATTTATTCTTGTAAGAGCTTCCTTATTCATTGCCCAATTTTCACATGCATATTGTTGTTGCTATTGTTAAGTGCCATCAAGTCAATTCTGATCCATAGCGACCCTGTATAGAGCTTCAAGGGAGCAACTGGTGAGCTTTGAACCTTGTGCTTCAAAAAAACTTTGCAGTTCAGTGCATTAGTCCACAGCACCACACCAGGACTCCTCACATGCATATTTGTTGTTGTTGTTAGGTGTCATCGAGTCAGTACCAACTCATAGCGACCTTATGCACAGCAGAACAAAACAACTGTCCAATCCTGAGCCAACCTCACTATTGCTGCCATGCTTGAGCCCATTGATGCTGCCACTTTGCCAATCCTTTTCGCTAGGGGTCTTCCTCTTTTTCTCTGACCCTCCACCTTACCAAACATGATATCCTTCTCCAGCGACTGGTCCCTCCTGACAATATGTCCAGAGTATGAGAGATGAAGTTTGGCCATCTGGCCTCCAAGGAGCACTCTGGCTGCACTTCTTCTAACACAGATCTGTTGGTTCTTTTGGCACTTTCAATATTCTCCTCCAACACCATAACTCAAAAGCATCAATTCTTCTATGGTCTTCCTTATTCACTATCCAGCTTTCATATGCCTAAGAGGTTATTGAAAATACCATGGCTTGGATCAAGTGTACCTCAGTCCTAAAACTGACATCTTTGCTCTTTAATGCTTAAACACTTTTGGGCCTACGACCAGCCATATTTCTACATCAAGATTCTTTGCAGGCCAGGAAAACAGTTAGCTTGGTAATATCCTTCTAAATGTTGAAATTGGGGTATACAAGGTGTTTCTGGATTCCCTGCAGGCACAACAGAGAAAAAGCGCATTTCAATCAGCAGAGATACCCTGACTAACCAGGCCAGCATTCAAGTTAACGGCACAGAAAATGGAGTCGAAGCATCAGAAAATTGTTTTAATATCCAGAATTTCTACTATCGCACTGCCATTAAGATGATGCTAATGGAATGTAATAAAATGTGGCTTGAAGAGGAAAGCCATCTGCTCTAAAACTTCAATTAATATGATTAAGATATAGCTGGTAACTACCCTTTTACACAATAAACTTGCATCTGATGCACACTCTGCATTTTATGGATTATTATAGCAAAGCTAATGCAGTCAGATCAAGTTAAGTTGTGCCCAATTAACATTCGCAACCAGCTCTATTGCCCAGAGCTTTGCTGAGGAAGGGGGGAGTAGAAGTGCCTTGGATTTGACTCCTGCCCTAAATTATACATCATTTCTGCTTTCATTCCTCAGAATACAGCAGACACAGGGGTTTCTCTATCTTCTGTTTTTCTCCATCCTGTAGGGTAAAGGCCAAACCACAGTGCTTGACGACATGGATCCGACAGGGATCCATGTGAGGACAGACACTGGTCTTGCCCAGTAAAATGCTGGGCTATGAGATGGCGATTAAGTGTCCACTCTGCTCTGACGAGCCAGCTGCTGTCGAGTCAGCTCTGGTGGCAGCGGCTCCACGTGTGAGAGTAGAACCATACTCCCCAGTGTTGTCAGTGTCTGATTTTTCAAGCCTTGAAAACTGCATGGAATAGTTCTACTCCGACAAACACAGGTTGTCATGAGTCAAAATCAACTTGATAACAACTAACAGCAATATTTTGGAAGTTGATCCAAGTAGACTCTATGGACTTTCTTTAGAGGAGACTCTGGGCGAAGTAGAACTTTCAATTTTACTATTAGCAACTGAACGTATTGACCATGTGCACCAGCCAGGAATTTCAACTAACTGGTGCTGAGATTTGATTGGCAGTCCCTACTGCTTTCTTCTGTCAATATTCTACAATTAAATTCAACAACTTTCCCTAAGAATCTATTATGTGCATGCCACTGGGGGAGAGGAGACAAGATAACAGGAGAAAAAGGTAGCCCTGATACTTAGGAAGGAGTGGCTGGGTCATGCAAAGAGTCCGATTCTTGGTTACTAACCAAAAGGAGTCTTGGTGTGGTGATGTACGATAAGCACTGAACTTCTAATTGCAAGGTTGGTGGTTCAAATCCACCAGTTGGCCCCCAGAAATCTTATACAGGTAACTATGAATTGGAATCAACTCAACAACACTTAACAACAATAACAACCAAAAGGTTGGCAGTTTGAATTCACCCAGAGATGCCTGAGCATAAAAGCATGGTGATCTACTTCCCAGTCATTGAAAGCCCTACGAAGCATAATTGTGACCCACATGGGGCCACCATGCGTTAGAACAAGTTAACAGCAACTGATCTGGTTTTGGATTCTCAGAAAGCAAGGAGAGCCTGCAGGAGTCAAAATGGGCCGCTCTGCAAAATCTAACAGCGTTTCTTCTGCGCTCAGAGCAAAATTTACTTCTCCTTTTCTCCAAGTTCCAGCAGAGTTCATCTGGGCAAATGCAAGGCAGCTGTCTTGCAAATGCAAGGAAAAGCTCTTTTTTTTCCTTCAGTGGTGGAAAATGACTCATCAAAAAGCTCAAGGCCCATGCTCGGTCATACCATTTGAGTGAAATTGACCCCACTCTGCCAAGGGGACATGTTTCAAATCATGACCAGCAGTGCAGGCCATAAGCCAATGGTGATTGGCTCAGGGATGTGCACATGATCAAAGTCAGATTAACAAGAATCAGGCCCAGGACTTGCGCTGGAAAATATTACAAAAGAAATGATCTCCTTCTGTTGTGATGTCTGAACTGGAGAACATCACCATGGAACAACTGGGGGAGCCTGCCTGAGAAAGAAGCCAATGGAAGAAAACAAAGCGAAGTGATAGGTAAAACAGAAAGACTTGATGACATTATTTGAGCATCTAGTTCTACTTGTGCACAAAAGCAATTTATCCCTTCACCAGTCTGCTGCTTGGGCTAATAAACTCATCTTTTGGAAACTATTTTTAGGTTGACTCTTCTAACCTGTATGAAGTAGATGACACAGAGTTGAAAGCACCAGAATCTTTATGGTCCTGGGACTATTGGAGGGGTGGCCACACATCCCAGGGACACACAGAACTGAATTGAGAACTCTCAGAGGTCACTTTGTTATTCTGATCAATGAGATAATTGGTTGTTCTGGCCAATGAGGTCATGGCATAGACTGCAACCTCATATAATCCACCCTCTCTCTCATTCCCTCTCCCAACCACTCCTTCCTCTTCCGCCAAACATACCCATCAACCTTGGTAACCATAGGAAGGACCTTGCTTAGCTGGATTCATGCTTCATGCTCACACTTTTAAGAGGCATACAGCCTGTGTGACCCAAAGCAGCATTGGCAGCCTTTCTTAACTGACTTTTGTTCCAGATCACTATCTAGATATTTCAGGGAAGAAAAATCATGCAAATACACTTCAGTTCAGCAGATCAGTTAGAGGTGATACCCAGGGAGCTGTGTCTGGGGCTCACGGTCCCCACAACTGCCTTTAACTTTACATCCAAATGCCCATTGATAGATCTCAAAGCTGAGTTGAGCATAAGAACATAGAGATGAGGCAGGAGGAGGACTGATAAGACATGTTAATATTGCATGGAGTGCTGGTGTAGCACCATAGGAGAAGCACTCAACCTCAAGGTCAGTTTCAACTGCAAGGTCAGTGGTTCAAACTCACCAGCTGCTCCTAGGGAACCCTATACAGGATAGCTATGAGTTGGGACTGACTCAATGGCACACAACAACAACAACAACACCTAATATTGCATAGACCTGGAAACAAAGGCCAGGACTACAGAGTCTTGGCAAGTTGCCTAACTTCTCCATGTCTCAGTGTCCCTTTAGGCTATGGGGATGGTTATGGCAATACCTTCTTTATGGGCTCACAGGGAGGGTGTCAGGAGCTGAGGCCAGATTTTGTTTTATCTCTTTTCTTTAGACTTAGCCTTCCTGTCCCAGGCACCAAGCTAGGAGTGTTGGCATGCTTTCTCATTCAATCATCACAAAAACACTTGTTAGGTGGCTATTGATTTTGTCTGCTAGGCAGGGCTATGTCAGTCAATCTTTTGGTTGCAGAGAATAGAAGCAGTCTTTTTCTCTTAAGGAAAAGAAATATGAAAAAACATCGCAGATTTCAAGAATCACTTAAAGGCCAGAAAATTAGGTGTGAGGTGGGCAGGAAACAAGGTTGTGCAGCAGAGTCTGCCTGGCCCATGGCCAAGGAGCTGACCTTCGGGTGGCTCCTGCAGCTCCTACCAATTGGCAAGGCCACAGAATGGAGCACCTAAATGGCTGCGCTTTCGTCACTTTCTGGTTTTTTGGTTCTGTCTCTTTCTTTCTCTTACACACACATCAGTAGTAGAGAATGGGGTCTTGAACTTAGTGTTCCTCTTTTATCACCCTTCTAGGTCAGGCTCCTGCAGAATGAGGGACAGCATAGTAGGCAGGGACACAAAACTTCAAACATGCATACAGAATTGTTGTTATTGTTAAGTGTGTATTGAATTGTTTTTAAGTGATGTCTCTTCAGTTCCATCCCTGTATAGGGTTTCTAAGACTTCACAATGAAAGGGAGCTGAGAGCAGGCTATTAGGCTGGGCTGCAAGGGAAGTGTGTCTCCCCACACAGAGCAGAAACTAGGGGAGAAACCCTGGAGGTACAGAAGCCAGGCAAGGCATGAGAAGTGGAACACTCTGGGGCTCAGGGTCTGGGCTGTAACTCCTCAGACAGGATCCCAGGACAAGCTGCCCTCAGGGCACTGAGCCAGCCAAGCCAGCAACTGCTCTTCTAGCAGAAAACCTCATAAATCACAGCTGACAGGACGGGGCCCTCTGCTGTGCACACCTTTTGTTTGGGGACAAATGGCACTAGAGCACGCACATGTACTTTTTGTGCTAGGCTTGCATATGTGTGGAGCAGTGGCTCTTAGGCCAGAGAGCTGAAATGAAGAGACCATTTCTGCCCACACCCCTCAGACACAGCAGGGCTTCCAAACCTAAGCTATTAGAATATCGATTGTTCTATGGTTTTTAAAGTTGTCCTTTTGTTCAGATCACTGCCTAACCCAAGCAAATATGTTTTTAAAGAAATTTTATTCCATATAGCCTATAAATGAAAAATCATTATTAGCCATGAACAGAAGGTAACTCTAGCTTTCTCCTGCCCTCCTTCCGCCCTGCCTTCCTTTTGTCCTTCTTTCCTTCCTTTTTTCCTCAAAGATTCAAATCTAAAATCCATTGGGTGGGGCACAGCAAGATTAAGTGCTGTGTTGTGAATCAGCCCCATGTGTGGTGTCATAGCATGAATTGGGGAGGAGGACATCCTTGCAGCATGAAGAGGGGACCAGAGTCCAGGGATGGGGGTACACACTGGAGGTGCAAGGAATGTGGCAAACAGAAAAGCAGAGGTCATTTGTCTCAAGAATGGCCAATGTGGAGTACTGGAGTTCAAGCTGAGTAGAGAGGACATCTATGGGTTGAGTGGCAGCAGACAGTCAGAGTGTTGGTTCAAGAGAGGTGAGGAGGGAAATTGCATGCATGGACTGATGGAGACAGCAGGTGACTTGGAGTGTTTGAGCCTGAGCAGGTGAGACATGCAAATGCAACCAGGGTGGGGGAGAGAGAACTCAGTGCCAAGTTTCCAAGTCCAAGAAAGGTGAGAAGGGCATCTCTGTGTGAGCAGCTGTGGTGACTGGACATGCTACATAAAGGGGAATTGCTTCAATAAACTAACGCTACCAGAAGCTAGGTGTCTCACTTTGGAGAAAGGAATTACAAATATGGAAATGGAGAAAGCTAGAATGAAGCCTGTGGCATTGGGTTGAAACTGGTATGAACTCATCATGAAAGCTAGAGATATAGAAAGATAGGCAGAATTAAAACTACAAATACAAGGGGACTTCAAAATATTCATGAAAAAATGGAAATGAAAGATAATGGAATTTTTTTGTACATAAATATTTGTGTGTGTTCCCATTGAGAGGACTTGGGGACGCCAATAGCAATGAGAACACTTAACATCTAAATTTTTATTTCTAAATATCACTCTCCACCAAAAGTCACCAGGGCTCTTTGGAGAAATGGCTGATTCCAGGGCTAAGGCTGAAGAATCTGAAAAAAAAATTGCGCCAGAAACCTAGGAAGTACTCAGAGAATGATGGGGGACATTTCAAAATGGCAGAGAGGCTAGAATGTACCCATTGGAGAGGTTCTCACTGACCAAACCAAGGACAACTTGTACATCAAAATGAAAAATGGCGCTAAGAAAGTTTAACCAATTGAATAAAATAGAAACCTGTGAGTCCACTGTTGTTAAGTGCCGACTCATCGTGACCCTGTATAGAGTGTTCAAGGTGACCACCAACCTTGCAGTTAATAGTTCAATGCTTATTCTACAGCGCCACGCAAGGACTGCTGTGAGTCCATACAGATATAAATAAGTGAATAAATGAAAAAAATCTTTTTCTCTCCACTTATTCATTTATTTATATCTGAAAGAAAAAATATCTTTTTCTGTCATCAGAAACCCCATTGTCATGAAGTCTTTCTCCTGGAAAGTGACGGTGGGTTCAAGATACTTACCTTTGGGTTCGCAGCCAAGCCCTCAGCCACGGCTCTTCAGGAACCCAACTGATATATTTTAAGGAACTGATAGAATTAGAAATGCACTGTTTGGCAACAGTCAGAATATCAATTAATTCATTCAAGAAACATCAATGCTAAATGAAACTAGTTCTTGAAGTCTTATGAGGAACACGAAGTTTATGTAGCTTCAATCCCTACAAAAATGCTTCTTAAGTAAAAGGATGAAAGAGTAGCTTTCTATACAGTGGGTGAACCTGGCAGACACCACCTTAATCAAGAAATCAGAGCTAACATCAGCAGTAATGGGACAAATCAACATTGTGTACCACCAGATAGGATACAATGAAGAGAACACATAGCTTCTGTGATATTTTGTCAAAGGTGCATAATCTGAACCTAACCATGAAGAAATTTCAGACAAACCCAAATTGAGGGACATTCTGTGCGATCATTTTTATAGTATCAAGGTTTTGAAAGCCAAGAAAAGAGTTAGGAACTGTTCCAGGACTAAAGCGATAAAAGAATTAAGTACAACCCGATTAAGTATTAAGCACAATTTAGAATTAAGTACAACTGGACCGGATTTTCTGGCTAGAAAGGCGATTACTGGTCCAATTGGTGAAACTTGAGTGGGCTCTGTGGCTAAAATTGTGGCTACATATCAATTTTAACTCCCTGGATTCTGATGTTTCATTGTGGTTTGAGAGAGAATTTCCTTGTTTGTGGGAATTACACTGTATTCACAGGTGATGGGTATCATTGTAGCAATTTACTTTTAAATGGTCCAAGGAAATATTCTGTAAATTATTTAACTTTTCTGTAAATCTTAGATTGTTTCAAAATAAATATTATCTTTAGTATTAAAAGAAGGAGCTCTGGTAGCGTAGTGGTTACAAATTGGGCTGCTAACCTCACGGTCAGCAGTTCAAAACTACCAGTTATTCCGGCTGAGAAAGATGTAGCTTTCTGCTCCCGTAAAGATTTACAGCCTTGGAAATCCTGTGCTGTTGTTATGTGTCTTGGAGTAGTTTAGGACTCTTAGCGACCCTGTACAGGATTTCCAAGGCTGTAAACCTTTGCGGGAGCAGAGCAGACAGCCTCATCTTTCTCCCACAGAACAGCTGGTGGTTTCAAACTGCTGACGTTGTGGTAACCACTACACTACCAGAGCTCCAGCTGGATACTACTATTATCAGGAGGAACCAATTGTTGGAGAAAAATATCATACTTGGCAAAATAGAAAGTCATGAAAAAGAGGAAGATGCTCAGTGGGATGGGATGGATTAACTCAGTGGTTGCAGCAATAAACTCAAATATATCTTCTGTTATAAGGATGGTTGCAAGACCCATGTGATGGTCCATGTTATGTGTCAATTCAAGGATTTGACACTATGTAATCATCTTGCATTTTGTGATCTGATATAAGCAGCTACTCAGTTGAGAGAGGAATTTCCATGGGATTGTGGTCTGTCTCCAGAACATAAATTGATGTTCTGGAGAAGCTTGCTCTCTTGTTGCCTGACCTCTGTGTCTCAGAAAGTAAGCCTATAACTGACCAGCTGAGGCCTCTGGCATATAGCTGATCAGCAGAGGTCTTTAGCCTATTGTCTACCCACAGATCTGGCACTCGCCCCCCACCCCCACAATTTCATGAGCCATTCATTTCTTCAGAAGTGTGTGAGCCGTTTCCTTGAAGTAAGTTTCTCTCAATGTAAATCTATATACACTTCACTGGTTTTGCCCCTCTAAAGAACTCAAACGAAGACAACGAGGCAATGTTTCATTCTGTTATACACGGGCTGCTGAGTTGGAACTGACTCCACAACCCCTGCCTAACAACAACGGATCCTATGTCCTGCCAAAGACTTGGATCCTAAGGCCTATTCTCTTTTGTTTGAAATGGAAATTAGTAAGAGATGGGTATTAAGGGCATGTTTACAACAAACTGAAACTTTCTTCTTCTGTCCTCAGAAAAGTGGAAGACATTTAGAAAAGCAATAACTTTCTCAAGACTTGTTTTCTTATTTAATGCTGTGTTTTTCTAAAATCATCTCTCATACCACTAATAGTGTACATATTTGGTCTACATTTTGGGAAACCCTGGACTGCCACTGCCCAAAGTACTTACGTAATGAATGCTTGTGCTTGCGCAGATGTGTGAGGATAGCCTGCTTCTCTAGCAAATGACTAGTTGCTTCAAAATAGGGGAAGGGCAAAGAGACATGGTCAACTGAAAGTCCTGAGTTCTCTCCAGACTTGATCCTATTTGTCTTTCAATCAACATCATGTTTAGCCTCCGGAGTGTGAATAAAATGTGTTTTGAATTTCAGAATCTAAACACAGTTTCTATTGGCATCTTTACTTGCGTAGTCTGGTGGTGGTGGTGATGATGTGCCGTGGAGTCGGTTCTGACTCCTAGCGACCCTGTGCAGGGTTTCCAAGGCTGTAAATCTTTACAGGAGCAGAACACCTCATCTTTCTCCTGTGGAACAGCTGGTAGTTTTGAACTGCTGACCTTGCGGTTCACAGCCCGATCACACATTTCCTTCCCCAACCTGAACTCTCAGTATCTCCCCTTCCTCTTTGCCCTGACATAGTGAATGGTACTGAAAGGACTCAGCTGCAGTCTTTCCACAGCTTGTTTGGCAGGACTGTAGAACTGCTGCCCCACTGATGAGCAACTCCTGAGCCTGTTTTGCTGAGCTTGTTTTTCAGGAATGGAGAATAGCAGCTGATGAGCAACTCCCTAAACTCTGCCCAGAGGCCATACCTCCTGTAGGGCCAAGCAATCGACAATGTTTTTAATCACCTCCTAATATCCCCTGTGACACTGTGGGATAAAGCACTGGGCCACAGGGCTGGTTAGAATCACAAGGTCTGCAGTTCAAACTCACCAGCCACTCCTTGGAAACCCTATACAAGGTCAATCTGAGTAGGAACCAATTTGAATGCACGTAACAACAGCACTATATCCTGTGATGCTCACCCAGATCTTAAACCACCTCCCAATATCCTGTTATACTAGCCCAGAGGGTGCCATCACTTAGCTTGTAAAGCTGCCTTCCATTCCACCTGTCTGAAACACCCACTTTGCCTTCCCTCCTTGTTGTTGTTTTTGTTGTTATGTGTCGTGGAGTCGTGTACGACTCATAGTGACCCTGAACAGGGTTTTCGAGGCTGTAAATCTTTATGGGAGCAGAAAGCCTCATCTTTCTCCCGCGGGACAGCTCGTAGTTCCAAACTGCTGACCTTGTGGTTCACAGCCAGATTCGTAACCACTACGCTAGCCTTCCCTCCTAAAATCCCTATAAAAGTGTAAAACACCCGACCCTCAGGGTCTGCACTACTCTCTGGTGTTAGGTCCCTTCCCTCACTTGGAAAGTAAATACAGTTCTCTGCTTTGAACGGCCATACTTGTGAAGTGTTTCATACCCCACGACTCCCACCTAACCTAACAGGTACCTCGTTCACCAGTTTTTCATCTAGAGTCTTGATCATCATCTTTGACACATCTTTACCTCCATACCCCCATATATCCGCTCCATAAATACTTCCTGTGATTCTACCTGAGAGCATAGCACAGATGCATACCACCTGAGAGTACAGCACAGAGGCATACCCCATATCTACTGCCTCCATCCCAACTATAGCATCCTAATGGACCACCCACTTCCCCCCTAGACCCTCCTGTTCATTTTCCAAACTGGAGTCAGGGGACATTTGTAAAAGATCAATCAGATCAGATTTATCTGAGTGATAAGAACATGTCATTTCAAATCTTCAAACTGCACTGTCTAATGTTGTAGCCATTAGACACAGATGACTACTTAAGTTTAAATTAAGTTAAATGAAAATTAAATACAGTTAAACATTTGATTCTATGTCAGGCTAGTCAAATTTCAAATAGTCAGTAGTCATATGGAACTAGTGGCCAGCACAAATGATAGAATATCAAAATGTTCAATTTGACTGTGCTGCTTTCAAAGACTTCATACTTCTTTTTGATAAAGTTCAAACATCTTGCCAAAGTCCACAAAGAACCTCTTAGTTGTATCTGAGTCCCCTCTCCAATGTCTCCCTCCACCAATCACTACAAAGTAGCCACAGTCCAGTCACCACAATCTAGCCACAGTGGCCTTCTTGTCATTTCTTAAATGGATTGAGTCCTTTGCCACCTCAGGTTTTTATGCTGGTGTCCCTGTCTGGAATATTCTGCCATTCTGTCTCACTAATTCCTAGTCTTCCTTCAGCCTTCAGTTTAAACAGCCCTTTTTCAGAGAAGCCTTTCTTAACTCCTGAATCTAAATAATTAACCAATTATTATATGCTCTTTTGGTACCCTGTTTTTCTTCCTCTATGTCACTTGCCATATTGGCAATGGTGGTATACTTATTTGTTTGCTTGATTGTGTAAGGAGAGAGACCCCATTTTTTGTTTACTGTTGTTTCTTCATTGTCTAGCGAAATACCTGGCACATAAAATTCACTCCAAAGATTATTTGTTGAGTGAAAGAATGAGTTTACAACAATGTAACATTTTAATTTACAGATTTCTTTGGGAGTTAGGCTGAGCATGGTGTGGGTAGCAGAAATCAGGAAAAACATCACTTTTCCATTTGTCTTTCTACCTACCACTTCCTAGCTGTGAGTCTTGTCTACTGAAGCAATACAAAAAAGGACTTTGTCTCTTGGCTTCATTATTCAATATCAATTCCTCATCTGTGAAATGGGAATACATCCTGTCTGCCTAATGTCTGGGGCCCAACAGCCCATCTCTTGAGAACCATTCCTGCCCCAGTTTATAATTATGTAATTCTTTGTTCAGAAAGCTGGTTTCCCCTATTGGCAAATTTGGAACTAAGTATCCTTCTACAGAGGTTAATTGCACAGAAAATGTAATTTGTGGGCCATCAACTTTTCCCCCCTCTCATGTTTATGCTATTAGGCTGCCATTAATGCTGAGCTTAGAAATGTCCTAAAAGTATCAGGAAGGAAAGGGAAAGCAAGGAGAAGCCTAATATCTGAAACACACATAATTTGGATCATGTACCATGAAAAAGGGAGAGTTGATGTTGCCTGAGAAAGAGCTCACTATTGAAAGCCATTGCCACACAACCTGATTAGTGAAACAAACCTGTAACAATGCCTAGCCCACAGGAGACAAAAATGCCTCCTACTTAGAGTCATTAAGTGTAGAATCTGAGGGGATGAAAGCAGTTCTCAACTCCAAACAAACCAATAAATCCAAACTAGGAAGACTTGAGCCCTGGTCTCTTAACTTGCTACTGAGAGCCCTTTTAAGGCATCATTGCCACAGCTCCGGATAATAGGGAGTTAGAACTGATTTTGCTGAATGCTTCTTTATCATTTCCCATTTGCCTACTACCAAAGTTGCCCTATCAGGAATGGCAGGTAGGATGCATAATTATGATATTATGATGATATCACAAAGGTGTTAGGGGAAAGCTTTTTTTTTTTTTTTCCACCCTGAGAGCCAGATATTTGAATACTGCTCTGAGTCAATAAAATCTCTTTCTCATCCTTCTGTTTCATAGCCATTTGGACTCAGATTTCCTCCATCATGAGACAACACAGAAACCAACTGTTTCCTGTGTCTTCACCCACAGGACTTGGGCTTACTGCAGGGTCCAGAACAGGAAAGTGGTTCTCTTGACTCCCTGCATCCCGCCAGTGATTTCTCTCTACCTGGTCTACCATTTAGAGACATACTAAACATAGTATCAGGAGGGACCAGTCCCTGGAGAAGGACAAGCAAGATTAGAGAAAAAGAGCAAGATGGATTGGTTCAGTGGCAACAGTGATGTGCTCAAATGTAGCATCGATTGTGAGGTTGGCACAAGACTGGACAATGTTTCGTTTGTTGTACATAGGGTTGCTATGAGTCACTACCGACTAGATGGTGCCTAACAATAAGTGAACAGGAACACATGTTACTCTGTTCCTTCTGAGCAGTCTGGGATCCATGTGAGATGCTTTGCTGTTGTCCAGTGCTCCAGGAGAAATTTTGCTTTGAACCCTTTATGGGAGGTCAGCCAACAACTCTCATGTTCCCATCACAGATTTTGAGCTTATTTCACTGAGTCTCTGGTTCTTCCCTGAGCTAAAAAAGCAAATCTTTATTAAGTTCAATGCCACTGCTTTCCCAAATAGACAACATGCATGACCCAGTAGCCTCCAACCTAGTCCCACATCTAGACTTGACATGGAAAAGTCAGATAGGTTTCTTTCTAATGAAATCAACAGAGACTCAGGCAGAGCTCAGCTCTCATCCCACCACTTTACTGAGTCATCATCTTCTACAATCACCTAGTACATGCCAGGCACTGGGTACAAAGCAAATGATGAGCACTGTCAGAGAAAGAGTCAGGCTCTTAGTGTCTAGCTCATATTCATTCCTTCATCTAAGTATGCATCAAATGGGTATTGATCCCTCACTCAGCCCACATACTGGAGGTAAGGTTGTGGTCCCCTAGAGCCAACAAGGTCAAACCCATTGGGGACCTCATTTCTCAATAGGATGAGCAAATAAATTATATCCACAAACCTTTCTGAGTCCCTTCTGTGAGATACAAATTGAGTTAGGTCTTGGGGCTGGGGAAAAGAGAAGCTAGACTGTGGGGAATAGAAATTGGAATAACCTCTCTACCTTTGTAGAGATCTCACTCAGTAGGGAAAATAAGTCTGAAATAATTCTAACACAAAGTGTAAAATTAGTTACAGAGTATAAGAAATATGTTTTTTGAATCTTCTTGAAATCTGTACCTGAGAAAAGGGTCAGAAGGTAGAGTATCTTGGGAGTAAAAAACCACTGATTTCCCATCCTTTCCTCTCTCTATCCAGTGCTCTCTCCTCTCTCTATCACACATACAAACACCCACACACCCTAGATTATTCTAACAGTATACGATAACCAAGGAAATGACTGCTCCAGTGATTAAATCTAACTATATTCTCTAAAGAAACACACTAGGAGGCATAGGCCGTTCGGCAGGAATAAAGAGATCCCAAATTAACCACAATATGGTTGGCATAACTGCAGTTCTATCTGTCAGGGTCAGTGGTGATGATAGATAGGCAGACAACAAGGAGTCCTTATTCTGCCATATACACAGAAGCTTCTCCCTGGATTTCCTATGCTGGCTTCTGAAAATCACTACTTGTGCCACTAACAGGGCTGCTGATTGAAGAGCTAAGCAGATTTTCTTCTGAAAGTCAGGATGACACAGTGAAACTGGCCTATTGCTGCTCTTCCTCAAGTATCCTTTTGGAAAGTTGGCACTTCTGCACAGAAATGAAATTTGCCAGGCCTAGCAGGCTAAAGGTCAAGTGATAAAATCCAAAAGCTAAGCTCCAGGAGTAAAGAACAGAGATTCACAGCCTCATGAAGACCTGAAGAATTTGGATCCGGATTGAGGGATGAAAACTCCCTGTCTAGAAATCAATTAGTATTTGTTGAACACTTACAATGTGTCAAGTAGATAATAGATGATAGATATATAGACATGGAGTCCTGGTGTGGTGCCGCAGGATAATCCATTGGCTCACAGGTCAGTTTGAACCACAAGGTCGCCAGTTCAAACTCACCAACCACTCCTTGAAACCTTCGGAACTGACTTGAGGGCACTTAATAACAACATATAGATAATAAATATTTAATCTCACACAGTAATACACTCACATACTTTCTCTCTTTCTCATACACATATATGAGGGTAAGTTAAAAAGTATTGCTACAAAGTCATTGTTGTTGTTAGTTGTCATCGATTCGATTCCGACCCACAGCAACCAAGGAGCAGCTAGTGAGCTTGGACCACCGATCTTGCAGTTCAAATAGTTTTGCCACACCAGGACTCCTACAAAGCCATAGGAATCAAACAAAAATATATAATGTGAAGCTACTGTTGGAGGACATAGCATCCATCTAATACACCAAGGTTGAGATGCTTCTAAAGGCAGTCTCCATTTCCATCACAACTTACCTGCTGACTCTTCCATAGTAGCAAGGGCTGTCCTAAGAGAAACCAATCTCATCTACACTAGAGCCCTCCTCTTGATCTTTATAGTTCCTTTTATTCCCCAAGCTCAAAGAACATCCAAAAGTAAAACGATTTGAGTACCTATTGTTAGTTGTTGTCGAGTTGGTTCTGACACAACAGAATAAAACACTGTCTGGTCCTGCACCTGATCAATGCTAAACTGAAGCCCAAGTGCTGCCTCTGTGCCAATTCATCTCATTGGATGTCTTCCTTTTTTTCACTGACCATTTTACCTAGCATGATGTCCTTCTCCAGGGACTGGTTCCTCTTGGTTATAACTTCAAAGTACAAGAGAAGTCTCACCACCTTAGCTTCTAAGGAGCATTCTGACTGTACACCTTCCAACACCAATTTATCTCTTCTTCTAGCAGTTCATGGTACTTTGAGTATTCTTCTCCAGCACCATGAACACAAATGTGTCAATTCTTCTATGGTTGTTCTTATTCATTGTCCAACTTTCATATGCAGCTAAAGCCACAGAAAACACTGCTGTTTTAGCATGATGTAAATCATAAAGCACAGAATTCTTCAGAGAAGGATTAGAGAGTTGGAAACATTGTCTTCAAAGTGTATAGACCAAGATAAAGGATTTATCTGAAAACGAGAGCTCCATATTGTGATATTTTCATTTATAAAGGGTTCTATGACTAGTCTGTCAGTTTATCATGCTATGGTGGCTTTTGTGTTGCTCTGATGCTAGAAGTTATGCCACCAGTATTTTGGATGCTGGCTGGTAGACAGGTTTCAGCTGAGCTTCCATAGTAAGACAGATTCAGAAAAAGGAGAGGCGGACTACTTCTGAATTATTAATCACTGAAAACCTTATGACTAGCAGGGAGACACTGATGGAGCACACCAGAATATTGAATATTGAAACATGATGAATAGCACCAGAATATTGGCAGATACAGTGCCAGAAGATGAGCCCCTCAGGTTGGTAGGCACTCAAAATATGGCTGGAGATGAGCTGCCTCCTCAAAGTTGAGTTAACCATGATGACAAATGGAGTAAAGCTTTCCAGACCTTCATTTTCAGATGGGGCACAACTCAAAATGAGGAGAAACCATTGCAAACATCCACTAATAACTGGAAAATAGAATATATGAAGCATGAATCTAGGAAAGGTAGAAGTTGTCAAAAATGAAATGGAATGCATAAACATCAGTATTCTAGGCATTGTTGTTGTTGTGCCAATGAGCTGTTTCTGACCCAAAGTGAACCTATACAGGGTTTATGAGAAAAAGCTGGTGAGTTTGAACAGCCAACCTTGTGGTTCAAACCAACCTTGCCAGAGAGTGCTTATCTTATAGTGCCACACTAGGAGTCTGCTTCTTGGTCATTTTGAATCTAATAATCACATGGTTTACTATGCTGTAAAATTACAAATTGAAGATAAATGGCATTGCATTAATCATCAAAATGAATGTTTCAAAATGTACCTTGAAGTTTAATGCTATCTGTGATAGGATGATATCCATACTCCTACAAGAAAGACAAGTTCATACCACTATTATTCAGATTTATGCCACTAAAAAGGCAGTGATGATGAAACTGAAGACTTCTGCTAACATCTTTAGTCTGAAATTGGTCAAAATGCCATCAAGCTGTTTTGATCATTACTGGTGATTAGAATGCAAAGGTGGGAAACAAAGAAGAAGGATCAGTAGTTGGAAAATATGGTCTTGGTGATAGAAATGATGCTGGAAATCCCATGATAGAATTTTGCAAGACAATGACTACATTGCAAATACCTCTTTAAAACAACATAAAAAACTAATATACACATTGTTAAATTGACTACATCTGTGTAAAGACACAGTGGAAAAGCACCGTATCGTCAGTCAAAAGAAGGTCAGGGGCTGCCTATGGAACACACTATCAATTGCTCACATGCAAGTGCAGAATGAATCTGAAGACAGCTAAATTAAGTCCACGAGAACCAAAATATGACCTTGAACATATCCCACCTGAATTTAAGGAAGGTATGAAGAACAGATTTGATGTATTAGACACTAATGACTGAAAAACAGAAGTTGTGGATGACAACAACGTCATACAGGAAAAAAGTGAAAGGTTATTAAGAAGATAAAGAAGACCTCCTTCCAAGACTGAAACTCAAAGAGAATACATGAGCAGGCATGTAATCTTGCTGGTGACCATGTTGGTCTACTGCTGAGGAGAAGTGGGGAGAAAGCAACAATGAAGATGTGGGCTGAGTCTGAGCATGCTCAATAGACTCCTGTCAACCTGGAGTATGGTGACCTGGTTGGCCAGCAGTATGGTGAGACCTGAGGACTCCTGAGCCCATAGACAAGGACATAGCCACAGAGGGCTAGAGCAAAGAGTGAAGCATCCAGGTGATATGAAGTGAGGGAAGATGCACAACAATGCCCATACTTGCAGGTAGTACCCATTTGACCTAGCTTTGATGGCTGGATGATAAGAACTCGACTAGAGGAAGAAAGAAGAGAAAAAAAAAATTTTTTTTTTAATAAAGAAAACAAATGTAATTTGTTACAATTTTATGAACTTGACCTATACTTATGGATGTAGTAGCTTAAAATACCAACCAAGAGGAAAGGAATCTTCACAGCAACAACCATTCCCATCCTCCCTCTGTACCCAGGGTTGATAGGGATGGGCAACTTAGACTTTGGCTACCTAAAATGGGGGGCTATAAAGGCACAAAGTGACTGGCTTACAAGTTTTCAAGAGGGAGTCTAGTTTCAGAGTGTATGGAGGAAGGTAGAATCTCCACTAAGTGGGTTTTGACCTGTCTAGATGGGGCTGGTGAAAGGAGATAAGGATAAGACTCTTGTAGTTCAATAGTGAGTAATTGTTATCACTGATTGCGATTGTTGCAACTGTAAAGGTAGATGTTTAGTAGCAAAAAGAGGGGAGTGGTTGATCTTGCAGTCCAGGAGTGGAGGACCCTGGGACCATAATGGGAGAAGAGTGGGGGTGGAGTGTGGGACCGTATTCAGATAAACAGCAATGCCAGAGATGGAGGCAGAGATGATGACAAGGAGAGATGGAGTGGCTGGGGACTCTAGACTCATGCAGGGAGAGGGGCTGGGCTGTGTGCTGGCACCCGGGGGGCAGGCTTGCAGGGTATGCCCTTTAGGTATTTGAATGATTGCATATTCCTGAGTGTTTTGGTGTACATCAAAAAAAAAAAAAAAAAAAAGGAATAGAATCAAAGGCTGTAGAATGATGATGCATGGGGGGATTGTAATCATTGGAATAAAATGAAATATGGCAAGATGAGTGTAAAGCTGATTGATGTTCTCTCATGTAAGCTATCACTCAATTCACAATAAAAAATTTTAAAAAAGAAGAAAGAAAAGACCAAAATGGATGTCAAAAGAGACTCTGGAACTTGCTTTCCAGCCTAGAGATGCTAAACCAAATGGAAGAAATGAAGAGGTAAAAGAACTGAACAGAAAATTTTGAAGGGCAGCTTAAAAAAAACAAAGTCAAATATTATAATGAAATGTGAAAAGATCTGGAGTTAGGAAGCAGAAAGGGAAGAACAAACTCAGCTCTTCTCAAGCTAAAATAACTGAGGAAAAAATTCTAGCCTCGACTTTCAATATTGAAGGATTCTTTAGGCAAAATACTGAATGATGCAGAAAGCATAAAAAGAAGATAGAAGGAATATACAGAGTTGCTGTTCCAAAAAGAAATAATCAATGTTCAACTATTTCAAGATGTAGCATATGATTAAGAGGCAATGGTACTGGATGAAAAAGTGCAAGGTGCATTGAAGACATTGACAAAGAACAAGACAAATTGAAATCTTTCCAAAAACTGATGGAGGCACTCATTCATCTATGCCAAGAAATTTGGAAGACATGTACCAACTGATTGGAAGATTTGGCCAACTGATTAGAAGATTTATGCCCACTGCAAAGAGAGGTAAAAAAAAAAAAAAGGACTTCAGAACTCATCAGACAATATCGTTAATATCACATGCAAGAAAATTTTGCTAATAATAATTCAATGTACTGCAGCAGCACATTGACAGGAACTGCCTGGAATTCAAGCCAGATTCAGACAAGGACGCAGAGAAATATCATTGCTGACATCAGATGGACCTTGGCAGATAGCAGAAAATGCCAATAAGATGTCTACCTGTGGTTTATTGACTATGCAAAAGCTTTTGACTGTCTGGATTATGAAACGCTATGGACAACATCACAGAGAATGAGTATTCCAGAACACTTAATTCCAGAACACTTAAATATGCTCATGAAGAATCTGTACATAGACCAAGATGCAGTTGCTTGAACAGAACAAGGGGACAGTGAATGGTTTAAGATTAGAAAAGGTGTGCACGAGGGTTATATTCTTTCACCATACTTATTCAATCTGTATGCTGAGGAAATAAACCAAGAAGTTGGATTATATGAAGAAGAAAGTGGCATCAGGATAGAAGGAAGACTGATTAACAATTTGCGATATACAGACAACAGAACCTTGCTTGCTGAGAGCAAAGAGGACTTAAAAATACTTACTGATGAAGATCAAAGACCACAGTATGTGTTGTACCTCAATGTAAAGAAAACAAAAACCTTCACCACAGAACCAATAAATAACATCTTGACAAATGGAGAAAAAGATTGAAGTTGCCAAAGACATCATTTTGCTTCAGTCCACCATCAATACTCATGGAAGTAGCTGTCAAGAAATCAAATTATTAGATCTATCTGCTGCACAAGGCCTTTTAAAAGTGTTCAAGAGTAAAGATGTCAGGGTGAGGAGTAAAAATGTGCCTGACCCAGGCCATGTTATTTTTCAATAGCCTCATATGCATGTGAAAGTTGGACAATGAATAAGGAAAACTGCACAAGAATGGACAGATTTGAGTTATGGTATTGGAGAAGAATATTAAAGGTACCATGGATTCCAAGAAGAACAAACAAATCTGTGTTGGAAGAAGTACAACCAGAATGCTCCTTAGAAGCCAAAATGAGCAGTCTTCGTCTCTTATATTGGGACATATTATCCAAGAAGGACCAGTCCCTGGAAAAGAACATTGAGCTTGGTAAAGTGGAGGGTCAGTACAAAAGAGGAACACCCCAACAATAAGGATTGGCACATTTGTAGCAGCAACGGGCTCCAGCATAGCAGCAATTGTGAGGATGGCGCAGAACTGGGAGGGGTTGCATTCTGTTGTATATAGGATTGCTATGGTTCAGAACTGAGTCAATGGCACCTAACAACAGTAATAGGATTTTATAACAATATTCTTCACTTACCCTCAGTTATCTATAGCATGAATTTCTAATAATTTTGGAGCAATTTAATACACATTTAAATGAATGGATTTTGCCAAATAAGCCTACAAAAATTCTGTCAAGTTGCTCAGTATTTCTCAAACTGAGGGAACTGAAGAAAAAACTCAAGCCTCCACTTGCAATATTGAAGGATTCTATGGGCAAAATATTGAATGATGCAGAAAGCATCAAAATAAGATGGAAGGAATACACAGAATCACTGTACCAAAAAGAAATGGTTGATGTTCAACTATTTCAAGAGGTAGCATATGATCAAGAACCAATGATTCTGAAAGAAAAAGTTCAAGGTGCATTGAAGGCTTTGGCAAAGAACAAGGCACTGGGAATAGATGAAATACAAATTGTGCACTCATCTATGCCAAGAAATTTGGAAGACCTGGCCAACTGACTGGAAGGAGATCCATATTTTGCCCATTCCAAAAAGAGGTGACCCAGGGGAATACAGAAATCATCAGACAATACCATTGATGTTTCATGTGAGTAAAGTTTTACTAAAGATAATACAAAAGCAGCTGCAACCATACACTGACAGAGAACTTCCAGATGTTCAAGCTAGATTCAGAAGAGTATGTGGAATAAGAGATATCATTGCTGACATCTGATGGATATTAGCTGAAAGCAGAGAGTGCCAGAAAGATGTTTTCCAGTGCTTTACTGACTACACAAAGGCTTTCGGTTGTGTGGATCATGACAAGCTATGGACGACATTGCAGAGAATAAGTATTCCAGAACACTTAATGGTACTCATGAGGAACCTGTACCTAGACCTAGAGTCAGTTGTTCGAACAGAACAAGGGAACACTGAATGGTTTAAAATCAAGAAAGGTGTGCAACAATGTTGTATTCTTTCACCATGCTTATTCAATCTATATGATGAGCAAATAATCCTAGAAGCTGTATCTATGAAGAAAAACATGGCACCAGAATTGGAGGAGGACACATTAACAACCTGCAATATACAGATGATACAACCTTGTTTGCTGAAAGTGAAGAGGACTTAAAATACTTACTGATAACGATACAAAGCCATAGCCTTCGATATGGGTGGCACCTCAATGTAAAGAAAACAAAAATCCTCACCACTGGACCAATAAACAACATCCATATAAATGGAGAAAAGATTGAAGTTTTCAAAGACTTCATTTTGCTCAGATCAACCATTAACCCTCCTGGAAGTAGCAATCAAGAAATCAAACGATGTATTACATTAGGCAAAGCTGCTGCACAAGACTTCTTTCAAGTGTTGAAGAGCAAAGATGTCAGCTTGAGTACTAAGATGCACCTTACCCAAGCCATGGTATTTTCAATAACTTCATATGCATGTGAAAGTTGGACAGTGAATGAGGAAAATCCTAGAAGAATTGATGCATTTGAGCTATAGTGTTGGAGGAGAATATTAGCAGTACCATGGACTGCCAAAAGAACAAACCAATCTGTATTGAAAGAAATGCAGCCAGAATGCTCCTTGGAAGCCTAGGTGGCCAGACTTTGTCTCTCATATTGGGACATATTGTCAGGAGAGATTAGTGCCTGCAGAAGGATATAATGTTTGGTAAAATGGAGGGTTGGAGAAAAAGAAGGAGACCCCCAATGAGATGGATTGGCACAGTGGCAGTAGCAGTGGGCTCAGGAGTAGCAACGATTGTGAGGTTAGCCCATGACCAGGTAGTGTTTCGCTCTGTTGTGCATAGGGTCTCTATGAGTTGTTACCAACTCAATGGCACCTAACAGCAAATAAATCAAGTTGTTCTGACTCATTATCAACCCTCTATAGGGTTTCTGAGGAGCAGCTGATACCCACATAAATATATGAGTATGTATTTCTTCCACCCACTCACAAGAAGTATGTCTCATCAATCTTTTTGGTCTTTAGAAAACCTTCTCCTGATTCTGACATTTTTTCATTCGATTAAAAATGTTGTCAATTGGCATGAAGGCATGCTGTTCATTGTACTGAAGATCATAGAATGTAACCTAAACTACATACTTAAGCACTGTTAGTTTTTGCTGCATGGCAACCCACCCTTAACTTGTTGTTGTTGTTATGTGCCGTGGAGCCAGTTCTGACTCATAGCAACCCTGTACAGGGTTTCCGAGGCTGTAAATCTTTACAGGAGCAGAATGCCTCATCTTTCTCCCGCGGAACATCTGGTAGTTTCGAACTGCTGACCCTGAGGTTCGCAGCCCGATTCATAACCACTACGCTACCAGAGCTCCTTAACTTAGTGACTATTTATTTCCCTCATAATTCTGCAGGGTTGGTCTCAAGTGGGTGGTTGTGCTCACTCATGGAGGTCATGCTGAGATGATTCATTTCTATTTAACATGGCCTCTCATTTTCCGGCAGGCTATCATAACCAAGATTTTCATGGCAATCAAATACAAAGTTCTACCACATTATACTGGTCAGTGCAAGTCAAAAGCCAGTCCACACTATTTTCATGGGAGAAGCTACAAAGTCATGTGACAAAGGCACATAGACAGAAGGAATGAAATAAGTGTGGCCATTGTTTTCAACCAACCACAATCATTTTATCTGATAGTATTCTGAAAACTAAAATTTAAAAATCAAGACATGCATGATTGTCTTGAGCAACTCCTTCATTGTATAATTGAGGAAATGAGATTCACTGTGGAAGAGTAACTTACTCAAGATCACACAGCTTGTAAATAGTTATATCAATTTCCCTGTGTTGAACTAATGCAACAGACCGTATGGTAAAGGGTAAGCCAAACAAGGAGGGCAAGATGAATCATTGGTGTTAAAAATAATGAAAATTTCCATTTCAATTGCTTGCCCAGGATAAGTCATGAAAAACTACACAGCCTACACTTCAAGCCACATCATGGCAACATTTTCCCAGTGAGCCTACTCTTCTTTATTGAGAATTCAATGATTGATAGCACAAAGGCTGTAATTAGAGGTATCTTTTAAAAATCTCTTCAAGACAAATGGCACAGGTATTGAATTGCTCTGCTGTGACCCAATTTGGGTTTTTCAGAACAAAGAAAGAGACAGAAATCTTCAGTACAGTTGTCATTTTTCATTAATATACCAAGAAGAATATGGCAGTTCATTGCGTGCAATTCATCATTGTTCTTTTGTATACATTTTGATGAGCTTTTTAAATCCCCTTGGTAAACAGCAGATATTATGGGCTCTTTATTAAAACTTGGGAGCAACTAGGCATAAAATGAAATATAGCTACGTCCCAACAAGCCCAGCATTACATTAATAGAAATGTTTCACCAACATAAGTTACACTGGTAGATTTTGCTGAGGTATATTTTTATACTTCACATTTATGATTTGGGAGGGGTGGAAATCTAGCTAGCTACCATTAGGCAGAGTACATAATTCCTAGCAAGAAACAATAAAAGTCCTTTCTATGAGGCTCTGGATCTGGGGCTCAGGGCCATAGTCCTAGGGGAATATCCAGATCAACTGGCACAATATAGTCAACAAATAAAATATTCTACATCCTATTTTGTGAGTAGCAACTGGGGTCTTAAAAGCTTATAAGAGTTAATCTAAGGGGCAACTATTGTTCTTTCCCCATCTGGTGTACAAAAGAGTGAAGAAAATCAAAGATGAATGGAAGTAACAAGTCCAAAGGATTAATGGACCACACAACCTGAGACCAGAAGAACTAGATGGTACCTGAGTGACCACTACCAACAGCTCGGAAAGGTATCACAGGTCTGGAGAGAGTGGAAGAAAAATGTGGACCAAAACTCAAAAACATGAAAAAGGCCAAGTTTACTGGTCAGACAGACATTGGTGGACGCCTAAGAGTATGATCTAAGGTGATTACCCTTCAGGTCTGAAACTAAACTTACACCTTTGGCTCAGTTTTCAACCAAACAATAGACAGGTCTACAGGGTGAACCAGAACACAAGAACACAAGGAAGGTGTGTGTGCATTAGAACACTCCTTAGAACAGTCAACCATTTGAGATCAAAGAACAACATTTGTCTGAGGACCAAGTTCAGAGGTAGGATGGGTTAGGAAACACGGAATAGAAACAGGGAAGAAATAGGACATCGTTTCTCAGAAAGGTCTTTTGATCACTTGGGAGTCATGTTTCTTCATGTGAGCTGAATTGTCTGTTTTCTTTGAGACATTGTGGTGCTGTATTTGTGTTTAACTGATGATTATATGTTGATATGTTCTTAAGCACTCACTACTTATCTCCTGGACTCCTGGTGTGATGCTGTAAGATCAATACTGCACTGTGAGCCACAAGGTTGGAAGTTCAAACCCACCAGCTGCTCCTTATACTCCTATACAGGGTTGCTATTAGTTGGAACCAACTCAACGGCACTTAACAACAACTTATCTATGGGTGGATGTGCTAGAGAATATGAGTGTGTGAGTTCTCTGTATGTTGTTGATGCAGCACAGCTGAGGGTGGGTTTGATTGGTGTGGGTTTGATCAGGTGGTACAGAAGCAGGCCCTCAACAAGTAGATGTGGCTGCAAAGAGGTATATGTGTGTCTGGGCTATATGGGCATGGTTGCTATCTCCCATCAGGTGGGACAAGAGGGGGGAAAAAACGGGAAAGCAAACAATAGGAAAAAAAAAAAAGTAGACCAACAACAATAAGAAAAAAGAATTTAACGACTAAAAAGAAAAAATAGAAGGAAAAATAAAAGGGAAGAAAAAATAAATTTAAAATATAATAAGTAAAACTATTGTTGTTAACTGCTGTTGAATCGGTTCTGACCCATAGTGACCCCGTACAGGGTTTCCGAGGAGTGGCTGGTGAGCTTAAACTGCCAACCTTGTGTTTCAAACTGACTTTGTAGTCCAACACATTAATGCCAGAGGGCCAAGAAGAAAAGAAAAAGAATAATAAAGTTAAAAATAAAAAAATTAAAAGCTAAGAGGAAATTTTAAAAGAGAAAGTAAAGGAAGGGGAAAAAGAAAAAAGGAAAGAGAAAGGAGAAAAATAAAGGAAGGAAAAGAAAACAAAGGAGAAAACTGGGCATGGGCAGGACTTAGAGAGGCGAAATCCTTGGAGGCAGAGCACCTGATATGAGGCACATTGCTTCCAATCAAGGATCTCACAGGATGGAGGTGGGGTGAGTAGGTGGGACACTGGCCTAGATGTTGTCTGTGGTTAGGGAGTCTGATCCAGAAGTAGTTCATGTTGGCTCAGAATGTGGTGGAAGTCAGGGTGATTGATCCTAAAAGCAACTTTTTCAGGCCCAGAAGGCAGCTGTGGACAAGGCAGCTGGTTATAAAACAAATTGTTTGCCTCCCAAGAGTGGTCAGGACTAGGCACTGCATGCTGTGCTATTCTCGTTTTCAGACCACAAACAGAACTGAGGATGATCAGGGTGGGGGATGTCACAACTGCTGGGTGGGTGAGGTTGGGGGCTGGTCACACTTCTGATTACCAGAATAGTGTGAGGAACAAGAAAGGATCCTTCCTTTCTTGTCACCAGCACTAGCGTGCACTTGTGTGATCAGGCATCTGCCTCATACCATCTGTCTCCTCTCTTGCCATTTCAACTTTCCAAGGAGCCAGCTGATAGATTTGAACCAATAACCTTCTGGTTAGCAGTTAGTCACCCCAGAGTAAGATAGGCAGGATTTTTATTTAGCCTCCATGACATGCTAGATGGTAAACTTTGGATCATGAGACTGATGGACATCTTTAAAGGGTAACTGAGAATTTTAAATCACTTGAAGTGGAAGCTGCTAGATTATGGCAGATATTCAGCTTTCCCCCAAAGTCATAATTATGTTTTTAGACTTTAATATGAATAGAAATCCCTTGGGGATCTTCTTTTCAATACAGATTCTAGGGTGTCATCCCCAGACATGTGACTGAGGTGGTCCGAGCCTCAGAAAGTCACCATTATTTACAAGGTTTCCAGAAGTCGCTGATATAATTCATCTTTGCACCTCACTTTGATACTCACAAGAGGTAAGTCTCAATTCCATTGATGACTCCTTCCTACTTGTGATAATTAGGTTTTGTGTCCACTTGGCTGGGCCAGGATTTTCAGTAGTTTGACCATTAAAATGTAGTCATTTCACATGATGGCATCTGCTATGAACAGCAATCAACTGAAAGGAAGTTTCCTTGGGGTTGTGGCCTGTTTCTAATATACTGAACACACAAACAAAGATTTCTTGCATTCTGCTGAATCTGAATTCTGCATCTGGCTTGTTGTCCAACATCTGGTTCTTTGGATTTGAACCAGAAGTCAGCTCTATAGCCTGCCAATTCGGGAAGTCATCATCAGCCTGCCATCTTACCTGCCAGATCTGCTTGCCTGTGGTCTGACCTGCCCATCTTGGCTCATCAACTCTATAGTTACATAAGTCAGAAGCCTCCAGCCCTACAGCTGATCAATGCACTTGGGACTTGTCCACCTCTACAACTGTGTGAGCCATTTCCTTGATATAAATATTGTGTGTGTGTGTGTGTTTGCACGCACGTGGTGTCCTGGTATGGTGCTGTAGGATAAATATTAGATAGGCTGCTAACTGCAAGGTTGGAGGTTTAAACCCACCAGTTACCCCCTTGGTTGCTTTGAGTTGGAACTGTCTCAATGGCACTTAACAACAATGTTGTTGTTGTTATCAGGTACCATCGACTCGGAACCAATTCATAGCGACCCCATGCACAGCAGAACGAAACAATGTCCGATCCTGGGCCAACCTCATTAATGCTGCCACACTTGAATCCATCAATGATGCCACCTGGCCAATCCATCTCGTTAGGGGTCTTCCTCTTTTTCTCTGACCTTCCACCTTACCCAGCATGACATTCTTCTCCAGCGACTGTTCCCGCCTGACAATATGTCCAAAGTATGAGAGACGAAGCTTAGCCATCCTGGCCTCCAAGGAGCACTCTGGCTGCACTTCTTCCAAAACAGATCTATTGGTTCTTTTGGCAATCTATGGCACTTTCAGTATTCTCCTCCGACACCACAATTCAAAGGCATCAATTCTTCTACGATCTTCCTTATTCACTCACTGTCCAGCTTTCGCATCCATATGAGGTTATTGAAAATACCATGGCTTGACACTTTAGTCCTCAAGCTGACATCTCTGCTCTTCAATACTTCAAAAAGTTTCTGTGCAGCAGATTTGCCCAATGCAATACATCGTCTGATCTCTTGACTGCTGCTTCCGCGAGTGTTGATAGTTGATCCAAGAAGAATGAAGTCCTTGACAACTTCAATCTTTTTTCCATTGATAAGAATGTTGTTTATTGGTCCAGGTGGTGAAGATTTTTGTTTTCTTGACATTGAGATACAATCCATACCGAAGGCTGTGTGTGCTCTTTGATCTTCATAAGTAAATGTTTCAAATCCTCTCCACTTTCAGCAAGCAAGGTTGTATCATCTGCATATCGCAGGTTGTTAATGAGTCTTCCTCCAATCCTGATGCCACGTTTTTCTTCATAGAACCCAGCTTCTCGTATTATTTGCTCAGCATACAGGTTGAATAAGTATGGTGAAAGAACACAACCTTGTCACACACCTTTCCCAATTTTAAAATATTCAGTGTTCCCATGCTCTGTTCGAACAACAATAACATATGTGTATGCATTTGGTTTTTAAGTTCCTTTGAGTCAGTTCTGACTCATAGTTACTCTGTATATGGTTTCCAAGGAGCAGCTGGAGAATTTGAACCACCGACCTTGCAGTTCAAACCAACCTTACTGTGGTCCAGTGCATTATCCCTCAGCGCCACACCAGGACTCCATATGTATATGTATGTACATATGGAGTCCTGGTGTGGCACTGTAGGATAAGCACTGGACTGCTAACTACAAGGTTGGTGATTCAAGCTCACCAGCTGCTCCTTGGAAATCCTATAGCATATAGGATTTGAGTACACAATATACTCATAGGACTGCTATGAGTCAGAACGGACTCAACAACACTAAGCAACAACAACAAAGTGTGTGTATATATATGAGTTATAAATATAGTATGAGAGTTAGTGAATAGACCAGAAGCAGGGATGAGCATTCTATGTACATATTTTCAAAGTCCATGAACTTTGACATATATTTTGCCTTAAGAAAGAGAAAATGTTATATAATAAGCTTATAATAATAATAATAATTGCTCCTGGAGAGAAATAACCCTGTATTAAGCTAGAGGAAATGTCATATTTAATCAAATCTAAGATGCTCAGAAATACAAATGCTGTCATTTGTAACTGTCAGATGCCTTCCATTGTAAGTAACATTACAATTTCAGATATGTTAAAAGATGAGAAAATGTGGGTCTTGTTACTGCTGTCAGCTGCTGTCAAAACAGTCACTGACTCATGGCAACCCAGCACAACACGGCTGGACCATTGTGATCTAGAGGGCTATCACTGGCTGATTTTTGGAAATGGATTGCCAGGTCTTTCTTCCCAGTCCATCTTAGTCTGGGAACTCTACAGAAGCCTGTTCAGCATCAGAGCAACATTCATGTTTCTACCTGTAGATGGAATCAATACAAACAGGAGATTCTTATCAGGGTATATGGAGTATTCTTTAGATGTGGGCTGTGCAATTAAGCCTCTTTTTCTTTCTTCTCACCAAATCTTCAGTAAAGTTGGAATTGCTCATCTATGCTTTATTTGTGGGTGAATTCTTTGATGTATTTCAATTTTATTTCCGTTTTGGCAGTCAGTAAAGAGACATCTCAAGCTGGAGGAACTGAAGGATAATGAAATTGCTGCCAACTGGTTTTCTGAATCAGGCTTTAACCTCATTCATACCCAAGGAAACGATGGTGGCAGAGCACTAAGTGGTCTGTGTGACATCCATCAGTAGATCTGAAGCCTAGCTGGAGTGCAGATCCCTGGAGTCCTCTCTGTCTCCGGGTGGTGGGCTCCTTCCAGAATCAGGGAGCTGACCCTTCTGTAGGCTACATCTAATGTTTAGTTCTTTAAAACTAGTTGTGGTTGCAAATTTCTAGATTCCAAGAGACCTAGGACATTCAATGGGGTATTCTGTTGCTCATGCTCCAATCTAACAAGAGTGTATATACATCGTTCAATCACTGCCGTAGTGGTTGCAGTCCTGTGTAAAAGCCCTCCCTGTTTCCCCAGGTGTCAAAGTAACTATGCTACCCACTGATCATAGCAAAAAGATGTGTGTGGTCATGAAAATAGAGAGTTTTGCTTACAACTGAGTGTCTACTACAAAGTAAAGAAGGCATTGGCGCCCTCTTTTGACCTCATTTAAAGGAGAAATGGCTGACCATGGTGAGGGACAAGCATGAGCCCACTCCTGGTAGCTTCCTGATGGGCATGTCACTATAAGTCACAGGTGCTATGACTCTTGCCACTCTGTTGTTGTTAAGGGCCACCCAATCAGTTCTGACTCAAAGAGACTCTATGAAGGGTTTCTGAGGCTTGTAAATCTTGGCAGGAGCAGAAAGTTTCATTGTTCTCCCTCAGAGCAGCTGGAGTGTGCAACCACCAACCTTGTAGTTAGCAATTCAGTGCTTATCCCCTTGGCACTCTAGGTGCCCCCAATTTAAACTCAAACTGTCTTATTAGAAAGACCAGATCTACAGGTACAGTTCTCAGCATTCATCCTCAAGCAGCAAAGAAAACCTGTTCTGTCTTTGAAAATTAAATGGAATGCTTAATAGTTCACATGAGGAAAATCCCAAACCTGCAAACAGCTCCTTCAGGTTTAACAAACTGAGGACATAGATGAATCTTTTCTGTGGCCTGCCAAACAGAAATGACATTTGCACAATAAGGCATCACTCTTCTTAGCAGATCCATTGTTTCTTCGATAATAAATGCAAGTGTCACATGGAATCCACTTCTTGTCTAAATTTCTCCAACATAATATAAAACGAAATCACCATCACCCCAGCAGGCTTCTAACATACTCCCATAAGATGAATAGAGTCCTCTGAAAGGGTATATGCTTGTGCTTCCTGACTCCAGGTACTCACCGGGAAGATAGTAAAAAAAGCAGGAGTCACTTGTAGGCAACCATCATACCTGGTGTTTTGGTTCAACTTTATTGAGGTATTATGTACATGGCAAGGAGCCCTGGTGACATGACAGTTAAAGAAAGCACTTGGCTGCTAGCCAAAAGGTCAGAAATTTGAACCCATCAGTAGCCCTGTGAGATAAAAGTCCTGACGATCTGCTCTCATAAAGACTGTTGTTATTAAGTGCTATAGAGTCGGTTCTGACTCATATTAACACTGTATAACATTTCCCAGGAGCAGCTGATGGATTTGAACTGCCAATCTCGCGGTTCAGTCCAGTGCTAATTCTACAGGATTACAGCCTAGGAAATCCTATGGGACAATTCTACTCTGTTACATCATGGGGCTATTATGAGTCAAAATCTACAGCACAGAACAAAGATTGTATCCATTTTAATGTGCAGGTCAATAATTTTGATAATTTTTAAATTTTTTAAGTGTTGAAGAGCAAAGATGTCAGCTTGAGGACTAAGGTGTGACTGACCCAAGCCAGGGTATTTTCAATAATGTCATATGCATGTGAAAGGTGGACTGTGAATAAGGAAGAGTGTAGAAGAATTGATGCTTTTGAGTTATGGTGTTGGTGGAGAATATTGAAAGCACCATGGGCTGCCAAAATAACCAAAGGATCTGTGTTGGAAGAAATGCAGCCAGAGTGCTCCTTGGAGGCCAGGATGGCCAAACTTCATCTCTCAAACTTCGGACATATTGTCAGGAGGGACCAATCACTGGAGACGGATATCATGTTTGGTAAGATGAAGGGTCAGAGAAAAAAAGGAAGTCCCCTAGCGAGATGGATTGGCAACATGGCAGTATCAATGGGCTCAAGCATGGCAACAATTGTGAGGTTGGTCCAGAACCAGGCAGTGTTTTGTTCTGTTGTGCATAGGGTTGCTATGAGTTGGTATCCACTTGATGGCACCTAGCAACAACAACAATACCCATACAACCACCACAGTCTAACTATATCACATTAACATTACTCCAGAAAGTTCCCTTCTATCTCTTTGAAAAAAGCCCCTCCAACCCACAGCTGTAGTCAAGTAGATTTCCCCCTTTCATAGTATCATATAAATAGAAACACATCATATATATTCTTTTGTGTGTGTCTTTTTCACTCAGCATATCTATGAAGTTCATCCATGCTGTTGTGTATCTCAGTGGTGATAGTGGTGGTTATGTGCTGACTCATTTCCAGCTCATAGCAAACCTGTATGTATATGGTTTCTGTGACTGCAAACCTTTAAGGGAGCAAAAAGTCTCATCTTTCTCCCATGGAGTGTTTGATGGATTCGAACTGCTGAACTTCATGAACCCACTACACCACTGGGGTTCCAGTGTGTATCAGTTGTTTGTTCTTTTTTGTTGTTGAATAATGTTCTGTAACATAGATATGCTGCAACTGATTTCACCATTCATCAGGAATTCTATATTTTGCAGTGTTGGGCTGTTATGAATAAAGTGGCTATAAACATTTGTGTACAACTATCTGTGTGGACTCATGTTTTCATTTCTCCTGAGTTGCTATCTGAAAATTGAACTGTTGTGTCACATTGTAGCATAGGTTTAACTTTACAAAAAATTACACAATAAGCAAAAGATTGAAACAAGACCTTTACCTCATGCCATATACAAAACCCAACTCAGCATGGATTAAAGACCTAAATGTGAATCTCAGAATTATAAAGGTCATCAATGAAAAACTAGGGACAAAGTTAAGGGCTCTAATACAGGGCACACACACACTACCGAACATTGCGAGAATTACACAAACAAAAGGAGACAAAATAGATTATTGGGAAATTCTAAAAATTAGAAACTTATGTGCATCAAAGGAGTTCACCAAAAGAGTGAAAAGGGAGCCCAAAGAATGGGGAAAAAATCTTTTGCAATGACATATCAGACAAGGAACTAGTTTTTAAAATACACAGGAAATTGCAACACCTCTAGAAGAAAAAGACAAGTATCCCAAGTTAAAAATGGGCACAGAACATGAACAGACACTTCACCAAGAAAGAGATTCGGTCAGTCAACAAACATGAAGAAATATTTACGATAATTAGCCATTAGATAGATGCAAATAAAAAACAACAATAAGATATCATCTCACACCAGCAATAACAGCAAAGTTCAAAAATACAGAGGACAATAAATGCTGGAGAGGATGTGGAGAGACTGGGACCCTTCTACATTATTGGTGGAAATGCAAAATGGTTCATCCACTCTAGTAAAGAGTATGGCACTTCATCAGAAAGTTGGAAATAGAAATACCATATGATTCAGAAATTCCTCTATTTTGCATATATCCACAAGAAACACAAGCCATAACATGAGTAGATATATGCACACCAATGTTCATAGCAGCACTATTCAAAATAGCAAAAAGATGGAGACAACCTATGTGCCCATCAATGGAAGAATGGATAAACAAGCTTTGGGACATACACACAATGGAATATTATGCTACCTTGAAGAATAACAAGGAAGCTGTAACATGGATGAACCTTGAGGACATTATGCTGAGTGAAATTAGTCAGTCACAAAAGGACAAATATTGTATAAGACCATTATTGTAAAAGCTTAAGAAAAGATACACATACTAAAAAAACAAAAAACTTCTTTGCTGGTTACCAGTAGGGGAGTTTGGGGGAGGTGGAAGGAGACGACTGTAGATAAGAGGTTAGGGGGCAGACACATCATAGTTCAAGTATTGGGCAGGGCAATACACAAGAAGGGGAAGGGGGTGGAAGAACAAGGTACATAAGGGAACACTGAGACAGGTTTGTATGGGCTAAATGGGATAGAGATAAATAGTGATGCATGCTCAACCTTGGAACAACACAAGGATCGAGACACAGCCTGAAGAGGGAAAATAATACCAAGATGCCGACTGTCTTACAAATATTGGTTTCCTTTGCCTACTATTGAAAAATAGAAACTTGAGTGGGATAGAAACGAATGTCAGGGAACATGATTACAGAAAACTTGTAAGCCTGTCTTTAGTGTATAACTGAATGGAATACCTAAAAGGGGTTCTTGCCCAGTGAAATAGGCCTCTTGCAGAACCTTTGCAGTGTATAAGACCTTAGGTGGAATCCTGAGCCCCATCCAGAACCTTCTGAGGTGGGACATTCCCACTAGAAAGGACAAGCAGACCAGCTTGGAACAGCTAGAGTGACAGAAGAACAGCTAGAGTGATCTTCAAAGAAAGATCATCGGGGAAAAAAAACAAAACAAAAATGGCAGTATGATTGGCTACAACAAGAATAAGCAAGTTGTTTGCCAGGAAGCCATCAAGGCAGGCAATCAAGTACCTTCAGAACAAACACCCCTCTAAGACCAAAACTCAAAAGGAACACATGAGTAGACATGCAAGCTGGTGACCACGTGGGTCTATGGTGAGTGGAAGAGGGGGAAAGGCAGCAATGAAGAAATGGACTGAGTTCAACCATGTTCCATAGACTCCTGTTGACCTGGAGTCAGAAGGGCTGGTTTGTCCAAAGTGTGGTGAGATGTGGGGACACCTGAGCCCATGGACAAGGACATATCCACAGAGAACTAGAGCTGAGAGTGAAGCATCCAGCTGATGATATGAAGTGAGGGGAGATGCATAAGAACACCCAACTTTCAGATAGTACCCATTTGACCTAGCCTTGATTGTTTGATAATCAGAACTCGACTGCTGTTGCTGTTGCTGTTAAGTGCCATCAAGTCAGTTCCAACCCATAGCAATCCTGTACAGGGTTTCCAAGGAGTGGCTAGTGAACTTGAACTGCCAACTTTGTGGTTTAGCTGACTTTGCATTAACACAGACATTAACACAGAGCCAAACCAGCCAAACCAGCACATTAACACAGAACCAAACCAGGACTCCAGAATTCGACAAGAGGAAGATAAAAAAGAACACAATTTTTGATAAGGGAAACAAGGGTAAATTGTTATAATTTGATGAACTTGACCTATACTCATGGAGGCAGTAGCTCAAAATACCAACAGAGAGGGAAAGAGTTTTCACACCAAGTATCAATGCTCTCCCCTCTGTATACAGGGTAGATAGGGACGGGCAACTTAGACATTGGCTACCTAAAATGAAGGGGTGATAAAGGCATGAAGTGACTGGCTTACAAGATTTCAGGAGGAAGTTTAGTTTAAGAGTGTGTGGGGGAAGACAGATTCCCCACTGAATCGTTTTCATCTTGTCTGGTAAAAAGAGATGGGGATAAGAGTCTTATGATTCTAGCGACTGTCATAATTGTAAAGGTAGAAGCCTTGTAACAAAAACAGGGGAGTAGTTAATCTTATAGTCCAGAAACAGAGGACCCTATGGGACCATCAAGGGAGAAGAGCACAAGCGGAATGCAAGACCTTATCCAGCAAAGCACTGACACCAGAGATGAAGGCAGAAATGGGGATATGGAGAGAGGGAGTAGCTGAGGACTCTAGACTCATGGAAAGGAAGGACTGAGAGCTGGTAGCCAGAATGCAGGTTTGCAGAACATGCCCTTTGGTGGTGTAAATTATTATATATACCTGAGTGTTTAAA
>NW_006408722.1:3022517-3023592 GCF_000296735.1 Chrysochloris asiatica | reverse complement strand
GAACCGACTCGACGGCACTTAACAACAACAACAACAACATCTCTTTATTGTTGGTGTATAAGAGTTCCTTACGCATTCTGGATGTAACCCCATTGTCAAATATGTTCCACTTAGAGTCGCTCCCAGTCAATGCCTTCCTTTTGCCTATTATTAATGGTGTTTGGGGAGTGAGGTGGTGTGTAGGATAAGAATTAAACTGCAAACCACAGATTACTGTTCCAATAAAGATTTGTTTTTGTGGTTGTTAATTGCTGTCAAGTTGGTTCTGACTCATAGTGATCCTGTATAGGGTTTCTGGGGAGTGGCTGATGAGCTTGAACTGCCAGCCTTGCAATTCGAACCAGCTTTGCAGTCCAGCCCATCAACCCACAGCACCACACAGCACTTCTCAGAAATCCTATACAAGGTCGCTATGAATTGGAACTGATTTGAAGACACAACAACAACAATGGTATTTTGGTTTTGTGCTATTGTTGTTGTTGTTAAGTTCCATCAAGTTGGTTCTGACCCTTGGTGACCCTGTATATAGTTTCTGAGGAGTGAATGGTGAGCTTGAACTGCCATCCTTGTAGTTCAAACCAACCTTGAGGTCCAGCACAGTTGTGGTTGTTAGGTGCCATCAAGTTGGTACCAATCATAGTGAGCTTATGCACAGCAGAATGAAACACTGCCCAATCCTGGGCCAACCTCACTATTGTTGCCACGCTTGAGTTCATCAATGCTGCCATTTGGCCAATCCATCTTGTTGGGAGTCTTCCTCTTTTTCTCTGACCCTCCACCTTACCAAATACAATATCCTTCTGCAGTGACTGGTCCCTCCTGATAATATGTCCGAAGTATGAGAGACAAAGTTTGACCATCCCAGCCTCCAAGGAGCCCTCTGACTGCACTTCTTCCAAAAAGGAGCTATTGGTTCTTTTGGCAGCCCATGGCACTTTCAATATTCTCCTCCAGCACCATAACTCAAAAGCATCAATTCTTCTACGGTCTTCCTTATATACTGTCCAGTTTTCTCATGCGTATTAGGTTATTGAAAATACCATGGCTTGGGTCAGGTGCCCCTTAGTCCTCAAGC
>NW_006408722.1:2998478-3017769 GCF_000296735.1 Chrysochloris asiatica | reverse complement strand
TTTAAGGGCCAGGCACCGCAATGATTTGCCTAGCTTTGAAAACTTTAACAGGCAATAAAACCTACGATGGTTGATGGACAATTGCAAAATCAGTAACATCTATTAACTCCCCATTCCCCATGCCCGACAAGCAAAGCAGCAGAATGTCTCTGGGGGGATCAGCCAGATTTAAGATTCAGACTCAACAGAGAGCAAACAAACTTTGCCTGAATGACTAAGATAAAGGAAGTAGGCCACACCCCCAAGGAAACATCATTTGATTAGCTGCTCATAGCAGACCTCACCATGGGGTTGGGGGATAACTACATCTCAACTACCAAACCACTGACAATCCTGGCCCAGTCAAATGACACAAAACCTTAACTCTCACAGCCTATAGTTTATTTGAAATTAATTTTTGCCTATAGTGCAAAATAAGGGTAAGGCTAAAGGTTTATTTTTATTCCAGATATCCATGAGTTCCAGCACAACTTATTGAATTTCCACTGAATTTTCTTGACATATGTGTGATCTATGCCTGGACTCTATTCTGTTTCATTACCCTGTTTCTTTTTCTTTATGCCAATCTTAATTAATATGACTTTATAGTTAGTCTTAAAGTCGTTTGAGTTTTCCCATTTTATTTTTCTTCAAAATCATTTTGCATGTGCTGGATTCTTTGCATGGTTTCAATTTCTATCATAATGTATTGTTGTGCTTTTGACTCATATTGGTTTCTGAAAAATAATGAGTCTTCCATTCCATGAGTGTTGTATATTTCTTTATTATAGGTTATTAATTTCTCTCAGCAATAATCATCAGTTTTTGTTGTACAGGTTTTGTACATCTTCTGTCACACAGATCTCTAAATAATTCATTTATTTGATGCAACTGTAAATGGTATTGGATTTCTGGGGTAGTACTGCAGGATCAGCACTGCACTGCGAACCACAAGGTCCGTGGATCAAACCCACCAAGTGCTCCTCGGAAAGTCTATACAAGGCAGCTATGAGTCAGAATGGACTCAACGACACTACAGCAACAATAAGTGTTGTTGTTTTATTTCAATTTTTGAAGTATACAGAAATAAAATTGATGTTTTATATAAAGTTTGTATCATGAATCTTTGCTAAACTCACTTATTAGATGTAGCAATATTTTCATAGATTTCCTTAGAATGGTCTACATAGACAATTGTATCATTTGTAGATAAGATAGTTTAATTCTTGCTTTCTGATTTGCATGTTTTTTTCCCTTGCCTTATTTCACTGGCTAAGAACTCTAGTATAATACTGAATAGAAGAGAGTAGGCATTCTTTTTTTTTTTTTTTTTTATTGTGGATTTTTACAGGGCAGATCATCAGTTTTACATTCAACAAATCATATACCTTTATTCATTACAATGATTTAATCCCCTCCATGTACCATCCATCAGTTAACAGAATTTCTCTCTATTCACTTTAGCTTTCATTTATTTATTTTAAACACTCAGGAATATATAATAATTTACACCACCAAAGGGCACATTCTGCAAATCTGCCTCCTGGCCACCATCTCTTAGTCCCTTTCTTCCCATGAATCTAGAGTCCTCAGCTACTCCCTCTCTCCATGTCCCCATCTCTGCCTCCATCTCTGGTGTCATTGCTTTTCTGGATAAGTCCTCTCATTCTGCCTGTGCTCTTCTCCCTTGATGATCCTACGGTCCTTTGTTTCTGGACTGTAAGATTAACTACTCCCCATTTTTGCTACAAAAATTTGACCTTTACAATTGTGACCGTCACAATTAGTCATAACAATTACTCACTATTGAATCAAAAGAATCCTATCCCCATCTCTTTTAACCAGACCCATCTAGGAAAAGTAGACATTTTTGCTTTGTTTCAGATCTTAGGTAGAAAGTATTTAATCTTTTACACTAAGTATTATATTACCAAACCTACTGCTGTAGAGTCAATTCCAACATATAGTGACCCTGTAGGACAAAATAGAATACTGATGTTGCATTGGTTGAAGCTACCAGACTGCAAAGTCAGCAGTTTAAATGCACTAGCTGTTCCTCAGAAACCCTATGCAGGGTCACCATGAATCAGAACCAACTTGATAGCACTTAACAACATAAAACAAAGTAGAACTTCCCCATAGGGTGTTTAAGGCTGTAAATCATTATGGAAGCCATCTGGTACATCTTCCCACCACAAAGTAGCTAGTGGGTTCAAAGAACCGACCCTTTGGTAAGCAGTCAAGTGCTTTAACCTCTGTGACACCAGGGTTCCTACATATTATATTGTTGTTGTTAAGTGCCATGGAGTCAGTTCCAACTCATAGCAACCCTGTATAGGGTTTCCAAGGAGCAGCTGGTGGGTTTGAACCACCAACCTTGTGCTTGGCTGTCCAGTGCTTATCTGACAGTGCCACACCAGACCTTCAGTACTATATTAGCTGTCGGTTTTCACAAGTGTTTCTATTGTGTCAAGGAAGTTGTTCTTTATTCCTAGATTTGTTTTTGGTTTTTTTAACCCCATAAAACTATCTACTGCTTGACTGAAAACTGATCCATGAGGGTGAGCTCCTTTCCAGACCTAAAGGGTAGTTGAGGGCCATATTCTCAAATTCCTCTAGTCTATTTCTGACCAGTAAACCTGGTCTATTATTATTATTAAATAATTTTGAGTTTTGTTCCACATATTCTTTCACTCTATCTGGGACCTTCTAATGTGATCTCTTTCAGAGAAGTTGGTAGTGGTAACCAGGCACCATTCAGTTCTTCTGGTCTCAGCGTCATGGAAATTGATGTTCACATGTTCCATTAGTCCATTGGGCTAATTGATTCCAAGTTTCTTCAATTTGTATCATTCTTCTTTCTTCCGCACATGGAAAGATCATAGCTACACTTTAGATGGCCACTCTTGAGTGCAAGATCCCAGACATTACTCACCCAAGCAGGATGTAAAACAATGCCTTTGTGGTCTATGTTATGCCAACTGACCATGGTTGCACAGTGTTCCAATGTGTGTATGTACCAAAGATTTTTGGTTTGGGTTTTGTTTTGTTTTTATGCATTCTTCCATTGTTGGGTACTTATACTGTCTCCATCTTTTTGCTATTGTGAATAGTACTGTGGTGAACATCAGTGTGCATGTATCTACTCATGTCATGGCTCATATTTCTGATGGATATATACCAAGTAGAGGGATTGCTGGGTCATAACTCTTCTTCCCTATTAGCCCTCAAGCTCCATCAGGGCAAGTACCATGACTGCATTGCTCATCCTTGAATCCCTAATATACAAAGCACAGTACTCAGCAAATGGAAGGTACTCAATAGCTAATTCTTGAAGGGAGAAGGGATTTACACTTATGTTCAGGTATACAAACCTCACATACATAAAACTAGGAGAAATCCTACATTACTAGGACTGTAAAATGGTTCAACCACTATGGAAAATGGTATGACACTTCCTCAGAAAGTTGGAAATAGAAATACCAGCAAAATGAATCAATTACACATAGCAGCACTATTTACAATAGCAAAAAGATGGAGATAGCCTAAGTGCCCATCAACTGAAGAATGGATAAACAAACTGTGGTACATATACACAATGGAATATTATGCTACCTTGAAGAATAACAAGGAAGCTGCAAGCCACCACATAACATGGATGAACCTTGAAGACATTATGTAGAGTGAAATTAGTCAGTCACAAAAGGAGAAATACTGCATAGGACCATTACTAAAAAAGACTAAGAAAAATAAACCATAATAAAGGGGGGTGGAGGGAGGGGAGGGAGGTGAAGGTGGAGCACAGAGCAAGGAATAGACACAGGATAGTTTGGGTGCTGGGGAGGGGGGCAATACACAAGAAGGGGGGAGGGAATGGAAGAACAAAGTGGACGGGAAAATAATTAGGCAGGTTTGCATGGGCTACATGGGACAGAGGTAAATAATGATGTGTACACAACTTTGGAACAACAGGGCTCTGAGATACAGGGATTGAGACATGGTCAGAATGTGGAAAAGGGGGAAACAATGTTAAGATTCTTGGCTGCCTTTTGAGTCTTGGTTTCCCTGGCATACCATTATAAAATAATGGGGGAGAGAAAGGAATAGCCAGAAATATCACCATAGAAAACTTATAAGCCCGTCTTCTGCCTGCAATGTGCCTAGTGAAGGAAGCTTCCTGCGGAGCCTCTGCATTACATAAGACCATAGGTGGAATCCTGAACTGCATACAGAATCTTTTGAGGTGATAAATTTCCACTTGAAAGGACAAGCAGACCAACCTGGAGTGGCTAGAAGAACAGAAGATACTTTGTGAAAAAAAGACTGACAGGAAAAATACAAAACAATGAGGCAGTCCGACTGATTACTACAAGAACAAGCAAGTTGCTCACCCAGGAGACATCTAGGCAAGTGATCGGGTCCCCTCAAGGCAAACCCTCTTCCAAGACTAAGACTCAGTGGGCATACATGCTCTGATTGGTGATTGCATTTGTCACTGATAAGGGGAAATGAAGGAAAAACAGCAATGAAGCTGTGAGCTAATCCCTACAACATTCAATAGATTCCTGTGAACCCAGGTGGAGACCTGGTTAGCCAGCAGTGTGGCAAGACCTGGGGACTCTTGGGCCCAGAATCAGTGACATAGCCACAGAGGACTAGAGTGGAGTGTGAAGCATCCAGCTGATAAGAAGAGAGGACATATGCATAAGAACACCCACACTTGCAGATAATACCCACTTGACCTGGCTTCAATGACTGGATGATCAGAGCTCAACTAGAAGAAGAAAGAAGAGGAAAAAAAAAGTAATCTGATACAATTTGATGAACTTGACCTACACTTATGGATGCAGTAGCTCAAAAGAGGGAACAAATCTTTACAGTGAGGATTATTCCCACCCCCTCCATATACAGAGTAGACAAGGATAGGCAACTTGGACATTGGATATTCAAAATGGGGGGGTCTTCAAAGGCAAGAAGTGACTGGCTTACTAGCTTTCAAGAGGGTGCCTAGATCAGAGGGTGTGGCGAAGGTAGAATCTTCGCTGAGTAGTATCCAATCTGTCTGTCTGGGCTGATGAAAGGAGGTGCAGATAGGTCTCTTGTGATACATTAGTGAGTAATTGTTATCAGGACTGATTGTGAGGGTTGTAAATGTAAAGGTAGGCATTTTGTAGCAAAAGGAAGGGAGTGGTTGACTTTGCAGTCTAGGAGTGGAGGTCCCTGAGACCATCAAGGGAGAAGAGCGGAGAGTGGGACCCTACCCAGAAAAGCAGTGATGCCAGAGTTGGAAGCAGAGATGATGATGTGAAGAGATGGAGCAGCTAGGGACTAGATCCAGAAAGGGAACGGGGCTGTGTGCTGATGACCAGGAGGCAGGCTTGCAGGGTATACCTTCTGGTTGGTTGATGATGCATGGAGGGGATTGTAACCATGGCACTGAAATGATATATGATAGGATGAATGTAAAGCTAACATTCTCCCATGTAAACGATCTATCACATAATTCACAATAAGACATTAAAAAATGTGTCAATTGCAAAGTTAATCACAAAAGGACAAATATTGTATGATACCACTATTGGAAAAATTCAAGTTTTTCATGCAGAGGAAAGGGAGAGTAATTCACTGGACAAAGAGTTGTTGTTGTTGTTTAGTGCCTTTGAGTCAATTCTGACCCATAGTGACCCTGTATAGGGTTTCCAAGGAGCAACTGGTGAGCCTGAACCACCAAACTTGTGATTCAAAAGACTTTATGGTAGATACATGTAAGCGCAGGTGACAGGGAGGGCAATATACAATAAGAAAAATGGTGGCAAAGGAATAATGAAGACAGATAAAAACAGGAAGGTATGCAAGGGCTAAAAAGAATCTTAGTAAATAGTGTTCTATACACAACTTTGGAATAGCAGTGTTCTGTGGGGTAGATAAATGGATGGATAAACCAGTCGCATGGGCATGGGAAGAAGAATGGGCGTATACCCACAAACATATAAGGGTTTGAATGATATTTGTATGTGAATATTTTACCTTTGCTGCAAACACAACTATAATGTGGTTGAGCATACAATAGGAAAAATGATGAAAATTTCTTACATATTATCAAATATCTTAAGGCTGGATCTGGAGACTCAGGACCATCATCTCATGGGACATGCTGGTTAGTTGACATAATAATCCAGAGAGATATTGTTCTACATCCTCTTTTGGTGAGTAGTGTCTGGGATCTTAAAAGCTCATGAGTGGCCATCTAAGGTGTCACTCTCCACGTGAAAAAAGAGTGATCGGAATTGAAGCTGCTTGGAGTCAATTAATCCAATGAACTAATGGAACATGTGCACATCAATCTCCACAACTCTGAAAGCACAAGTACTAGATGTTATCTACAGCCATCTGTTTCTAAAAGAATCATATTACAATGTCCCCTATAGAGTGGGAGAAAAAGTGGAACAAAACTCAAATTTATTTTAAAAAAACAAAAGACTAGGCTTACTGGTCAGAAAAAGACTGGAGGAACCTGAGATGATGGCCCTCAACCCCCCTTCAGGTCTGGAAAGGAAACCACACAATTTTAGGTATATAGGTGGTGGCAGCAACATTAGTAGGATATGCTGACCATGGAATTCAAAATCAGAAGTGCAACATTTACGTAAGGACAAAGTTGAGAAGGGGTGGGAAGGAGGATGGAGTGGTAGTAGGAACCACAGGGAGGACATGGAATAACTATTGTTGCATGGATGGGATTGTAATCATTGAGATGAAACAAGTATATTGCTTGTTGAATGTAAAATTGATGATCCTGTCTGCAAATCTTCATTTAATATACAAGGAAAACTTAAAAAAAAAGACACTAGAAGAAATAATTCAGGAAAGGAAATAACTGAGTGCAGAGGTGATTTCACCAAGTAAAAAGGCAACAGAAGGTCAGGGAGAAGAGAAAGAAATCAGGATGTTCTAAGGCAGTTGCAGAAGGTACTTTGAAACAAGCAAGTTTAAAAGAATAATAAGGAACATTGGAAAACATAGGATGTATTATCCAGGGATAATCTAACCTGATAGAAATATAATGTGAACTACATAAGTAATTGATTTTAAATATTCTAGAACTCATATTTTTAAAAGTACAAAGAAACAAGTAAAAATGATTCTATTAAAATAATTTATTTAGCCAGAATATTTTCATGTCAACATGTGCTCAATATTAAAATGACAATATTTTTCATAGTAAGTCTTCCAATTCCAGTGTGTATTTTATACTTTAACACATCTCAGTATGAACTCACCACAGTTCATCAGCTCTGTAGTCACACATTGGAATCCCTGCATGGTCAGAGGGTCAATCCACACCAAAGTGCCTTGAAAGAAAGACCTGGAGGTCCACTTAAAAAAACAAGTCACTGAAAATCCTGTTGAGAACAGTTCTACTCTGACACACATGTGGTCACCATGAGTCAGCATCACCTGTTGACAGTTGGTTTGGGTTACAGTCACAAGTATGTAGACTGGTTCCAGCCAAGCTGATTCCAACTCATTGGAGTCCTACTGGGCAGTAGAATCCGTAGGGTTTCCAAGGCTGTAATCTTCTGTGAAGCAGATTGCTAGTCTTTCTTCCACAGAGTGGCTGGTGGGTTTGAACCACAGACCTTTTGGTCAGCAGCCTAATACTTTCTTCCTGGCTCCAAGCGTATGTTTACAAGTAAACAACCAAACCTGTTACTGTGAAGGCAATTCCAATTTATAGAAAGCCTGTAGGACAGGAGAAGTGTTCTCTAGGACAGAGTACAACTGTTCTGTAGGGGTTCCAAGATTGGAAATCCTTAAAGGAGCAGACAGTTTCAGTTTTCTCCCACCAAGCAGCTGGTGGGTCTGAACAGCCAATCTTTCAGTTTGCAGTCCAGCACTTAACCTTCCACATATATGTGTTGTTGTTGTTAAGTGCTGTCAAGTTGATCCCAACCCATAGACACCGTAAAGGGTTTCCAAGGAGCAGCTGGTGAGCTTGAACCACCGACCTTGCAGTTCAAATGACTTTGCACCGGGTATGTGGTGACAACTATATTGGATAGTGCAGGTCCAACATCTTTAGAAAGGAATGGGGGTGAGGGGCGGGGGCAGAGCCTGGTGTAACACTGTGTTGCTCTCATTGGGGTAAGACAGTTTGAGGGCTTCAGGAACACTCTAGTTCATATCTGTGCATGAACTAGTGATGCATTAGCCAAGTTGAAAACAATGATGAGAGTAGAAGTTAGGAAGACGTTTCATGGTGAAGAGTGGTAGTACTAGACATGATGGAGTCACTGGAAGACTAAAACTGAAAGTTGTCTTACTTTGGTACAACAAAATAGATACATACCTGTTTCAGGAAGGTTTTCATAAACTTTACAGTCCTGGTGGGGTTCTGTAGAATAAAGCACTGAACTTCAAGGTCAGTGTGAATCACAAGGCTGGTAGTTCAAATCCAACAGCCACTCGTTGGAAACCCTATACAGGGTTGCTATGAGTTGAAGCTGACTCAACGACACCTAACAATAACAGCAACCACATCATAAGGCCTACACTGGTAATATAGTGATTGTGAGTTGGGCTGCTAACTTCAAGGTCAGCAGTTTGAAACTACCAGCTGTTCCATGGGAGAAAGATGAGACTTTCTATTCCCTTAAAGACTTACAGCTTCAGAAACCCTATGCAGGGTCTTTATGAGTTGGAATTGACTCACGCACACCACCACCACCACCAAACACACATAAATAAAACCTGATTCAGCAGCACCAAAAAAAAAAAAAAAGGTGGGGGTGGGTGGGGGAATACAATTTGGAGAGCTGCTGTATAAGGGAGACCTCCTGATACAGAAAGTCCTTGAATAAAGACATGGAGCAAAACATGAGTGACCAGTGAGGAGGGAAGAGAGCGTTGTGGACCTTCACCTCATTCCCACACACAGGAAAAGAAACTCGTCTAGAACACTATTTTTCTTTGCCAACCAGTGTCATCAAACTCCCCAGGTGGCTGGTGAGCTAGAACAACCCATCCATGCTGAGAGCGGGATGTTGAACATTTTCACTGATGCTCTGTGAAGCCCTGGTGCTTAATGGAGGTCCCAGGCCTGGGGCATGCCGCAAATGGGCTTGAAAGAGAGCATCTCGGGTCTTCTTAGCACCCTGCACACTGGGACAGCAAATTTCAAGCTGAAAATTCATTACATTTGTGAAAAATCTGAATTTATTTAGACAAAGCAGATGGAGAGGATGGGTAATCTTGTTACATTTCAGCACACTACACTTTATTCAGAAGAAATGAAACATAACGCATTCCGCGTTCCTTTCTTACCATCTGCTTTTCTTTCCCGAAGTTCAGGTTTATTATTAATGTAACAAATTCATCTTGCCTCCCTCTCAATTCCATTAGCCCATTCTCCTAATTAAGTTTTGTTACAGTTATCTTTTTCAAACAGTTAAAAAACTATTTTCCAATGTAGCTGTTTTCCCCAGACCTCAAATCATTTCTACAGATGAACTGATGCTATCAGGCATATGAAATGTCTTAATCAAATGATAATTTTTCTCAAATGTTATCTAGTTTCTTCTGTTTCTACAAAATAGGTCTGACTCAGAGGGTACATTCTACAGAGAATTGGGATTAACTCTTGTTTGTTAACTTTTTTCAGAAATGAGAGGGGAAGAAGAAGTGGGTGTCATCTTATTGTGATTCCAATGTCTCGACTTTGGTGTCTCACTATTACCCAGAACCCTTGTTTATTCCCACAAATACAAATGCCCACTACCACAAACACAAATGCTTTTTTCCCCATAAAAGCAAAGTAATGGGTACAGAAAATTTCTTGAGAGAAGTCCCAGCCTCAGAGATAGTAAGGACAGATGGAGGATTATAAAGTATTAAGAAGAATGCAATTATTCAAAGACAAATCTCAACCCTCCTAATATTTGAACCCATGTTCAAACAACTTAGAATTGCTAACATTTCTGTTCCATACTAAGACAGTGGGAGACACAGATTGTATGCGTGGTATTACCATCAGCTGTTCTGGCCGAGAGAGTCTGTGCATAGTTATTGAGGTCAATACTGCAGACATTTTCCAGACTTTTGGGTACTTTCTCAGTTGGGCATAGTCTGATCCCTGTGACCCTCAGACCAACCTCCCTTTAGGGTGCATAAGTCTGTCTGAGACAGTCTAGACTGAGGGTTAAAGAATACACTCTGAAATCAGACATACACAGTCAATCCCAGAATTATCCCTACTATGATGGTAAAACGGGTCCAGCTATTTTGTGCCTCTGTTCTTCATCTGTAAGCCAGGGTAATGACTCATGCCTAGTTTACTGTAAAGATCTGATCTGACAGGACTCAGAGGCAGGCAGATGAAAGATCAGTAAACACTGACTGCTGTAGCTACTCTGACAACTGTAATGACTGCTACTTTTCAGTCGTTCTGATCTCTAGAATTTGACCCAGTATCTGCACACTCACTTCGCATTCAAGGGCACCTCCAAGCCACTATAACATAACCAAAAGTGACGGGACTGGAAGTTCTCTTTTGGGTGAGTTCCATAGTTCATTCAGTGAGGGGCTGTACCTCTGAAGGGAAATGTTGAGTGTCATCCTGAAGTCACATACCAATGGAAGGTGTTACCCATGGCCTTATTCCAACCCTCCTGGCGGTTATTTACAGTTTTAGTCAGACCTCTCTTCTTGGGTGATTGCATTTCTTTGGCTGATAACACTGAGGTTGGTCTGCCTTTTCTTTTTGTTCTACAGCTCAAGCATGGGTCAGAAAAGTCTAGAATAGATATTCTGAAAATTGGCAAGTGAGACCTACCCACTTATCTTCACGATACTCAGACCTGGATCACAGGGATACAGACCCCACCTCTGGCCTTTCCTTCTAATTGACTCTGGGTTCCCCAGCCCCATCTGACACACACACCAAGCTGCAGCCTCTGGGACTTCAAAGCCTAGATTAGCAAGCCTTTTCGGAGCTTGTCAGTTTCTACCTGCTTTGTGCCTTGAGCAAGACACCTCTCTAACCGGGTGCTGTTCCTCCTCAAAGCAGCAGCACAGTGTGCTGCCCCTCTCACCCCTGAGGCCAGCCGATGCTGTACCTTCTGTGAGCTGCAAAGTCACTGCTGCCTTTATTACACTCTGTGAAAGCTTCCAAATGAACCCACATCAACCACTGCTGGCCAGGACTGGGAAGCGAGTTTTTTATGGCTGTTCCTGGGTCTTAGGTAGAGAGCACATTTTCTCAAACTTAAATCTTCTGAATTAGAGTTGCCACCTTTGAAGGGTAAGCTGACTCAATGTCCTTGCTGGTCAAGGAAACTTCTCCCAAATGCAGAAGAAAAATTAACACCTTTCTTGTCAAACACTGAATAAAAGAAGCCTCAAATAGCTCAAATCATTGTTGAAGTGTTTCCATTTATTTCCTGCGATGGAAACATTGCAAAACGTCAGTCCCTTCTACTGCCTTCCTCTGCCTTGATCTGTTACTTATCCATCAAGAGGCTTAACCTTCATATGAGGGTAAGTCAAATAGTATTGCCCTACCGGTTTATTCCAAACAAAATATGTTTAAACATATTTCTGAGATCAATGGATGGTTGTAGACAAGTTCTCTCAGTAGGGCACTTATCCTAGTCTCCTTAGGGTGCCTTTAAAAAAATGATCCAGTCAATACAGTGGTTTCCAGGGGTATCTGCTGGGTCAGTAAAATTCAAGGCAGAAAAGTCAGCTCATAAGGTTGTGGGAACTGTTTTTTGGTGCCCAAAAGGCTAATGTTAATAGATTTTCTCCAAGGACACAGGACAACCACTAAAACGTATAAAGAAGTTTAAAGAAAATTGAATACTGCCCTGGTAGAAAAAAAAGGCCATGAAAGCTTCGCCAAGGAATTTTTTCCATCACAACAACGCACCTGCTCATTCTTTGAGGGTAGCAAGGGCTGTGCTAAGAGAATTTCATTGAGAACTCTTACCCACCTACCCTGTATCTTACCCTTTTAGAATTCTGTCCCTAAATATCAAAGATCATTTAAAATGAATATGATTTGGGTCCCTTGTTATGTTGTTATTAAGTGTCAAGTTGGTTCCGACTCATAGCAACTCTGTACAGGGTTTCCAAGGAGCTGCTGGTGGGTTTGAACTGTCAATCTTGCTGTTAGCTTGTGGTTAGCAGCCCAGTGCTTATCCTACAGCACCACACCAGGACTCTGATTTGGGCCCCTGAAGGCTGCCCAAACTGGTGTTTTGCTGTGGTATGAATCAAAACATGAAGAGGTCTTTCAGGGAAGGGTTAGGGAGCTGTAAACTCTGCGTTCAGAAGTGTATAGACCTGAATAGAGGATATGTCAAGAAATAATAGCTTTACATGTTGATACTTTTGTTTAATTAAGGTTTCTGTGATTTTGTAGCAATCTTGACTTACCTTGGTATCTCAAAATCCTCTGGACTGGGGCTGCTCAGCACCACCATCAGACATGGCTTGGCCACACTGATCAAGAAAGTCCTATGCCTACAGAAATGTCAGTTCCAGAAAGAGCAAAGGAGAGGCCAAGTCAGAAAACAATGTCACACCATGGCCTGCCAGCACCTGTGCTTCTCTGCCCCCAGGCTGTGCTCTCACCTCAGGAAGGCAAGACTCAGGTAGCAGCAGGTATGAGTAGCATGGGCACTGTGGGAGGTAGAAAGAAGCAAAAGAACCCATTCTCTGGTGGGGTTCCAACAGCACAGTCCTAAAGAAGTGAGTGTAAGAGTATTGAAGTGGAACAGCATGAGTGAAGGGGTTCTGGGTTCAAATCCTGCCTCTGTGTGATAAATGTGTGGTTTTGGGAAAGTTATATACCTTTCTTGTCCCTAACTCTCAGAGGGTTGTTATAAGGATTAAAAGTTAGAACACGTAAAAGATTTAGTGCAAAACTGGATTTCAAACTCTACTGAAATGCTTAACCAGGTTAAATCAATGCCCCCAACAGCTTACTCTCACAGAAGGGGCAAAAACCTCATCCCTCACTGCTATCTCTCTAGTCTAAGTTCCCCCTACTCTGCTCTTACCCACTTACCTCTATTCTTTCTTGATTTTGGTTTTCTTGTTCAAATATACTCTCTTCCTTCCACAAAGCACCTGGTTGTGCACACAGTTAACATGATTGACTGCTAGCAGAAAGGTTCAAGTTCACCCAAGAGTGCCTTGGAAGACAGATTGGGTGACCACTAACAACCTGATGGCGCACAGTCCTACTGTGACGCACATGGGGTCACCATGAATCATAATCAACTGGACAGCAACTGGTTTGCAGTCAAGGCCCTTACTCTTGCTAATCATCCCACATTCTCTCAACTTGTTCTTTAACAACACTACCTCTTCAGAAAGGACTTCACTGACCACTTTACCTGGAGGAAAAATGTACCACCCTTGCCACTCTAACTCCTTATCCTTTGGTCCTACCTAAACTTGAATATTCATGTTTTACTATTAAGTGTCACTCCAGTATCCCCAGGACTTAGAAGAGTACCTGACAAATAATAGGCTCCCTATACCAGTTGTCCTGGTGTGGTGCTGTCAAATAAACACTGGATGGCAAGATCAGTTGGAACCACAAGTTGGCGGTTCAAATTCATCAGCAGCTCCTAAGAAACCCTATACAGGGTCTCCATGCATTGGAATCAATTCGACAGCACCTAACAACAGCAACAGCATACCAGTTGTCCTGGAGTCAACTCCATGGGTGTGTCCCCTCACATGGGTCACACTAGCCATAATGATTTTAATTATGTGATCTTTCAGAAATAGATCTCTGGATCTTTCTTCTGAGGGGCCTCTGATGTCCTTGAATCTCCAAACTTTCTGTTAACAGCTGAACATTTTAACCTTTTCACCACCTAGGAACTTCTGACAAATAATAGGCTCTCTGTAAGTGTTTGTTGATGAGTCACTGATATATGAATACTCAGCAAATGTTCCTTCATTGACACTGAGGCAGTATCCAAGCACCCCACTTGCCATTTCCCTTCTCTTTTCAGCCACAGCTAGGTGGACAGTCCCACGCAATCTCAGACTTCTTGGTGCTGGCAGCTGCTTACCTCAAGCACTCAGATTTTCTATCAGATTCAAGATCTTCTCTGATACTTTAGGATTCCAATGGATCCAAACCCATTATCCTTGACTAATACTCCTGTTGCCCAAGATTCAGGTAGACAGCCCTGAGACAGGTTCTTCAAGGTTCTCAGGAGGTCCTGGTGGGACCCTCAACCAAGTGACCATGGTAGTAATCTCAGTAACACCTCTTCATCTGGGTTTGTCCTCCTTCCCTGCCCCACATTCTCCAGCCCCTCACTCTGCTTCCTGGGGGCACCACACAGACACACATACACACACATCCATTCCTTGTCTCAGGTTCTATGTTTTTTTGTTTTTGTTTTCAGTAACAATGGAACTTAAGCCTAAAAGAAGGTTGGAATGGGGGTAATACAGAGTTTAACCATAGAGGGTTTCTTAGAGGAAGTGAACACTAAATTTAATTCCAGAGGAAAGAGGAATGTGAACTTCGGGGGGGAGGGGAGGAGGTCCTCCTGAGATATGGGGTTTCAACTCCTAAAGAATCAACACAAAAGAGCAGAGTAGCTGAGTCCACCTAGACCAACAGCTTTCACCCTGGAAAGATGATGATGGTGGCCAAGCTTTATACTTTTCCACTCACAGCCCATCTTTATAGAAACAGAATTTATTAAAATGCTTTTCCTTTTCTAATGAAAACTTAGACTTTCAAATATTATTAACTCTAATGGGGAAAAAAATACCTCAATTTCTTTTTTCTGGAGGTAAGAGCAATGATATTAAATGACCCAATTTAGCCATTTTTAATACCACTCTAGTTACTAATGAAGATGTATCTGCAACATAACATGTGGTTCACACACAGGGCATTGCAGTTCAGAGGAACAGCATGCTGCAAGCTCCGTGCAGTAAGGAAAGGTTGGATGAAAATTAAATTTTTGTGAGTCAAATACTGCTCTCCCTGATTCGCATGATTGTTTAAGAGTCATATTTTCTAATGACCAGGGCCTCAGCTGAATATGCCCTATAATATTCCCCCTCTCATTCCACCCAGGGACCTAATGACCCACATATAAGCATGTATAGAAAGGAATGTCCCTTTGTCAAGTGTTTGTTGGATAAAGGTAAGGATTTCTAGTAGTGTATAAAAAACTCCTAGGTATGTCTAAGTGGTTCAAGTGGTGATGCACAGACATTAACCAAAAGTTTGGCAGTTCAAATCTACCACTAGATGCTCAGAAGAAAGGCTTAGAGATCTACATCCAAAAGATCACAGCCAATATATCTCAAAAGAAAATCAATAAGACTTTTCATAATCAAACAAAAGACAAAGAAAAAAATCAGGAAAACCGCTCAGGAAAAAAATTAAAAGTTACATAAAATGAGAACCAATAAGAATAAGCTCTGATTTCTTAGCAGAAACCATACACTCAAAGAGACAATGGGAAGGCATATATCATATTTGGAAAGAAAAAAAAAATTGTCAAGAAACAATTTTATATCCAGCAAAATTTTCCTTCAAATATGATGGTGAAATTAGGACATTTCCAGATAAACAAAAAATTAAAGGAATTTGTAAAAAAAAAAAAAAAACACACTAAACTTAACAAGAAATAATAAAGAAAATTCTTCAGAGAACCATGGTTAAGTTAACACACATGACAGCATCACTTAGAAACTAACTCAGATATGTTGTTGTTGTTATTAAGTACTGTTGAGTCATAGGATTTCCGAGGAGCAGCTGGTGGGTTTGAATTGTTGCCAGTGCTGATCCTACAGCACCACACCAGAGGTCAAACCCAGATATAGAAGCAGTCAAAGTAAAAGGAACATACAAGACTAAAAATTAGGGAACCAGGGATATAAATATGTAAAAGAGGACAACTACAAAACAAAAAGAGGGAATAAATAGTGTAGTTACAGAACTTCCAAATGCAGAAGTCAAGATAGAATAGGTGATTTTAAACTTTGGAAGAAAATAATACATTATGAGGTAACCTCAAAGAAAATGGATAAATCTTCTCATCTAAATTAAAAAGAGACAAGATATAAAAATTTAGTAACCCTCGGAAACCCTGTACAGGGTCGCTATGGGTCGGAACCGACTCGACGGCACTTAACAACAACAACAACAAAATAACAGAAACCAAAGAAATGACAACAAAATCCACACAAAAAATGAAAGCAGAACAGAAAATCACATGGAACAAAGAAATCAGTAACATCACTAACAGACACAGTGAAATAACAGTAATAAATTTATACCTACAGTGGTTATTCATTGAACAACAATGGCAAGGTAAACAGTTTGAATTTACCAGTCACTCACTCTTCAGGAGAAAGATGAGGCTTTCTGCTCCATAAAGATTTATAGCCTCTACAGGGTCACTATGAGTTGAAACCTACTCAATGGCACCCCACCTCTATTGATAATTACACTGAAAGTAAATGGATTCATTCTCAAGAGGAAAGAAAACAGAAGACTGGATTAGGAAACAGGATTCATCAAAATGCTGTCTATAAGATAAACACTTTAGACACAAAGACAGAAATAAACAAAAAAATCAAAGGATTGAAAATATACTTAGCAAATTACAATTGAAAAAAAAGCTGGAATGAGAATATTAATTTCTGATAAGATAGATTTTAAGGCAGAAGCCAGCATAAGGGATAAGGAATATAATGATTAAAGGGTCAGTCAAAAAAGAGGAACATGCCATGCACCTAATAAGAGACCCCAAAGGACATAAATCAAACAGAATTGAAAAGATAAGTAAACAACTTCATAGCCATAGTGATGGTGGTTGACGGTTGTGTGCCACTGAGTTGTTTCTAACTTACAGTGACCTTTTACAGTGTTTCCAAGGCTGTAAATCTTTACAGGGGCAGAAAGTTGCATCTTTCTCCCATGAAGCACTGGTAGATTCAAACTGCTAACTTGGTGGTTAGCAGCCCAGCTCATAATGCACCACATTACCAGGGTTCCTATAACAATTGCTGTTGTTGTTAAGTGTTGTTGAGTCTGTTTCAACTCATAGCAACCCTGCATAGGGATTCCAGGGAGCAGCTGGTAAGTTTGAACCACTGACATTGCTGTTCAAATTGACTTTGTGGTCCAGTACTTTAACCTACAGAGCTACAGTAGGACCAGGCAACTTTAATAAACCACTTTCAATGAATGACAGAACAACTAGGAGAAAAGTTATTGGGTAATAATAGCTCACTGGCCCGGAGCTGACAACTTGGGTGAGACCAAACAGGAAGATCAAGCAGGGGAGCAAGCGGATCCACAACAGAATGACAACTTGGGAACCTGGAAGCAAAGGTGGACAAAATACTTTGTCGGATTTGTGTTGTTCTGATGTTTTTTGTGGGCTTTTTGTTTTGTTTTGTTTTTTTTTTGTATCTTTTCATTGGCCCCCCACTATTTGTGCACCTCCATTCTGGTGACTAGAGGGGGTGCCTGAGCAAGTGGACACCCCCCAACCCTACCACAGGTGTTCTCTTCTGCCACGCATGTGCACAGATACTCTCAGCATTTGCAAGAACAGGCAGCTCAGCAGCCAACCCTGAGCTGTTCATTAACAGGGAAAAGGGCAGAACTAGGGATATGGAGAGGAAGAGAGAGTTTAACAACAAAGAGGACAAAAATTAAATCCTGAGCTATAGCACAGCAACCAACAGTGGCATCTTAAGATTTTTCAGAAGTCCTTGAAGGCAAGAAACTGAAAGAGGAGATTAAAAACATACTCATATTAGGCTACAGATTTTTTTTTTCTTTTCCTTCTCTTTCTTCTCTCCCTTTTCTGCAATTGTATCCTACAGTATCCAATCTAGTTTTTGTTGTTGTTGTTGTTTGGTGGTTTTATTTTTTTTTTTCTTATTTTTTTGCTGTTGCTGTTTTGTTGTTTTGTATTCCCCCTTTTACTTTTGAGGGACTCTTTCTCTCCTATATTACCCAAGAAGAGACAGCAATTGCTGCCACATAGTCAAGCTACAACTACACCCTATAAAACTCCACAATCCAGGCAAGAACCAATACCAACTGTCATACACCAGGGAGTCAGACAACACCTGTGAAAGTTACTCTGAGTTGAGCAATAAGACTGAAAAGGGAAGCACACATCTTGATTACCTCTACCTGTAGGCAATCATAAAGCATTAAAAAACAAACAAACAAACATACACACACTCAATTAAGTATTAAGGCCACAGATAAACACTAAACATGTCCAAGAAGCAAAAACAGATAACCATATCAGCGCATGTCCAGAAACAAGATAAAATGTCTGAGACAAATGACCTAGAGGTGGACTTGGACTCCATTCTGGAAGGAGAGCAGATCTTGGAAATGCCTAAAAAGGAATTCAGAAGAGTGATTAAAAAATGTTTCAAAACACTTTACAATTGAGTTGAGAAAAATAAGAAGAAGTCAGGAAAGCACTACAGGAACAATCAAATCAGATAGATACAGCATTGAAAACAATTCAAAACCCACAGAAAGAGGTCTAAACAATCAATAATAGAATATCAGAAATAGATAATACTCTGAAAGGGAAAAGGAGTAGAAAAGAAGAGATGGAAAGCAGAACTAGTGAGATGAAAGGCAAATCTCTCAATACCACTATGATAGAAGAGCAAGCAGAAAAAAGGACAAAAAAATCTGAAGAAGGTCTAAGATCCATATTGGACAACATGAAGATGAATAACTTCAGAATTATTGGCATTCCAGAACAGGAAGAATCACAGAAGTCTACAGAGGAAATTATTAAAGAACTACTGTAAGAAAATTTCTCTAACATCATGTAAAATGAAAAGATAAACATTCAAGAAGCTCAATTAATCCCAAGGAAGGATCGACCCCAAAAGAAAATCAACGAGACATATCATAATCAAGCTTTCTAAAATCAAAGATAAGGAGACACTCCTGAAAGCAATTAGGAAAAAGAGAAGCATTACATACAAAGGCAAGCAAGTCAGATTAAGCTAGGACCTCTCAGCAGAAACCATGCATGCAAGAAGGCAATGAGGAGACATATATAAAACCCTGAAAGAAAAAAAAACTGCCAACCAAGAAACCTTTATCCATCAAAGCTATCAATCAAATATGACAGTGTAATCAAAACATTTCAGGATAAACAGAAGCTAAAGGATTTCTCCAAAGCGAACCCTGTGTTACAAAACATCCTAAAGGGAGTTCTGTGGACTGAGAACCAACAAGAACAGACAACAACCAGAGATTGACATA
>NW_006408722.1:2997127-2997782 GCF_000296735.1 Chrysochloris asiatica | reverse complement strand
ATATATAAAGCAAACTCTTACAGATTTGAAGAAAGAAATAGACAAATCTACAGTAATAGTGGGCGATTTTAATACACCACTTTCAAAAATGGATAGAACAACTGGAAGGAAACTCGACAAAGATACAGAGGAACTAAACATCACAAGCAGCCAACTAAGACCTCATAGATGGGTACAGAACATTCAACTCAACAACAGTGCAATGCTCATTCTTTTCCCGTGCACATGGAACATTCTTCAAAATAGACCATGTCTTAGGCCACAAAGCAAACCTCCATAAATTTAAAATATCAAAATGCTACAAAGCATCTTCTCAGACCACAATGCTATAAAATTAAAAATCAACAAAAGGAAGACCAAGGAAATAAATTCAAATACATGGAAAATGAATAACACCTTGCTGAAAAGTGACTGGGTAGTAGAAAAAATACGAAGTGAATTCACAAAGTTCCTAGAAACAAATGAGAATGAAAACACAACATATGTATATCTGTGGGACACACCAAAAGCAGATCTGATATTGCTTTAAAAAAGATACCCATACTAAAATGGGGGGAAAAAATCTTTGTTGGTTATCCGTGGTGGCGTGATGGGGGTGTTTGGGGGAGGAGGAGGGAGGCAACAGTAGAGTACAAGGTAGAGGGCAGACACATCA
>NW_006408722.1:2973013-2994677 GCF_000296735.1 Chrysochloris asiatica | reverse complement strand
TTGGAAACCCTATACAGCATTGCTATGGGTTAGAACCAACTCGAGCACTTAACAACACTTCCTCAAAACAGCCTGGTCGTCAGAACAGCCCAGTACTTATACAATGACCAATACATAGATCAATGAAATAGAATTGAGAACCCAAAAGCAAATCCATCCACTTTTAAACAGTTGGTCTTTGACAAAGGGCTGAAATGTATTAAATTAGGAGAAGATGCCTTCTTTAAAAAATTTTGTTGGCAAAACTGGATATCCATTTGCAGAAAAAATGAAAAAGGAGACATATTTCACACCATATGAAAAACAAACTTAAGATGAATCCAAGGCCTAAATGTATAACCCCAAACTATAAAGACCATCAAATTAAAACTAAGGACAAGCTAAAGGGTCCTAATAAATGGCATAAATATACAAACAAACATAACTAAAAATACACAAATAGCAGAAGGCAATCTAGACAACTGGAACTTCCTAAAAATTAAATTTTTATGTGCAATAAAAACTTCACCAAAAGATAAAATAATCTACACAACGACATGGAGTCCTGGGATGGTGCTGTAGGATAAGCACAAGACCACAAGGTCAATTTGAACTGCAAGGTAGCTGTTCAAACCCACCAACTACTCCTCAGAAATTCTATACAGGGTGGCTATGAGCCTGAACTAACTCGATGGCACTTAACGACAACAACAGTGATACAATGACATATCAGATAAGAGACTAATCTCTATAATTTATAGAAAACTTCAGCACTGCAACAACAAAATCACAAATAATTCAATTAAAAAATAATAGGTCTCAGAGACATGAACAAAGATTTTAGCAAAGAAGACATTCAGGTGGTCAACAAACGCATGAAGTAATGCTCACAATTATTAACCATTAGAGAGATGCAAGTTGAAACAACAATGAGTTATCATATCACCCCAGTATTTACAACAAAGTTTAAAAAAAAAACCCCAACAAACAATAAAATATCTCTAGGGTCTGGAGAGACTAGAACCTTCCTACACTGCTGGTGGGACTGGAAAATGGTGCAACCACACTGGAAAACTATATAATATGACCTTAAATATTTTGAAATAGAAATGCCATATGTTCCAGAATTTCACTACTAGTTATACATCTTAGAGAAATAAGAGCCCTCATACAGACAAATATATGTATACTGTGTTCATCACAACTTTATTCACAATAGAAAAAAAATGGGCAAAGTCAAGTGCCCATCAGCAGATAAATGGACAAACAAACAACATTGCATGCACAAAATGGAATGCTACACACAGTAAGGAGTCCTGGCAGAGTGTTATGGGCTAATGCGCTGGACTGCAAAATCAGTTTGAACTGCAAGGTTGGTGGTTTAAGCTCACCAGCTGCTCCTTGGAAACCCTATACAGGGTTGCTATGGGTCAGAACTGACTCAATGGCACTTAACAACAACAACACACATTAAAGAATAACATTGAATCTGCCAAACACCTCATAATAACATGGATCAATCTGAGGACATTATTACACTGAGTGAAATTGTTGTTGTTGTTGTTAAGTGCTGTCGAGTCGGTTCCGACCCATAGCGACCCTGTACAGGGTTTCCGAGGCTGTAAATCTTTACGGGAGCAGAACGCCTCATCTTTCTCCCGCGGAGCGGCTGGTAGTTTCGAACTGCTGGCCTTAAGTGAAATTAGTCCATCACAAAAGGACAGATATTATAAAAGGAGTCCTGGTGTGGCGCTGTGGGGTAATGCATCAGACTGCAAAGTTATCTGAACTGCAAGGTCGGTGGTTCAAGCTCACCAGCTGCTCCTTGGAAACCCTGTATAGGGTCGGTATGAGTCCGAATCGACTCAACCGCACTTAAAAACAACAACAACATTACTGTAAAAAGTCATTCTTTGAAGATTGCCAGGGATGGGAGGGGAAGGAAGGGGAAATCACTATCTAGAAAGTAGACATGAATTAATTTTGGTGAAGGCAAAGACAATATACAATAAGAGGGAAGTCAGCACAAAATATTCAAAGCAAAGGGAAACACTGGGCGGATCATAAGAGTTCAAGGCAACAAGGGTAAATACATTTACATACACAACCCTGCAAAAACAATAACAACAATAATCTGAGTGGATACAGAGACACTCAGGAGGTGTTCCAATAGCGTAGTGATTACAAGGCAGGCTGCTAACTACAAGGTCAGCAGTTCAAAACTACCAGCTGCTCTGTGGGACAAAGATGAAGCTTTCTGCTGCTGTAAAGGTTTACAGCCTTGGAAACCCTATGTAGGGTCACTATTAGTCAGAACCAAGTCCATGGCACACCACCACCACCACCACCACACAGACACTCAAACTGAACAGGATTAGAAAGGTGAATGGGACTATGTCCACAAATATATACAGGTTTGATAGAGGTTATTTCTACATATGTACTTATATGTGTTGCAAATATATAGTATATCAGGGACAAAGTTACAAAAACATCCTAGCCATAACCAAGCACCATTGGACCTGTGGACTCAGGAGCATAATCTTGGGGACACTGGGGTCAATTAGCATAATACAGTCTACATTCTACTTTGGTAAGTAGCCACTGGTATCTTAAAGGCTCATGAGCAGTCATCTAAAGTATAACTATTGGTCTATCAAGTATAACTATTGGTCTATCCATATGCAGAGCCAAGAAGAGTGAAGAAAATCAAAGATTTGAAACAATTAATCCAAAGGATTTATAGATCACTGACCCCCAGCTTCCATGACCCTGAGAACTAGATGCCCAGCTACCACCACTGACATACCCTGAAAGGAATCATAAATGGAGGTTCTTGGACTGAGTGGGAGAGGGAAAAACTCAAAATCATAAAGACACCCAGGTTTACTAGTCTGATAGACTGCTGGAACCCCCAAGACTTAGACCCCCTTCAAGTCTGGATCTGACTGATCCTTGTGGATCTACTTTCAGGCACAGTGGAGAGAAAAATGATAGAAAAGTCTATAAAGTGAGTAATGCCACCAAGGACGTATGCACTCATTAAAATAAACAACCATTCAAGACCAAAAGGGCAGCATTTCTCAGAGATAAAGCTCAAAAGGCAGGAAGCGATAGAAAAGGAAAATGGAAAGGGAAATCAAGGAGGAAGTGAGAAGGGTACTATCACATTCTGTTGTTGTTGTTAAGGGCTGTTAAGTCCATTCAGAAGGAATGCAATTAATGTCCCCAATATAAAAATGTGTATGAATTGTTGAACTGAAAACCAATTTACTTTTAAACTTTCACCCAAATCACAATAAAAATCAATTCATTTACTGAAGTCCAACCATATGCTGTTGGGATTTAATCATGGGATTTAATCACTTGCCCTTGGATAGAGCACATTCCCTTCCATAGTACAATGCAATGTGGAGGAAAAAAACGATATGATGAAACATTAAAGAAATTTCTGGGAAAGGTAATCACTAATTTTCTTATCAATTTAGGTAGTATTATTTAGATGCCATCTGTCCTGTATCTTAAATTTGAAACAAAAGAATTCTATAAATGTTTTGTTGAAGTATAACATACATCCAGGCATTTACAAGTCACAAGTATATATACAGCTTGATGAGTTTTCTCACAAGTGAACACCTCATTTACCAGCACTCAGATCAAGAAACATATCCTGCATCCAAAATTGCTCTTTTTGCCCCCTTCTACTCAGTAGCAATTCTAAGGTAATCACTTTGTTATGTCTAATTCTGAATTATATTGGAATTACACAGTACTTCTTTGCTCAATATTATTTTTTCTGAATTTCATTTATGTGTGTAATTATAGTTTATGTATACGTTTCTGTAAATATATATACATGAAGTCCTGATATGACGCTGTAGGATAATCACTAACAGTTAACCTAAAGGTGGATAGTTCAAACCCACTAGTCGCTCCTCGGAACCGACTACATGTCACTTAGTTGTTATTAAGGGCCATAGAGTCTTCTCCAATTCACAGCGACCCTGTACAGGATTTCTAAGAAGTGGCTTGTGGGTTTGAACCGATGACATTGCGGTTAGCAGTCCAGTGCAAACCACAAGGTCAGTGGTTAGAGCCCACCAGCCACTCCTCGGGAGAAAAATGAGAGTTTTTGCTCCCCTAAGATTTGTTTCGGGCTACTAACCTCAAGGTCGGCAGTTCGAAACTACCAGCTGTTCCACGGGAGAAAGATGAGGCTTTCTACTCCTGTAAAGATTTATAGCCTCGGAAACCCTGTACTGGGTCGCTATGAGTCGGAACCGACTCCACAGTACTTAACAACAACAACGGTACTTAACAACAACAACAACAAGATTTGTTGTTGTTGTTGTTAAGTGCCATCTTCTGAGGAGCAGCTGCTGAGTTTGAACCGCCATCTTGGAAACCCTCTATGGAGTTGCTATAATAAGTCTAAGATCAGGGCTATAAATCGAATTTGTAAGTAAATAGAAGCTGTTAGGTATGGTTCTTACCTAATGTCTGTTAGTCAGTAAGGTTTCCCAATGAGATTATTTTACGGCAGCCCTTACTACACTCGAAGAATGAGCAAGTACAGTGAAATAATGGGAGAAAAGTTCCTCAGCACAATTTTCATGGACTTTTTCTCACCAATGCAAGTTTCAATGTTTATAAACCTTCGTCATAATAAGCCCTCATGACAGTTGCCATGGTCTTCTAGATCGTGTCTGCCATGAATTCAGCTGACTCCGTAGATCCCCTGAGGAGCGTTGTTTGATTGGACCCTTTTTTTTTTTTTTTTTAAGTCTTCTAACAAAAGCCGAACAAGCATATTACAGAGAGAATTTTCCTACAGTCATCTACTGATGGCAGACACGTTCAAATACATTTTGTTTGAAATAATCCTATAAGGTATGAACCGAAACCCTAATAACAATACCTTTTGACTTCTTGTGTTCTTCTTCCATTGAGTATTTATGTCGCAAACCCCAAGTGAATGCCATGTAAAATGCTAATTTGTAAGGTGAACAAATTATAGTGATGAAAGATGCATGTCTGAATATATTTATTTGTAATAGTACATGGAGTCTTGAGTTTAAAGGAAACACTTTTCTGAAAGAAAAGCTACTCAACACAATGGAGTGGTCTGAAGGCTAACTTGCAAGCAAAGCTGGTTTGGGATTTTTCTGCATATTAAATGCACAATTAAAGAACCATGTACTCCAGATGCTAATGATGAAAATTGACAGATAATTCTATTAGGTATAATCTTTAAATTGAGATTTTCAGGAACCACATGCAAGAAGAGGGTATGCTAAAGATTTATTATGAATATGAACTATTTTTGTACAATTGTTCAAAATAATCTGAGAGTAGATTATTTTATAAACAGCACTTGAGTATGGACATTTAGCCCTTTAAAGTGTGTGCATTGTGTGTGCGGGGGTTGCATTGCACAGGTAGTTTTAAATAAAAGGAGAAAACACCTCCAACAGCTATGGTAGCAGGGAAAGTTTATCAAGCATTTACATAGTAAATTGCTATAATTTTACAAAAGATTCTTGATCTTTACTTGGACTGTACATGAGGGAAAAATCAGCCCCCTCAGTTAGGTGATGTCTGTTTGCAGAAGCAAACTAAAGGACCTAAAATTAGAGGCAAGCCTGGGATGCTCAGGAGGGGTGGGAGAAATGAAGAGCCATTCACAAATCTCATGTCTACTTTAAGAAGTTGTCGGGTGACCCTTACATCTTAATATCTGCATGGGTCATCTTGGTGTTTTAGGGTAATACCACTAGGATAAAAATACAAACTCAAAAGCTGTAGTTCAGAATTATTGTAATATATCTGAGCACCTTCAACTGCTGGGTGCCAAAAGACAACAGTTGGGGTTATCAATGAGGTTTGAACAGATGTTAGAGGAATTCTCTAGGACAGTATCCCCTCTACTTGGACATTTTGAGCACAGACAGACTTCTGAGTAATTCTCCAGGCAGTGATGTTAATATGCAAGGGAAAAGGCAATAGTGTTAGATCAAATTGCTAGACATTAATTAGCTGGGGAAAGAACACATTGGCAAACATGTCCTCCCAAAAATGGTCTAGACCAAGTGGAGAGGATGTGGTGCTGAAGAGAGAGGGGAAAACCTCATAGGCACAGTCACTATAGGTGTCCAGAAGGCAGGAAGATGGCTTCGGGCAGTAACTGGATGAGAGGAGATTTAAGATACTCAGCTCTGGATTGAAGTCATCTTCTACAAGTTCTTCCTTCATTAAGATGGTGAATTCCTGGTGATCTTTCTGTGAGATGCTGAGAGGTGCTTCTTCAGTTTTCACTACCACTCTCGCTTGGCTCTCTGTCTCAGAGGGCACCTCTAAAACTAGAGGCTTGGTGTATTTGTGGTCAAAATGAGTGAGTTCATTAATGGCTTCCAGCTTGGCTGATGGCATCCCCATTGATGGAGAAGGGGAGGTGGGTAAGGAACTAGGCCTTTCTGGGTAGACTTCTGGGAGCTCCTCCAGGCTGGTTGATTCTAGGGAAAGATATCTGAAGAACATGGCAGGGTCCACATTGTCCAGAGTGCCCAAAAGGATATCAGACTCAAAGTCTGAAGAGTCCACACCATCAGATGTTCTGGAAGATGTTCTGAAGGGGTGACAACAGGGCCTGCACCTGCTATGGACTTAGCAGACCTGGCCACTGGCCTCACTCCATTCCCCTTGGTCTCCACCTCATTGAAGCTTGTGTTTTAAAATGTCAGTTTAATTTGTTTGTTTAGGAATTTTTTCCCAAGTATTTCTATAAGAAACATAAAAACAAGACATGACTACTAATTCACAAAACTTACATCATGTGGGCCACTGAACTTTGCGTGTGAATGCTGTTCTCATTTTATAAACAAGTTATAAATCTTAGGGAGAGGCAGTTGGTATATTTTAAATATGAATGGGAAATAAGAAAGACAGGCATAAATATCTTTATATGTTATTATAATTCCCTAATTTCATGCTTAAGGAGCTCTGGTAGCATAGTGGTTACAAGTCCAGCTGCTAATCTCAAAGTCAGCATTTCGAAACTACTAGCCATTTCACAAGAAAAGATGAGGCTTTCTGCTCTTGTAAAGACTTACAGCCTCAGAAACCCTATGCAGGGTCTCTATGAGTTGGAACCGACTCCATGGAATGCCACCACCAGCAATCTCATGCTTACAGAAACTTCTAGCCACACTCTTGTGCCATAATTCAAACTAGACTTTATTCACTTTCATTTTCTCTAGTGATCTTTCATATCCTTTGATTCTTCAGGCAGATTCTGATGCTTGCATTACTTCCTTCACTCCATAACTTTGATCTTGTAGGACTCCTGAATAAAGGAGCCTGTTTCTCTTTTCTCTGATGAACCGGCCCTAAAAGAGTTGGATTTTATATACAAGCAGTCCCCAGATTACCAACAAGTCCCATTTCTAAATCTGTCTTTAAATTGAATCTGTAACTAAACAGAAGTTGTTAGGTGTGGTTCTTACTTAATGCCAGTTAGTTAAATATTTGTCTAAGTATATAGTATGTTGCTGTTGGTACATGCCTTAGAGTTGATTCTGACTCATAGCAACCCTGAACAGAGTTTCCGAGGAGCAGCCTGTGGGCTTGAACCACCGATCTTGTGGTTTTCAGTCCTACAGAACCACACCAGGAGTCTATATAGTATATCTTTTTATGCATAAAAAAAAAAATTAAAGAAACTCTTCTAGGTACACAAAAAATATCTAATACAAAAATACAGTAATGATAATACTGCTGTTTTGATGTGTGTCGCTAAGTAGCACCTGTTGGTTATTATGAACCATGTCTGTACCTTGAATTTTTAATATACAAGGTTTTGCAGGAGTTGGTTTGTAACTACAGGCTGTCTGTAAGTCAGATGCTCATAACCTGGGGACTGCCTGTATATAATTATCCTCATGAGCTTGGTCCACTGGCATGGTCTCTGAAGGCATGCCCACCCCCCAAAAAAAACAAAACAAAAAAGTATGTCCCCTTTCATGGGGAGACCAATGCCAAGGAGAGAGGAGAAGGACCACATGCTGATTCTCTACTTGTGGCCAAGAAATATTCAGGAGTGCCTTACCCTTCCCCACTCCTGCACTGGCTCACATTTAGGAAGCTTAACAATAGCTATATAACAAATTCCCCTAGAATCAAATATCAGCTTAAGTAAAAAAGACTGAAGAGGAAAAGTGAATTAGGGGTTAGTGTACCACCAGAGAGCCATGGAGACTCAACCAGATTATTAATATTTTTTGTTTAATACTTAACAAATCAAAGCTCTCCCATTTGACAGAACTACTCCCTGGTTGTAAATCTGGCCCAGATGGAATGAGAGATTTCTATTCCCCACTGCAGAATCTGATTTTTATTATTCTGTTTGCAGCTCTAGAAATTGTCATACTATTGACATGTACTCTCTTACCTACCCATCTATTCCGGTATACCAAAACTCACCCTGACCTTCACTTTGCCCTTCAGTTAGTTTCATTCTCTGCCAGTGAAACAGTTCGGAACACTTCCCACAGAGCTAGCAAGTGCCCTGCTGTTTGCTTCTCCACTGCCTCATGGGGACTTCAGATGCCAGGAAAGAACAGAAGTTAGTGAGCAAATTAGAAAGTTAGAGGTGGTGAAGGCAATTTAGAGATCACCTGGGGAAACTGAGGCCCAGAGAGAAAGTATTGAGGCAAGACCAGCAGGCAGCAGATCAGGGGGGAAATCAAGCAAGGTGAGGAATGCATGAACCATGGAGTCTCGTTACCAGCCTGACTCTACCATTGTTAGATGGGTGGCCTCAGTTTTCCAACCTAGAAATTGGAACTAATAATGATACATACTTTTTGTGGGAAGAACAGTGTCTCCATACAATAAACATTGGACTGAGAATCACAAGGTCCGTTCAAGTCCACCAGCTGCTCTGAGGGAGTAAGATGAGACTTTCTACTCCACAAAGATTGTAAAAGCCTTGGAAACCCTATACAGATTGCTGTGAATTGGAATCAACTCCATGACACTTAACAATAACAACAACATACGTACTGTGAGAATTTGGTGAAATACTAATAATACAGGAAGAGTCTAATCAATGAATAATTAATACTAATTGAAGAGGGACTACTCAACTCAACAAAACTTCTCCTCTATACTCAAATGCTGCTACTACAAAACTCAGACTTTCTTTTTACCAACATGGGATTTAGTGTACCCATTTGCTATTCTGCCTCTAAAATATTTACTTTCCCCATTTAAGTTGGGAATCAATTTTAGAGCAGCAATCAATCCACCATTCCTTCTGACCCCAAATGTTACCTATCAGACATTAAATAAAGTCTTCTGCTGTCCTTGGTGTGTTGATACACAAATAAAGGAAAACAGGATATTGAGAGAATTAATACATAAAGGGAAAGGAAAATGAACTTAGCAGAAAATGAGGGTCACTTGTTTCATCTCAGATCTCAAAAGATAGTTTACCTCACAATAAAATCTACTTCTGTTGTTTGTATACTGCCTCATTGATATCGTAGGATAGTTATCTCACAAATCGAAGGATTATTGCATCATCCTGAGGCTCATGGTCTAGCCAAATTGACACATATTGGTGATGGGGGTGGGGTGGGCAGTGGAAGGTAATGAGGCACAGTTCAATCCACGAGAGTAACCAAACAAAATTCTTACCCGCACAGAAGTTAAGAAAACATCATCTTCAATCTTTCATATTACACTTGGGGAAGCTGAGGCACAGATGGATCTCCACAGCAGCAACCAGGACTATGATCCAGGATCCAATTTTCCAAACTATCCTTCCAGGGACCTAGAATTCTCATCTACACCTCCCACCCCACCCCATACTATCTTATTGACTAGTTAATTCCCATTAATGTTGAAATCTCAGCTCAGACATGCATTTCCCTGAAAAGTCTTCCGCTGCCCATCCCCAAACTTGAACCAGGATTCCATTTTTCACTCTCATAACACCAGTCACTATGTATCTTCTCCACCTCCCCATTATCCACCCACCACACAGGACCCATAACTGGCCATCAACACATGATGAGTCCACTAGGGAGGAAAAACAGAGTATGTGCTCCACGTGGGATATTTTTCATTACAGAAAAGAAGCATCTCCATATCATTCATTCAAAAAGCACCTGACAGGTCGTTTTCATTGATGCATGGTAAGGCATCTCTCAGTGGCAAGGATGTATCATTAAAGGATGCCCTGAATTGTGATGCTCGCTCCCAACAGTCAACTTGGCATGGCTCTACTTTCTTTCTGCTTCTTCCTTCATGGCAAGTAGTGCTAGAGAAGAAAAGAATTAATAAGCAAATTCTATGAATTGTTCTAATGCTTAAAAAACAAACAAACAAACACTTGCTCTTATCACCCCATACATACTTTATATGGAACAAATTGATTAAAACATGAAACAAGGATTCACTTTCTGTTAAGCTCTGCAGTGTGCAGTTATTGGGATGTAAAAAGATCCAAGTGGTTTAACTAAATCCAAAAAATCCATCTCATATTGTCTTATCTTCAGCTCTAAAGTTTAAGCTCCTTGCTAAGAAGGAAGAAAACTAGCATTTCTGGAGTTCATACTACACGGCAAGCACTAGGTGAGGCACCTCGAATCATATATTCATTCAGTAAATATTAGAGTCCCAGGCACCATTTTAAGAAAAGGGGAAAGAGCCATGCATTTTTCCCCCTGTTTTTCAGTTGCTATCACATGATTCCAACTCATTATGACTCCATTTGTGTTAGCGTTGACTTATGCTATGGTGGTTTTACATGGCAGATTTTTTTTTTTTTTTTTTCCATCTAATGTAGATCTCCAGAACTTTATTCCAAGGCTCTTCTGTGTGGACTTGAATCTTCAACATTTTAGTTAACAGATAGATTGTTGCAGACCGTGTAAGACTAGTCAGAGGTTTGAGGCCCTCTAGGGCCAAGTGTAACAAATGAGGCCACTGGCAGTTAATGGCAAATTAATATTCAGTTATATATATTAAATTAATACACTGGAGCCTTTTCAATCCACAGATAAATGTGATATTTTCCTAAAGCCGAGACTAAAGGTTGCAAGGTTAAGCCTTTCTCCAAAGGATTAACTAAAAATATCTTAGTTACTTCACAGTTCTTTGTTCTATAGACAAAGAACCCAGCCTCCCTAATCCTTTTCCAGGTGCAGCCCATTCACCTGGGCCTCTGGAGTCCTCCTGCAGACCTGGCTCAGGAAGCTGAAGCAGCAGGACTCCGCCTAAGCTTTTGTCATTACTCTCACCTTCCCCCACCTTAGCTCAGGGGCTATAGATATGTTAATTGGGCCTGAGAAACCAAGTTGCTAGCCTGGGATTCGAACCACGAAGTAGGATGTAAAGTTACCTGAATGTCTGGAAAAGTACTGATGTTAGCTGTACCTTGCCTAAGTCCCTCCCAGCTTGATGTGAAGCTCCTCCCCTGAATAAAGCAGAGGCCCTGGCCTCCCCAGGTGTGCATTACTGGTTGGCAGGCATGGAGTAAAGATGGCAGTGCATTACTAGTTGGGAGGCATGGAGTAAAGATTGCAGGACAGTGAGTTGCTGCCTGCAGAGGCCATGATGCCTGTAGTCCCAAGCCTGCCCACCAGTGATGTATCCACTCTGGCTTTGGGGTGCCTCATTGTCTCTCTCTTTGTCTCTTTCTGTGTATTCTTGATATATATGAATCGCCATCAGGTATCCTCTCCTCATGAACTGAACCCCAATGTCGAGGCCGCTCCCCGACAATAGATGAGTACATGAACATGAAAAAAATAAAAAGTTCCCGTTTTATGAAATTTCTATTCCAGTGAGGAGAGATAGACAGTAAGCAAATGAACTGACATATCACATAGTGTCAGATAGGAATGAAGACTATGAAGAGAAATAGAGAAATAAAGTAAGTTAACAATGTAGGAGTGATGGCAGGATAGCATTAGGAAGGAACTCTCTATAAGAGAAACCCTGGAACAATGACTTGAATGGTGTGATTGACAAAACTGATGATTTTCAGGGGAAAGAGTGGTCCAAACAGAAGTACCGAATACAAAAGCCTTGAGGCTGAACAACAAGCACGCTGGAGAATCAGCAAGGAGACCAGTGAAATCGAGCAGAGTAGCAAGTTGGTAAGGAGTAGGAAGTATAGACAGGGAGTGGAAAATGTCCAGATCACATAGTTGAAAAACAAACCAATTACTGATTTCTAAAATATATAGGAAAGTACAACACCTCTACAAGAAAAAGACAAATAACCCAATTAAAAAATGCACACAGAACATGAAAAGACACTTCATCAAGGAGGAGATCTGGGCAGCCAACAAACATATGAAGAAATATTCACCATCACTAGCTATTTTGTTGTTTGTTGTTAGGTGCCTCAAGTCAGTACCGACCCATTATGACCTTATGCACAGCAGAATGAAACACTGCCCGTTCCTGGGCCAACCTCACCACTGTTGCCACACTTGAGTCCATCGATGCTGACACTTGGCTAATCCATCTCATTGGGGGTCTTCCTCTTTTTCTGTTACCCTCCACCTTACCAAACATGATATCCTTCTCCAGAAACTGACAATATGTCTGAAGTATGAGAGACAAAGTTTGGCCATCTTGGCCTCCAAGGAGCACTCTGGCTGCACTTCTTCCAACACAGATCTGTTAGTTCTTTTAAAAGCCCATGACACTTTCAATATTCTCCTCCAACACCATAACTCAAAAGCATCAGTGTGAACTCAAATCTTCAACCTTTGGATAGCAGGTGAGTTTGTCAACTGTTTGTCCCACGCAGGACTTCCCAAGACTTTGAATTCTATTCTAAATTTCATCAAAAGCCTTTGGAGGGTGTTGAGCAAGGGCTCTTCATAATCTGATTCATTTTCTAAATGTGTATCTCTTTATTTGTCAATACTACCTTAAGAGATAAGTAGCATTGACTTCCCTTTATAGATAGAGGAATTGAAGATTGGGGAGATTAAGTGTCTCCCAAGTGTATGCTACTTGGAACTTGTGATTCCAACTAAGGATAGTGTGATTCCAAGACCAAGGATATACTATCTGAAGACATAATGGTATCTTCCATGACTCTGAAACAGTCACAGCACTTAGCACAAGGCAACACAACAAAGTCTGTGTATTTTAAATGAATTTTACATGAATTCCAGGCAATATACTTCCAACTTCCATGGAAAACATTATTTTTTCAGTGTTTCAATTTTTACTCTATTTGATATTTTAACTGGTATTTCCCAAGTGTCTAGTGGAAATGGCATTCATTAAAATTTAGCTGAGTTTTGAAGATCACACACACATGAGAGTAAGTCTAAACAATTTGCTAGAAAATCATTGTTGTTGTTGTCAGGTACTGTCCACTCATTCTGACTCATAGAGACCCTATGTATGATAGACTGAGACACTGTCTAGTCCTATACCATCCTCACAATCATTGTTATGCTTGAGCTCATTACTGATGCCACTGTACCTGGCTGCCTCATTGGGGGTCTTCATTTTTGCTGACCCCCCATACTCTGCCAAGTAATAATACATCCTTCACCAGGGACTGGCCGCTCCTGATAATATGTCCAAAGTGTCAGAAACAAAGTCTCCCCATCCTGACTTCTAAGGAGCATTCTAACTATACTTCTTTCAATACAAATTTGTTTGTTCTTCAGGCAGTTCATGGTACTTCTAATATTCCTCTCCAATGTTGTTGTTGCTAAGTGCCATCAAAGCAGTTCTGACCCATAGCGACCCTGTACAGGGTTTCTTAGGAGCAGCTAGTGAGCTTGAACCACTGACCTTGCAGTTCAAACAGCTTTGTAGTCTGGCACATTAACCCACAGCGCCACACCAGGACTCCATGAGGCCAATATAATATAGTCACTGAAAATTGAAAACGCCAAACCAACTTTTTTAGCTAGTACATCAATGATAATTCTATGATCTTCTTCCACCAGTTTCTGGAATTCAGCCAGTTTCTTCTTTAGGATGTCAGTCTTCCCTCTCTTGGCTCACATTTGGTTTATATTTGAGGTCCTCCCAACTTCCCTTAAAATGCTTGATCCACCTAAAACTGTTGCATCTAAAAACAGTTGTTTTATGTGGGCAAATTCCTGTAAACTTGTTGCAGTTTCAATGAGTTGGTAATATGTCCACTTGAGTTTTGTTAAGACTTTGATACTGACTTTGTTACGACTTTGCTAGCTCTGACTTTAAAAAAAAAAAAAGTGTCTCCCCATGGAGTCCTGGAGTGATGCTATAGGATAAGTGTTGGGCTTCTAGCCTCTAGGTTGACAGTTCAATCCCACCAGTCATGCTTTGGAAACTGTATATAGGGTTACTATGAGTAGGAACCGACTGGCTTAACAACACTTAACACCAACAACAGCAATGACAAAAAAAGATACTTGTTTTTTGAAGGTACCCTAATGAAATTAAGGCCAGTGTATTACTGAGAAAATGTGTCTGCAGCCATCCATGGATCACAGAGACATGTTTAAACGTGTTTTGTATGAACTGAAGCCCTACTGACAATACTTTTTGATTTACCCTTATGCATCTTGTCAAGACACACTACAACATCATGTCAAGTAAATTACAAATGGTGCTGTCAGGTCAAGGTCAAGGTCAGCAGTTTGAAACTACTCGCTGTTCCATGGGAGAAAGAAGAGGCTTTCTACTCCTGTAAGGATTTACAGGGTCACCATGAGTTGGAACCGACTCCACGGCACATCACCACCACCACCACTCAGTATCTGCAGGAAGAAGTGGTTCCTTTGTAAAATTCTTAACTTCCATGTGGGAGATTCAAGTTCAATTTCCAGCCAATACACCTCAAGTCTCAAGTGCAGCCACCACTCATCTGTCAGTGGAGGCTTGTGTGTTTTAAACCTTCAGGTTTCAGTGGAGCTTCCAGACTAAGACAGACTAGGAAGAAAGGCCTGGTGATCTACTTCTGAAATTCGTTCAATGATCCCTCATTGTTCCTGGGGTCCCCCTGAGTTGGGATCCTCCTCCATAACAGCTAACCACAACTCATTATCTACTGCTGACTTAAAATCCTCAACTGAGTTCCCCACAAACTAGCCCCATTCATTCAACATGCAGCCTTTCATTCAATGAAAATCAGTAAATAGTTCTGGTGAGATGGACTCTCCCATTGCACTGGAAATCTGTAAACAAAGGGAGTCTGCTCTACTCTGAAGAGTCTCCCAGACTTGTCACAGGGTTCAAGCATGTCCTCACCCAAGACCACACAGTGGCAAAGGGTGGGGAAAAAAAAAAATAAGCTCTATGACAGAGAAAGTTTCTCTGATGATTGAAGTTTGAACTGAGAAATGGAGGATGCATAGGAAAGAGAGAGAGAAAGGAGGAGTATTCTAAAACTTTCTAATGAACCAATTGCCATTGTATAGTGACACACCCCACCACCAACAACAACAACAACACTAGTGTTTCAGAGAAGAATTGTGCTCCACAAGCTTTTCAATGGCTGACTCCTTACAAATAGATCACCGGGCCTTCCCTGCCCTACATATACTGATAGTTAACTTAGACTAACTGATTGTTGACTCAGACTACCAATGAGTCATTACAATAAACAAGCAAGAACAGACTGCAGAAACCCTAAAAGCTCCCAGGGTGTCTAAACTCACTGGTTCTACACTCCAGCCAGGAAAAGAGGGGGAGGAGAGGGACTCACAAAGAAAGCCATTAACGTCACCTCAGCAGGGAGAGGAACTCCAGGTGAGGCTCCAGGGAAACCTGGCCTTGAGCTAGTCTTTTATATCCCTGAGCTCCTGGAGCCTCCAAAATGAGAAGCAGTCATTAGCACAGCGAGCAGCCCTCATCTTTCCTCCTGGATAATAACATTGTCACCAGAGGATGGAAAATTACCCTGACGTCTCTGTATCTTCAAATTGCACTTCAGAGACAGGCTGCGTAAGGCAAACAGACCCCAGTGTAAACCTCCTGGCTTGACGTCTAAGGCAAAGACTAATAAATAACTCTGAAATATACAATCTGAAGGCTGCTTTGCTCTGTGGCTCTTGGTTTCTGTCCCAGGGAGGCCCATGAATTGCAGGGTCTGACAGATGGGTGGGAGTGGTATCTGCTGGGGTGGGTTGAGGACTTGCAAATTAACCCCAAGGTGGGAGTTTCAGAACAAATCCATCTGTTTTGACTAAGCTCAAAGAGTGGCCAGGCCTGGAGGCAAGAGCTCCTGGACATTAACACATCAAGCCCAGCACTTGAAGCCTTCAGCTGAGCCACCAGGTCTGCGTGAGGGAGCTCTGTGAGTCATCTCATGGAAGAAGGCAAACAAGATTTGTAGCTGTGATTGAAAATGTTCATTAGGAGAGAATCTGTGCAGCTAAGTGAGCACAATTGAAAGGTGAGACATTTTCTTAGTCTGTATGTTTTTCTTTCTCAGTCAAAAACCCTCCCAATTTGCCAAAGCACTTTTGTCATCATTTGTAAATTGGTCTGCCAGGGCCTCTGTGAGAATGTTAAATGATAAGAAGAATCAATATCTCATCTCAGACACAGGGGTGGGCATCCGTATGAATAACAAGATTCAAAGCATTGATAGAAGAATGCAAAAATGTTGATCTCCAAGGATGAAAAATAGTCAAGCAAAAGGTGTCAAATGCCAAGCTAGAGAGACTGATCTAAATAATAAATGCAAGTAAGCCCAACAGCCCTAGATGCTGATATATATATATTTTTTTTTTTTTTGGGGGGGGGTTGTTTCTTTTTTTAATTAGATTTTATCAGGGACTACTGGTGAGAATTACATCAAATAAGATTATAAAAAATAAATTGACTTGCACTTAAGCAATGGCTGCAAAACATTTGTGATCTGAATAATAGAGAAGGCACATGAACAACTTTAGAAATGGGAAACTAAAAGAGAAAAGGCATTCCATTGGCAAGGTTGCTATTTAGAAGCCAATCCTGTGTGGGGCTGTAAGATAAGCACTGGACTGGGAACTACAAGGTCAGTGGTTCAAATCCATCAGCAATTCCTTGGAGACCCTATACAAGGTCGCTATGAGCAGAAAAGACTTGACGATACATAACAACAACAAGGAGCCCTGGTGATGCAGTGGTTAAGCACTCAGCTGCTAAGTGAAAACACTGCCTTTCAAGCCTACCAGCCACTGCTTCCTTGAAGACTGTTGTTGTTAAATGCCGTCAAGTCAGTTCTCACTCATAGCAACACTGTATAGGGTTTCGGAGGAGCAGCTTATGGGTTTGAATTGCCAACCTGTGGTTTGCAGTCCAGTGCTAATCCTACAGTGCCACCGACTTGGAAATCACATGCGGCAGGTCCACTCTGTCCTACAGGACCACCATGAGTTGGAATCAACTCTATGGCAACAATTTGTTTTTTAGGTACTGAGTATTAACTAAGTGCCAGGTACTGTTTGAGGTAATTGTGTGTGAAATTCACTGATTTTGAGAAAACTCATTGGTCTTCACAAAGGTCTATGTCAGGAACCCTGATGGTAGTGGGGGTTAGGCATTGGGCTGCTAACACAAGGTCAGCAGTTCAAACCCACCAGTTTCTCCAAGGGAGAAAAATGAATCTCTGTTCCCGTAAAGAATTATGTCTCAGAAACCCTATATAGAGTCACTATGAGTCAGAATTGACTAGCTGGCAATGTGCATAATCTCCAAAAAGTATTCTGAAGATAAGGAAACCGTGGCACAGAGAGGTTAGCAAATTTATCCTTGGTCATACAGCTCATCTTCTTTTCATATTATCTGTCTATTTGACCGAAGAAAAAGAAAGTATGGTTGATATTCCCATAAGAGCATGAAAGAAACAGCCAAGTAACTTCATGCAAGTAAACTTTTCCTCTAGTGGAGAATGAAGTGCCAATGGAAGACAGAAGACAAACATTGTTTTGGGAAGGGTCATTATCAAAGCAGTTTTCTTTCCCCTGAATGCCATTTCAGAGATTTTAAGCTTCTGGCCCAAACTACAAAGAGACTCCTGGTTTCCTCTTAACCAGCTTGTCAGAGTGGCATGGCAGTGACATCTAACCTTCTCCGGCTTCACAAGGTGCTCAGAAGATAATCACTATTATCATCAGCTCAAGGCTGATTCCTATGAGGCCTTCACCCTTCTTTATCCTTAAACAATTCTGACAGCAACCTTCCCTTTTACAACATTTTCTGCATCTCTGCTGGCTTGGATAATACACTGCAATGGTCACACAGAACTCAAGATTTATTAGCCAAGTGAACAAGGTACAACTCAGGATCAGAATACAGTCTTTCAGGTCAGGAATGACTCTTTTCAGTTGATCCCACAGGCATACCTCTCTATGATCCTTGATCTCTCAGCCAAGCAGTCCTTTAATCTCTTGTCATCCTCAGGCAAGTGTCACAAAGCTCCTTAGCACTGCCAATAAATGCTCAAAGGACACCCTATTCTGCAAGGCAGCCTCCTGCCCAAAGACACTCAGCTTTACTTGATGGATGAAGCCCATCCTTCTGTCTCACGCACTCCATACCTCAGCTGCTGCTCCTCCTCGCAGGGATCTCTGTGTACAAAGGACGGGCTTCACTCATGGCTCTTCTTTCTCAATGATAGTGAGATCCCCATTCCCACTTCTGAGATGGCTCACTTTATAGCCAATGGGATGGCAAAACAGACAAACCCACACATTAAAATCCACACACTCTATTTGCATAGTCTATTCTGTCCAAGAACTGACCGACTATAAAATGAAATCTTTCAATAAACTGATGCAGCACTGGAAGTGCTCATCTATGCCAAGAAATTTGGAAGACAGCTACCAGACAAACCAATTAGAAGAGATCCGTAGTTATAACCATTCAAAATGGAGATGACCCAAGGAAATGAAGAAATCATTGAACAATATCATTAATCTCACATGCAAGTAAAATTTTGCTGAAGATAATTTTTAAATGTTTTCAACAGTACATTGACAGGAAACGGCCAGAAACTTAAGCTGGATTCAGAAAAGGCTGTAGAACTAGGGAAATGGCAGATGTGAAATGGATCTTTGCTGAAAGCATAGAATACCAGAGAAATGTTTTCTTGCGGGTTTTTTTGTTGTTGTTGTGTTTTAATTGAAGAATCCAATTTCTTATCCATTCTACTCTTTATGTCTCTTGAATGGTACATTTAATCCATTTATGTTCAGTGTAATTATCAGTAGGTATGAATTGATTGTTGCCATTCTGTGGTTTTTGTGGTGCTGCTGGATTCTTCTGTATAATTTTCTATGCTGAGTTCATTTTGTTTGTGAGTTTTCTTTTCATATGCATTTCTGTGTGTGAATGTTTACTAAATCTTTCTGGTTTTACTTTTTTTATTTTGATGTACACGTGTATTATTTTTCGATGAGGCTAACTTTATTAATTTTTTTGCCTATTTAAAAGTCTGAAATCTACCCGACTTCCTTTTCATTTGGAAGCTCTGTATTTACACTACTCCCTTTTTTGTTTTGTAGTTGATGTCATTATATATTGATATCTCGGTTCCCTATTCTATCTTGTAGGTTTGTTTTACTATAAATACTTCTATATCTGGATTGAGTTCTGGGTGTTGGTATCAGGTAGAGTAACCTCAGGCTGTTGGCTGCTGTTCTTGATTTCTTGTACTTTTTTCACTATGCAAAGGCTTTCGACTATGTGGATCATGACAAACTATGGATAACATTGCAAAGAATGGTAGTCCAGAACACTTAATTGTGTCCATGAGGAACCCATACATAGTCCAAGAAAGTCGTTCAAACAGAATAAGGGGATACAGAATGGTTTAAAATCAGGAAAGGTACACAGCAGAGTTGTATCTTTTCACCATAATTAATCTGTATACTGAGCAAATAATCTGAGAAATTGGATTATCTGAAGAAGAACAAAACATCATGATTGAAAGCAGACTCATTAACTGTTGCAGACCGCAGGTACTGGGATGTTGATGACCGGTGTCATGGCGAAAATCCAGCACGTGGCCACACTCAGACTTTCTGGCCAGAGACCCTGAGGGCTCAAGGAAGTAACCTCCGGACGTCCCGAGTTCATTGGCTTTTATGAACTCACTGTTGGGCTAGCTCTGTATAATTTTCTTTAGTCCTATTAATTCATTCTATGCTTCAAACTCCAGTAATTGTAGCTTCTGAGAAAATGGTTTCTTATGTGCCTCTCTCAATGTTTCCACTGTACTGGCTGTGCTTAAGGTGTTCTGGGAACAAATCTCTCTGAGGAACAAACTCTGGCCACTGGGCAAGCTTGTTCAAACTGTTCTTTATTGAGTTATTCAGTTATGTTTGATATTAACTTAATACATGAGCCCTTGATATCCATGGACCAATATTAATACCTCTCCTAAAGCTGAGGTTGTAAAAAGTTCCAAAAGCAAGTTTCCCCCAAGGAATTAACTCAAAGTGGATCGGCGAATTCTGGGGTTTTGTCTAAAGAATAATAGTTGCCAGCCTTCCCGGATCGCCCCCAGGTGCAAACCATCAAGCTAGGTGTCCTTCCTCCTCCTGCAAGCCTCGGCCAGACAGCTGACACTGACACAGAAGGACTCCTCTCAATCCTTTTCACCTTTTCTCATTCGAGATTAGGTGCTATAGGTATGTTAATTAGCCTGGAGAAACCGAGTTGCTGCCCTGGGATTCAAACCTGAAAAGTACTATATAAATTTGCTTGAATTTCTGGAAAATTAAGGATGTTAGATTATCAAGACAATTTGTGATGTATGTTTTAGAACTTGATTCCTGTAAATCACGGTGTCCTGTTTTGAATGATTAACCATATTTCACTTCTGTACCCTGTCTTAATAAACCCCGCCTTCCTTTGTGTAAAGCTCCTCCCTGAAATAAAACGGAGGCGCAGACCGAAGCCTGCATGCGTTACAGATGGCAAGGCATGCGTTACGGCTTGCAGTACGGGCAGGCATTGCAGTTGGCAAGGTGTGCAAACGGCATGCGTAGCCAAAATGTTTACAATGCAGGATCTGTCTGACGCCAGTTATGCATCCACTCTAGTTCTGGGGTGTCTATGTGTCTCTCTTGTTGTGTCTTTGTGTGTATTCTTTCTCTATCTCTGTCGCCGCCAGATCTCCCTACTTCGTGAACCAAACTCTCATGTCGAGGCCGGTTCTTGACAATTAACAATCCGCAATATGCAGGTGATACAATTTTGCTTGCTGGAAGTGGAAAAGGACTTAAAATATATACTGATGAAGATTAAAGACTACAGCCTTCAGTAGCCTACAGTTTGTAAATGTAAAGAAAACAAAAATACTCATGCTGGAGCAATAAATAATATAATTATAAATGTAGAAAAGATTGATATTGTCAAAGACGTCATTTTGCTCAGCTCCACAATCAACAACACTCAAGAAAGAAAGCAACATATTACATGCCATCTCCAGCATCATTTCTATCACCAAAGCCAGATTTTGCAATTATTTATTGTTCTTCTTTTTTTCTAATCTTTGCATTCCAATTGCCAGTAATTATCAGTACATCTTGATTGCATGTATGATGGATTTCATACCGAATAAATTGATAGAATTTTTCAATTTCATCATCACTGGCTTCGGTGTTTGGTGCATAAATTTTAATAATGGCGATATTAACTGGTCTTCCTTATTTGTTGTTGT
>NW_006408722.1:2934716-2972913 GCF_000296735.1 Chrysochloris asiatica | reverse complement strand
GAGCTCCTTGGTCTTCCTTGTAGATGTATGGATATTATCCTATCACAGACCGCATTATACTTCAAGATACATCTTGAAATGCTCTTTTTGATGATGAATGTGACACCATTCCTCTTCAATTTTTCATAAACAGCATACTGAACCATATGATTATCAAAGTTAAAATGGCCAATGGAAGTCCATTTCAGTACATTAATGCCTAGGATATCAATCTTTATGTGTTCCATTTCATTTTTGTCAACTTCTGATTTTCATAGATTCATACTTCATGCATGCCATGTTCCAATTATTAATGGATGTTTCTCCTCATCCTGAGTTGTGTCCCATTATCAAATGAAGGTCACAAAACTTATTCCATTAGTGTTGTCATTGTCAACTCTATGCTGAGAAGGCAGGTCTTCCTCAGTAGTATTTTGAGTGCTTTCCAACCTGAGGGGCTCATCTTCTCAGACTAAGCTGACAATATGCTGGTGCTGTTCATAATGTTGCAGTATTCAATATTCTGATGCTATCTGACAGTGTTCCACTGCTCTTCATAAGGTTTTCAGTGACAGATATTTGCAAGTAGTCTGTCTCTCCTTCTTCCTAATTTGTCTTAGTCTGGAAGCTTAGCTGAAACCTGTCCACAATGGGCGACCCTCCTGGCATTTAAAATACTAGTGGCATAGCTTCTATCATCATAGCAACACACAAGCCACCGCAGTACAAAAACTGACAGATGAGTGGGGACAAGCTCTTGTTATTGTTATCAAGTTGGTACCAACTCATAGTGACCATGTGCACAACAGAATAAAACATTGCCCATCCTGGTGCCAATTTAACAATTGTTGCTACACTTGAGCCCATTGTTGATGCCACTGTTCCAATTCATATTGTTGTGTATCTTCATCTTTTGTTCTGGCCCTCTGTTTTACCAAGCATGATGTCCTTCAGGAACTGGTCCCTCCTGATGACATGTCCAAAGTATGAGTCATCCTGACTTCTGAGGAGCATCCTGACTTCTAAGGAGTATTCTAGCTGTACTTATTCCAACACAGATTTATTTGTTCTTTTGGAAGTCCATGGTACTTTTAATATTCCCTTCCAACACCATAATTCAAATGCATCAATTCTTTTATGGTCTTCCTTATTCACTGCCCAACTTTCACACAAATATGAGATTATAGAAAATACCATGGCTTGGGTTAAGTGCTCGTTAATTCTGATGTAGTGCTGAGGGTTAATGCACTGGACTACATGGTTGGTTTGAACTGAAAGGTCAGTGGTTCAAGCTCACCAGCTGCTTCTCAGAAACCCTATACAGGGTTGCTATGAGTCAGAACTGATTCAGTGGCACTAAACAACAAGTCCTCAAACTGACATCTTTGCTCTTCAACACTTTAAAGAAGTCTTGTTAAGCAGATTTGCCTAACTCATCCTTTGATTTCTTGAGTGCTGCTTCCATAAGCATTGACGGTTGATCCAAGCAAAATGAAGTCTTTAACAACTTTCATCTTTTGTCCATTTATATGGATGTTGTTTATTGGTCGAGTGGTGAGAATTTTTGTTTTCTTTACATTGTGGTACAACCCATATCAAAAGCTGTGGTCTTTGATCTTCATCAGAAAGTATTTAAGTCCTTTTTGCTTTCACCAAGCGAGGTTATATCATTTGCATATCACAGGTATTAGTAAGTCTTTCTCTAACATTGATGCCAAGTTTTTCTTCTTATAATCCAGTTTCTTGGATTATGTGCTCAGCATACAGATTGAATAAAAATGGTAAAAGAATACAACCCTGGGGAACACCTTTCCTGATTTAAATCCATCGATGTTCCCTTGTTTTGTTCAAACAACTGCCTCTTGGTCTAATTACAAGTTCCTCATGAGCCCCATTAAGTGTTCTGGAATACTCATTATCCACAATGCTGTCCATAGCTTGTCATGATCCACACAATCAAAAACTTTTGTATAATCAATAAGGCACAGATAAACATCTTTCTGGTAGTCTCTGCTTTCAGCCAAACTCTGTTTCATGTCCTCATCTGAATCCAGCTTGAACCCTTGTCAATATCAATATACGGTTACAGAGGTTTTTGAGTTATTTTTAGCAAAATTTTACATACTAATGATATTGTTCAATGATTTCATCATTCCATTGGATCACCTCTCTTTGGAATAGGCAAAAATATGGATCTCTTCCAATCAGTCTTCCAAATTTCTTGGCATAGGTGAATGAGTGCTTTTGTGTTGCATCAATCTGTTGAAAGATTTCAATTTGTGTTCCATCAATTCCTGGAGACTTGTTCTTTACCAATACGTTCAGTGCACCTTGGAGTTACTCCTTCAGTACCACTGGCTTTTGATCATACCTCGAGACATGGTTGAACACTGACCGTTTCCTCCTGGTACAGTGACTTTTTATATTCCTTCCATTTTCTTTTGATGCTTTCTGCATCGTTCAATATGTTGCCCATAGAATCCTTCAATATTGCAAGTAGAGGCTTGAATTTTTCCATCAATTCCCTCAGCTTGAGAAATGCTGAGCATGTTCTTCCCTTTTGGTTTTCTAATTAAAGTCTTTGCACATTTTGTTATAATATTTTACTTTCTCTTCTCGACCTGAGCTTGAAATTTTCTATTCACCTTTTTTACCTCCTCATTTCTTCCATTTGCTTTAGCATCTCTACAGTGAAGAACAAGTTTCAGAATCTCTTCTGACATCCATTTTTATCTTTTCTGTCTTCCTTGTCCTCTTAATGACATTTTGCTTTCTTTCTGTATGATGTTCTTGATGTCATCCCACAACTCTTCTGGTCTTTGGTCTTTAGTGTCAAATGCATCAGATCTGTTCTTCAGATGATTTCTAAATTCAGGTGGGATATGTTCAAGGTCATATTTTGTTTTAATTTTCTTCAGTTTCAAACTGAACTTGCATATGAGCAATTGATGGTCTGTTCCACAGTCTGCCCCTGGCCTTGTTTTGACTGATGACATGGAGCTTTTCCACCATCTTTTTCCACAGATGTAATCAATTTAATTTCTGTGTGTTCCTTCTGGTGAGGTTCATGTGTATAGTCATCTTTTATATTGTTTAAAAGGGGGTTTGCAATGAAGAAGTCATTGATCTTGCAAAATTCTATCATGTGGTCTCCAGCATTATTTCTATCACTGAGACCATATTTTTCAACTACTGATCTTTCCTCTTTGTTTCCAACTTTTGCATTCCAATCACCACTAGCTATCAATGCATCTTGACTACATGTTTTATCAATTTCAGACCAAAGAAGTTGGTAGGATTCTTCCATTTCATTATCACTTGCTTTAGAGGTTGGTGTGTAAATTTGAATTGTAGTTGTATGAACTGGTCTTCCTTGTAAGCCTTCCTACTTGAGATGCTCATTTTCTAGCACTATATCTAAGAATAATCTAGTTTCAGTTTTCATCATGTTTCAGTATTCCATATTCTGGTGCTATCTAACAGTGTTCCACTGCTATTCATAAGGTTTTCAGTGACTAAGTATTTGGAAATAGTTTGGACCTCCTTCTTCCTAGTGTGCCTTAGTCTGGAAGTTCACTTGAAACCTGTCCGCCTTGAGTGAACCTGCACATATTTAAAATACTGGTGGCATAGCTTCCAGAATCACAGCAACACACAAGTCACTACAGTATGGCAAATTGACAAATGATTGATGAGTATTGGCAAGCTCCTAAAGGAAAATAAATTCAGCAAACTAATCATGTGAAATATTCTAAAATAATTACACAACAACAAGTCAAAAAGCCAGGTCATTCACATATTTTTCAAGATACCCTGAGTCCTTTCGCACCTCTTCCTCTTAGAATAAAAAAACATTTCTCCCTTATACTTTTCTGTTTTGATAAAGCTGCACAAATGTCTCTCAAGCACATGTCACACGTCTCTAAAAATTATCAATGTCTCCTGAAATATTTTCTCAAACATTGCAAAGACTGGTTATTAAATTCTTCAAAAACAAAATAGGACTTTTTTCTTTTTGGTGTGATTTGATACCACCAATATATTTTTTTTCCTCTCACATTAACAAATGAACAAACTCTCTTCCCAAATAACAAAGGAACCATTTTCTTGTTTTAGTTCACTAAAACAAGGAATCATTGTTAATGCAGTTCAAGTTCACACTTGAAGTAAGAGCCAGTGGTCTTATTTTCTGTGTACTTAATAGCCACAATGTTTGCTTTTACAACTCTTTTGTTATCAAGACTTGCTTAGCAGTAGATGAGGACATTATGTTGATTAATCACAGTTTGATGCTACAGGTCTTGTATGCTGTGAGCCAATAAAGAATGACAAAGTTTGGCTATGAACAAAGGGTCTTAGAGAGAAGAAAGAGAATTAGGTAGCTCTGTGGGTTAATGCGTCAGACTAGAAAGCCATTTGAACTGCAAGGTCCGCAGTTTAAGCTCACCAGCTGCTCCTGGGAAACCCTCTACAGGGTCATTATGGTCAGAACCTACTTGACAGCATTAAACAACAACAATATAAGGAAGGTACTAAAATAAAATTAAAAACTTATTGCCCAAGTGTTAGCTGTATGAAGACTCAGAGAAACCAGTCCTGCTAAAAAGAAACAGAGAATCCCTAGCATGTTTGGCTCAATGGGCCTCTTCCTTCTAGCCAGCAGCAGCTCAGTGCCTTCCTCATGAAATCAAGGTATGCTGTCCCGTCTCACATTCTGTCTTCTCTCTCTCTGTTTGCCCAGCCATTCTGAAAACCTTTCCCTTCATCCCACCCCTACTTCTTTGTTCCTTCCCATCTCCTCTGTCTCTGTCTCCTTCTATCCTATCTTCCTTTTGTTGCTAATGTTTTATAGGATATACTCCATTTGGTGGACATTTTTCCCCTGCAGGAATTGATGTGCAATCTTTTGTTCTCTCAAGCTGTTTTTGTTTCCAAGAGACAAAATACCTACTTTGTGTCTTGTTCTCTTGTGTGTGACTAATGATAATACAACAGTTATGAGCTGTACAATTGTATTCTTAGAAAGCTTAAATTAGTATGATTTTTTAACATAACAATTGGATTAGCATAAATTATTTGCTTCCAAAAGTTTTTGGAAATACATGGAAACAAGTTAAATGGCTTAAATTATACATGGTGCTGTTGGTACAGAATTGGGCTGCTAATAACAGGTACATAATTCAAATCCACCTGTCATGCCCAAGGTGAAAGACCAGGGCTGTCTGTAGCCATAAAGATTTAGTCTCAGAAACCCTATATATGAGTAGTGGAAATCAATTCAATAGATGTGAGTTTGGTCTTTGAGTTTTACAGAGGAATTACTATTAGGAAGTTGTTGCTGTTGTTATTGCTGCTGCTATTAGGTGCCATGGAGTCAGCTCCAATGCAAAGTAACCCTATGCACAATTAAATTATATATACTGCCTGGTCCTCTGCCATCCTTATAGTTGTTATTGTGCTTATGTCTACTACTGCTGCAACTGTGTCAATCTATTCCCTTGGGAGTCTTCCTCTTTTTGCTGATCCTTTACTTTACCAAGGGTCATAGGCTGGGTTTTAGAGAGAAGCAAAGCCAGTAAAACATATCTATATATACAGAGAGAGAGAGAAAGAGAAATTCATTATCAAGGAAATGCCTTACAATTGTTAAGTCCCAGGTCCACAGTGGAAGAGAGAGAGGCTTTCTCATATGTCTATTATATTAGGAGCAGGTCACACCCCCAAGGAAGCATCCCTTTAATTGACAGGCTGCTCAGCCAACCATCATAAAGTTAATTATGCCTGTTTTAGGTTTCATCACCATGGGAATAAGCACATCCCAACTGCTAAACCTCTGGAAATCCTGACTTCATCAAGGTGACACAAAACTCTATTACATCAAGCATGATGTCCTTTTCCAGGAACTGGTCCCTCCTGATCACCTGTCTAATGTTTGTTAGACAAAGTCTTTCTTCCAAATCTAGCTGTATTTCTAGATTGCTCACTTTCTGGTAGTCCATGGTATACTAAATATTCTTCTCCAACACCAAAAATCAAATTAATCAATTCTTTGATCTCCCTTATTCATTCACATATATACGGCGCAATTAAAAATACCATGGCTTGGATCAGACACACCTTAGTTCTCAAAGTGGTATCTTTGCTCTTCAATACTTTTCATAGGACTTTTGTAGCATATTTTCCCAATGTAGTGCATCATTTGCTTTCTTGACTACTGCTTCCATGAGCATCGATCGTGGATCCAAGTAAAATGAACTCTGTGGCAACTTCAATCTTTTCCCAGTTTTGTTGTTGTTGTTGTTGTTGTTTTACTTAACATCTAAGATTTTTATTTACTTAACATCTAGCTATAATTCATACTGAAGATTGCAGTTTTTGTCTTCATCAGCAAGAGTTTCAAGTGCAGGTAAGGTTGTGTCATCTGCATATTGCAGGCTGTTAATGAGTCTTCCTCCAATCCTGATGCTATGTTCATTATCTCAGATTACTTGCTCAGCATACAGATTAAATAAGTATGTGAAAGGCTACAACCCCGAGGCCCATCTTTGCTGATTTTAAACCACAAACTATACCTTCGTTCTGTTCTAACAACTGCCTCTTCTTCTATGTACAGATTCTACCTGAGTTCAGTTAAGTGTTCTGGATTCCCATTCTTCATAATGTTATCCATTGTTCATTTTGATCCACACAGTCTAATGTTTTGCATAGTCAATAAAACATAAGCAAGTGGCTTTCTGATATTCTCTGCTTTCAGCCAAGATCCATCTGACACAAGCAATGCTATTCATTATTCCACATCCTCTTTTGAATCAGCCTTGAATTTCTGGGAGCTCCCTGTCCATGTACTGCTACAATCATGTTTTAATTATCATCAGCAAAATTTTACTTGCACATGATATTAATGATATTGTTTGATAATTTCTGCATTCTGTAGGATCAACTTTCTTTAGAATGGATACAAATGTGTGTCTCTACCTGTCAAGTAATCTTCCAAATTTCTTGGCATAGATCAGTGCTTCCAGAACTGTATCAGTATGTTAAAAATGTATCAAGTCATATCCCACCAATTCCTGGATCCTTGTTTTTCACCAATGCCTTCAGTGCAGCTTGGACTTTTTCCTTCAGTATCGGTTCTTGATTATATACTACCTCCTGAAATGGTTGCACATCTACCAATTATTTTTGGTACAGTGACTCTGTATTTCTCCCATCTTCTTTTGATGCTTCCTGCATCATTCACTATTTTGCCCATAGAATCCTTCAGTATTGCATCCCAAGGCTTGAACTTTTCCCTTCAGTTCTTTCAGCTTAAGAAATGCTGAACATGTTCTTCCCTTTGGATTTTCTAACTTCAGGTCCTTGTACATTTCATTGTACTACTTAACCTTGTATTCTCAAGCTGCCCTTTGAAATTTTCTGTTCAGTTCTTTTACTTTGTCATTTATTCCTGTCACTTTAGCTGATTTACATTCAAGAGCAAGTTTCAGAGTTTATTCTGACATCCACTTTGTTTTTTTTCTTTCTTTCTTGTCTTTTTCATGACTTTTTCTTTCTTCCTGTATGATGTTCTTGATGCCATCCCACAACTCCTTTGTTCTTTGGTCACTGTTGTCTAATACATCAAGTCTATTCTTGAAATAGTCTGTAAATTCAGGGGGAATACACTCAAGATGGAGTCCTGGTGTGGTGCTGTGGGACAATGCACTGGACCGCAAGGTGAGTTTGAACAACAAGGTAAGCAATTCAAGTTCACCAGCTGCTCCTTGGCAACCCTACTACAGGGTCATTATGCGTTGGAACTGACTTGACAGCACTTAACAACAACAAACACTCAAAGTCATATTTTGGCTCTTGTAGACTTGTTTTGATTTTTCAGCTTCAGCCTAAACTTGCATATGAGCAAATAATGGCTCCACTGTCAACCGCTGGCCATGTTTTAGATAATGTTAGTGAATTTTTCCATTGTTTTTTCCCACAGATGTAGTCAATTTGATTCCTATTCAGTCTGATAAGATCCACACATATAGTAATTGTTTAAGATGTTGAAAGAAGGTATTTTCAATGAAGAAGTCAATGCTGTTGTTGTCGTCAGGTGCCATCAAGTCAGAACCGACTCATAGTGACACCATGTACAGCAGAACAAAACAATGTCTGATCCTGGGCCAACCTTACTACCGCTGCCACACTTGACGCCATCAATGATGCCACCTCATTGTGGGTCTTCCTCTTTTTCTCTGACCCTCCATCTTACCCAGCATGATATCCTTCTCCAGTGACTGTTCCCTCCTGACAATATGTTCAAAGTATGAGAGACGAAGTTTAGCCATCTTGGCCTCCAAGGAGCACTCTGGCTGCACTTCTTCCAAAACAAATCTATTGGTTCTTTTGGCAATCCATGGCACTTTTAGTATTCTCCTCCAACACCACAATTCAAAGTCATCAATTCTTCTATGATCTTCCTTATTCAATGTCCAGCTTTCGCATCCATATGAGGTTATTGAAAATACCATGGCTTGGGTCAGGTCCGCCTTAGTCCTCAAGCTGACATTTTTGCTCTTCAATACTTCAAAAAGTTCCTGTGCAGCAGATTTGCCTAATGTAATACATCATCTGATATCTTGACTGCTGCTTCCATGAATGTTGATAGTCGATCCAAGAAGAATGAAGTCCTTGAGAACTTCAATCTTTTCTCCGTTGATAAGAATGTTGTTTATTGGTTCAGTGGTGAGGATTTTGTTTTCTTGACATTGAGATGCTGTGTTCTTTGATCTTCATCAGTAAATGTTTCAAGTCCTCTTCACTTTCAGCAAGCAAGGTTGTATCATCTGCATATTGCAGATTGTTTAAGAGTCTTCCTCCAATCTGACGCCACGTTTTTCTTCATAGAACCCAGCCTCTCATATTATTTGCTCAACATACAGGTTGAATAAGTATGGTGAAAGAACACAAACTTGTCACACACCATTCCCAATTTTAAAACAGTCAGTGTTCCCATGCTCTGTTCGAACAACTGCTTCTTGGTCCAGGTACAGATTTCTCAGAAGTACAATTAAGTGTTCTGGAATACTCATACTTCTCAATGTTGTCCATAGCTAGCCATGATCCACACAATTGAAAGCCTTTGCGTAGTCAATAAAGCATAGGTAAACATCTTTCTGATATTCTCTGCTTTCAGTCAAGATCCATTGGACATCAGCAATGATATCTCTCATTCCACGGCCTCTTCTGAATCCAGCTTGAAATTCTGGAAGTTCTCTGTCAATGTATGATTGTAGCCGTTTCTGTATTACCTTTAGCAAAACTTTACTCGCTTGAGATATCAAAGAGATTGTCCAATGATTTCCGTATTCCGTTGGGTCCCCTCTCTTTGGAATGGGCACAAATATGGATCTCTTCCAATCAGTAGGCCAAATAGTTGTCTTCCAAATTTCTTGGCTGAGATGAGTGAGTGCCTCTAGTGCCGCTCACTTTCTTGAAAGATTTCAATTTTTATTCCATCAATTCCTGGTGCCTTGTTTTTTGCCAATTCCTTCAATGCACTGTGGACTTCCTCCCTGAGTATCATTGGCTCTTGACCATATGGTATCTCTTGAAATGGTTGAACATTAACCATTTCCTTTTGGTACAATGACTCTGTGTATTCCTTCCATCTTTTCTTGATGCATTCTGCATCATTCAATAATTTGCCCAGAGAATCCTTCAATAACAAAAGTCGAGGCTTGAATTTTTTCTTCAGCTCCCCCAGCTTGAGAAATGCTGACCGTGTTCTTCCTTTTTGGTTTTCTAATTCTAAATCTTTTCATATTTTATTATAATATTTGTTTTTATCTTCTTGAGCTGATCTTTGAAATTTTCTGTTCAGCTCTTGGACCTCTTCAATTCTTCCATTTGCTTTAGCTTCTCTACGCTGGAGAGCAAGTTTCAGAGTCTCTTCTGACATCCGTTTTGACATTTTCCTTCTTTCTTGTCTTCTTAATGACTTTTTGCTCTCTTCACATACGATGTTCTTGATGTCATACCACAACTCTTCTGGTTTTTGGTCTTTAGTGTTTAATGTATCAAATCTGCTCTACAGATGATCTCTAAATTCAGGTGGGATAAATTCAAGGTCAAGTTTTGGTTCTCGTGGACTTGTTGGTCTTGCAAAATTCTATTATGTGATCTCCAGTGTCATTTCTATCACCAAAGCAGCATTTTCCAATCATTGATCCCTTCTCTTTGTTTCCAACATCTACATTCCAGTCACCAGTAATTAATTATCAATGCATCTTGATGGAATGCTTGATCAATTTACAACTGAAGAAGTTAATAGAATTCTTCAATTTCTTCATCACTGACTTTGGTGGTTGCTGTGTAAATCTGAATAACAATGATAGTAACTGGTCTTCCTTGTAGGTGTATAGGGATTATCCTATGACAAATAGCATTGTATTTCAATATAGATCTTGAAATGTTCTTTTTGATAATGAATGTGATGCCATTCTTCTTGAATTTTTAGTTCCCGGCATAGTAGACCTTAATGGTCTGATTCAAAATTACCTATACATGTCCATTTCACCCCACTAATGCCTAAAATATTAATCTTTATGTATTCCATTTAATTTTTTTTATTTCTAATTATCCTAGATTCACACTTTGTACAATCCAGGTTCTGATCATTAAAGGATATTTGCACCTGTTTCTTCTCATTTTGAGTCATTCCCTATTAGCAAATAAAGGTCCTGAAAATTTTGCTGCACCCATATCCAGGTGTAGTGCTGTGGGTTAATGTGTCAGACTGCAAAGTCATTTGAACTGCAAGGTGGGTGGTTCAAGCTCACCAGCTGCTCCTTGAAAACCCTTTACAGGGTTGTTATGGGTCAGAATCGACTTGACAGCACTTAAGAATAACAATATATCATTAAGGTCAATTCTACTTTGAAGAAGCAGGTCTTCTCCAGTTGTATTTTTGTGCCTTCTAACTTGAGGAACTTATCTCCTGGCACTGTATCTGACAGTGTTTCACAGCTGTTCCTATGGTTTTCAGTGACTAATCCTCAGAAGTGTACTGCCTATTCCATCTTCCTATTCTGTTCTTCAGGAAGTGTTCACCCTGTTTGAACTTGAAATACTAGTGACAAAGCTTCCAGTATCACAGCAACATGAAAGCCACCACAGCATAACAAACTAACAGACATGTGGGGAAATTAGAGACTAGTTGTTCTCTCCCCAAAATAACCTATTTCTGTTGCCTGAATAAGATCACTTTTTCTGCCTTCTAACAACAAGATACTATTTGGATGGGAAGAAATAGCAATGCCATCAAGGCCAGTCACCAGTATTTGATCTGGTCTCTTATCTTTATTTTTTGTACTGATTCTATCTTGACATTTTTTATGTAATTATTAATATTAGCCACAAATATTTTTAAAGGATTTGTATGATTATAGACTTTGCCTTATATTGAATGAACATTTAATGATTTTTTTCTGGGTGAATGAATGGATGGATGGTAGATTAACAGATAAATGGCAAATGGATGTATAGATGGTGAGTAGATAGATGAGAGGCAGTATATGTGAGCAGACCTTTGCAGATAAATTAGATCATCTCAAGAACAACATTATCAGTAGATTTGCTCACCTCCACTTAAATGATTGTCTAATCTGTACAAGATTGGGAAATAAAACATAAGTAACAACATGTACTTGATTAAACAGTAAATTACATGAGTATAAACCCTTCAGAGAAAACTCTCGTGGAAAAATAAAAAAGAAATTCCATGGAATTTCATGGAAGAGATCTGATCTGAGCAAGAGATTAAAGTACAGATTGGGTTTGGAGTAGTGGGGAGGAAGAGCTATTTTGTAGAGAGTAACAGAAGACATTTAGCATCACCATGTTGTTTCTCTTTTGCTAATATTCCACTGTGTAAGAGCTTTCAACAAGAGGCATTGTAACTTCACTCATTTCTTGAATGGTACACTCGGCCATAGCATGGTATCTTGCACAATTAGAATCTCACTTAATATGGAGTGAATTAATAAATTGAACAAATGAATACATTAAGAGTTATCATATCAAAGTCCCTTTCCAGGGTATGACCTCTCCTTGGAATTCTCAGAGTAAAATGAAATCGAGCTATGCTTTAGCATCGATTATACTGGATTATACCTTTCTAATATAAAAAAGCCCTACTAGCAAGTTTACAATATGGAGCAGGAGTAGGTTGATGAAATAACTTGTACTTTGGTAGTATTGGAGACAAGCCAGTTTCCTTATATTTTCCCAGAGGAGCCATTTCATAATTGCAATGAAAAGAAAAAAAGAATAAAGGGAAAAACAGAGTCATGCTTTGACACAAGCATAATTAAATAATTTCACACGTAGCTCTTTAGAAAAATTTAAATCTAATAGTATTTTGCCCGCAGATTGTTCTTCAAGAAGATAATAAAAAATCACTCCACTGGCTTTAGCCTTGCAAACAGCTATGTTCAGTCATTTAATTAGCTGATATGTTGTATCAGCAGTTTAGAGATCTCAATTGACTGCTCTCTGAACTAACAGGATGCTTGATTGGGAAGTGGTACCTGTCATCCTGGTCAATGGGTGATTTGGGGAGTTTGCTAATGACTTCAAGTTTTCTTGAGTAGTTAACCCTTGGGTCCATCTATCCTGTAGCTATCATGCCCTTAGAAATTTTTATCTAGAAGTCTGTCAAGAAAATTGAAAAAATAATGGAGAAAAAGAAAACAAAATTATCATTTTCAAGGAAATCCCACCTCAGGGTCTTTGCATTGATTGTTCCCTCTTTTTAGAAGGTTCAGCTCACAGTGACCCCTTCCCTTGATTGTTCATGTCCTGCAGGCCCTGCTCAAAGGTCATTCCATCAGAGAGGCTTCCCCAGGCCAGTCTACTTACTGCAGCATCCAGCCTCTACCTAGCCTCCTTTATTCTCTATCCTTTACGCTGTTGTTCTTATAACAGCACCATGTAACACAGATATTGGTTCATTTGTTGTCACCTCCTCTCATGAGAGGAGTCCTAGTGTGGTTAATGTGCTGGACCACAAAGTCGGTTGGAACCACAAGGTCAGTTGTTCAAGCTCACCAGCTACTCGCTATGGGTCGGAACCGACTCGACAGCACTTAATAACAACAACAACCTCTCATGAGAATGGATGCTCTGAAAAGGCAAAAATATTACCCTTGTCTTTAGTAATCACTATGAACTCCTAGTGAGATACTGTAGGATAAGTACTGGACTGCTAACCAAAAAGCTGGCATTTCAAACCCACCAGCTGCTCTTTGGAAACCCTATACAGGGTTGCTATGTCAGAATTGACTTGCTGGCTCTTAACAACAACAATAACTATGACTCCAAGGAGCCCTGGTGGCATCGTAGGTTATGCTAACTGCAAGGTCAGCAGTCAAGATGACCTGAGGGAGAAAGTTGAAGATTTCCGTTCCCATAAGGATTTACAGCCTCAGAAACCCTATGTTGTTGTCATTGTTGTTCAGTACCTTCCAGTTAGTTCTGACTTCATAACGACCCTGTACATCAGGAGTGAGGAACCTTTTTTCTACCAAGGGCCATTGGGTATTTATAATATCATTCGTGGGCCATACAAAATTATGAACTTAAAAATTAGCCTGCTATATTCAATCAAACATTTAAATAACTCACCTCTAATGTGATGGCTGGAACTGCTTCTCTTTGCCTACTGCATGTGATGTTCACTGGTATTAACAATGTAACTATTCGAAACTGCTTTTCCATGTTTGCTTCAGTCAGTTTGGAGTGCAGTCAACTCTTTGTGATGGTAAGTTTTGAAAAGAACTGCTCACAGTAGTAAGTTGTTCAGAACACCGATGTATATTTCAATGCATGTCTCCTCAAAGTGGGAAATTCATCATAGTTTATGTAGCATTTATAGAACTCAAGGAATGGGAGATTATTATACCTAGCTTTCAGCTCATCATTGCTTTGCAGCCAAATAATTTTGTGTTGTAGGTTATCAAGCACATCAACTGGTTCCATATTAAATGGTATACCAAAGATGGTCAATTCATTTACTTTTCATGTCACATCCTTGAATCTTTCTTTAAATGCCTCAGTTAGTTTCTCACATTCACCAGCATATTCAAGTGTCATAGAAGGCTTTTGTCCTGCCAGAGTGGGGAAGTTCATTGCACTATTCCTTTTGAGTTGCACTTTTCACAGCCTTAATTTATCTCCAAATTATTTCACATTTGAAAGAAAGGAGTTGAGAAGCTGGTTGGGGCCTTGCAGCTTGACACTCAGCTCAGAGGTTCTCAGTAATGTCCACCATGAACACAAGATCACATAGACTCTTGATATCACTGAGTTCCCTGGCAGGTTTTCTCGTTATCTCCATGAGCTGTTCACTAGCTCGTAAAACTTCATGAGCATGTTCCTATGACTCAGCCATCACACTTCACAGTGATCAACAAGATCACCGTACTCAGAGTCAAGATCATTCAGTAACTCCTTAAACTGAGGCTGTTGAGCCCTCTGGATTTTGACAAAATTTATGAATGACCGTACTGTTGACATCACATTGTTGAGCTGCAATGACTGTGCAACATGACTTTCTTGGTGTATGATGCAGTGACACATAATTAAATCACTTGGATCAAGACTAAGACATTCCAGTTCTTTCTTGACAAATGCAACTAACCCTTTTACTAGCCAACTGTGGCTGGAGTTCCTTCTGTAGTAAAGTCACTTAACTTTTCAAATGTTAGATCAAGTTTTTTCATTTATTAACCAAGTCTCTCAAACAAGTCCTCACCTCTCATAGTGCTATGTATGACTTCCAGTGCCAGCAGTTTCTCTCGCGTGTCAAACTGCAGTTACCCATGAATGAAAATGAGCAGTTGGACAGTATTTGTTATGTCCATTGTTTCCTCACAAGCCTGACAGAAAAATTGGAAATCTACAGAATCCTTCAATGTTTTTTCAATGTCTCGTGCTAAGTCACTAATCAAATCTGAGATGGTTCTCCAAGACAAACTAACACTACGAAACAATTTTGCTTAGTCTGGTGCTAACAACTCCACAGCAGCCTCCATGCACTCTTTCACAAACTCTCCCTCTACCTGAGGCCCCAGCTTCTTTGTGGTTAGTTCATTCACTACAGAACTTGTGTGAATAATATTCTCTCTGTCACAATGAGGCCTAGTGAAAATAGCTTGTTGTGATTCCAAACTCCACTGAAGAGCATTGATTTTATCCAGATGCATTTGGCCTCCCAATTAATTGAGGTTAGCATGTTTTGAGCTGTAATGATGCTCTAGATTGGGTTTTTTCATTACTGCTAACACATTGCCACACAGGTTTGCCTTGACTTCAACAAAAATATAACCTTGGAATTATTTGTCTTGGAAAGATTGATACTCAACATCAACTTTTCTTTTCTTTGCAGTCACCATTTGTAGGATGTCACACCACTTAAGTTTAATAACTATCCAGTGTGCATGTCACCAGTGACATGATTATTTTGCTTTGACCATTGTTCTAATCCTGCATCTTGGATTTGGAACGTATCCAATGTTCATATCATTGACTCTTGAGGTATTTTCTGTGTACTGTAATTTCCTTAATCTTCATCTGACGTTCAATGTTTGCATGGACTGTTGATAGTGGATATGTGGATACAGATTTCATTGGCATTATCATCTGTGTTGACAAAGAGTTTGGTGACTTTGTCATCAATCATTGGAGACAAGGTCACCAACATCTCTAGGAGTAATTTCATTTAATCATCACTGGATAGCGATTGTTTCACCACAGTGTGTTAACACTTTTGCAGCGTGTGCACTACCAGCCTCCCTGGCACTGACTGCCTCTGATTCAGCTCAGTACAGACAGATAGGCTGTGGGCAGTCAATGAGAAGTATGTGTGTCTGTCTCGTCATGTACTCATATGTGCCCTGTCTATCCCTTGCCTGTCCCTCAAAATGTACATTATTATTATGATTCACTTAATATAAATTAATGTTGCTATGAAAAAAGCTCCTAGATTTATTGAATTTCAAGTCTCTCTTGTGGTTGCCTTCACAGGGCCAGACTGAATGATTCCATGGGGTCTTAAATGGCCTGCATGCCAGACATTCCCCACCCCTGCTGTATAAGGTTTCCAAGGAGCAGCAGGTCAGTTTGAACTTCCAGCCTTTGTTTAGCAGTCCATTGCTTATTCCTACAGTGCCATACACAGGGTCACTATACTGTAAACTAAATTCTATTATTACTCCATTTATTGTGAAGTGTCATCAAGTCGATTCTCAGTATAGAGCTTCTGAGTCTTTATAACTTTGCAAGAGCAGCAAGCCTCATCTTTCCTCCAAGAAGTGACTAGCTGGCTCGAACAATAGACCTTATGGTTCACAGTCCAGCGCTTATTGTGTGGAGCCACGATGCTCCCTTGTTTAGAGGAGAACACGCTTGCTATACTTTCGATTATTGTAGACAGATTCCATACACGGAGGATCATTCCCTTGGCAGCCTGTGACTAAGCTGAAAATATAGAAACCACTGAAGTTGAGTGATGATGATGATAATAAGCTGACATATAAAGTACTTAGTATGTGCTCCACCCTCTTCTGAGTACACTACATGTATTATTTCATTTGACAGCAGCCCTATGAGGCAAGCACTGATATCATTTTTACCTTCCCGAGAAAGAAAATGAGCCAAAGAGAAGTTAAGTAGCTTGTCCAAGGTCACACAACTACTAAGTGGCAGAGTCTAGTTTCAGGGTTCACGTAGAAAACATTATTATAGCATAGAACTTTGAAGTACAAATAAGAGAGCTATGTAGGACAGGAAGGGCCACAATTTGTGACACGGCAGGTACTACCATCAGACTGGGATATAGAACAGTTCGAGAAAACAGCATCACTTGCCTTGACTTCACTTATGCAATATTTACAGTAGACTGTTCATTGAAGAGACCATTAAATGTGGAACCTCTTACCAAAGGGATTTTTATACCTAATAATCACTAGCTAAGTGAAAAATTCATGCTCCATGGAATAAAAAATTCTTTCCCAAGGGGGATGGAAGAAGAAATCTAAAATTAAAAGAAAGGGCATGTAGGGTAATCATTATGCTAAATAATGGACTTTGAAAAAATAAAAATTGCCCAGTCCCATGTACTTAGCTTAAAAAAACATTTATTGAATGAGATTCTTTTATTTGCATCTAAGCTATTTCTTTTTCCACTTGAATTGCCTCAAAAAGAGTAAGTCAAAAAGAAAAGTTACTGGGAATGGAATTTAAAAATATTTGGGGAAAAGTGAAATTAAATATTATTTGATGCCTCAATTTCTGGCTGGTCACACACTTTCCTGGCAGGGAGCTCACTTAGCTAAGCCTCAGGAAGCATATTCAATGGGTTGTGAATTCTACATGCACACACATACCCTGGGATGGGGTGGAGGGAGGGAAGGGGAGGAGGAGAGAGATAACCAGATAGAGTTCTGTAATAGCACTCTATCAGATTTTCTATCTGTACTCTTGTCAATTTGTTTGGGCAACTGCAATCTCAATACTTTACACACGGGTATGCTTCAAATGGAGTCCTGGTGTGGCTCTGTAGAATAAGCATTGGACTACTAACAATAAGATCAGCCATTCAAACTCACCAGCTGCTCCTTGGACATCCTCCACAAGGTTGCTATGAGTTGGAACCTACTCGTCAGCACTTAACAAAAATAACAACACACCTCAAAGAGGCATTTTGGTTAAGCACTGGACTATTAACTACAAGGTCAGCAGTTCAAATCCATCAGCCACTCCTTGGAAACACTATACAGGGTCAGTTTGAGTGAGAACTGGTTCAAAGGCACTTAACAACTGCAACATATTAGGAGATAGAGTGAGTTTGGCTCCAGACCACTGCAATAGAGTATTGCAGTAAAGCAAGTCACACATTTGATTTCCCAGTGCATAAGAAAGTTATATTTGCACAATACCACAGTCTGGGAGTCTGGGTGATGTTGTGGGTTAAGCATTGGGCTACTTATGGCAAGGTTGGTATTGAAACCCACCAGTCTCTCTGTAGGAGAAAGATGACTCTGTCTGTTCCCATTCAGATTTAAAGTCTCAGAACCCTTAAAGAGCAATTCTACTCTGTCATTAGGAGTCTATGAGTTGGACTGACCCAATGACAGTGGGCTTGGGTTTATTCTTTGGTATGTCAAGTGTGTCATCGCATTATGACACACTTAACATACCAAAGAATATTGAGAGACCTACCAAAATGGAACACAGAGACATGAAGTGAGCACATACTGTTGAAAAAATGATGCTGATAGACTTGCTTGATGCAGCATTTTCAAAAACGTTCAATTTGCAAAGAACAAAACACTCAATACCTGGGAAGCATAATAAAGCAAAGCACAATAAAACAAGGTATGTCTGTAGAACAGTTAGCATCTGTTGAACACTTTTAATGACCCCAACACGAAGCTAAGTGCTTTCTTATTATTATATCATTTACATTCTGACAACAACCTCATAAAAGAGATAATGGAATTGGGGCTCAGGAAATGGACCATGATTTAGCCCAGGATTTACTCCATGTCTAGGAAGAGTTGTGACTAGGATTCTAACAGACAGATATGATTCCAGGACCTGTGCTGCAGCCACTCCACACAAATAGATGTTGTTGTTGTTGTTAGGTGCTGTCGAGTCAGCCCTGACTCACAGTGACCCTGTACACAATTACCCAGGCCTGCACCATCCTCACAATCATTGCTAAGCTTGAGCCCATTGCACTTCCACTGTGCCATTCCATCTCATTGCAGGGCTTCCTTGTTTACTCCGACCCTCCACTTTACCTAGCAGGATGTCCTTCTCCAGGAACTGGTCCCTCCTGGTAATATGTTTGAAGTATGAGAGATGAAGTCTCACCATCCTGGCTTCTAAGGAGCATTCTGGCTGTACTTCTTCCAACACAGATTTGTTTGTTCTTCTAGCAGTTCACAGTAGAATATTTTAATATTCTCCTCCAAAACAATTCAAATTCATCAATTCTTTTATGGTCTTCCTTATACTGCCCAACTTTCACAAGCATATGAAGTTACTGAAAATACCATAGCTTGAGTCAAGTGCACCTTAGTCCTCAAAATGACATCTTTGTTCTTGGACACTTTAAAGGGGTTTTTGAAGCAGATTTGCCTAATACAATAAATACATCATTTGATTTACTGACTGCTGCTTCCATGAATATTAATAGTAGATCCAAGCAAAATGAAGTCTTTGATCACTTCAATGTTTTCTCCATTTATCAGGACGTTTTTGATTGCTCCAGTGGTGAGGATTTTTGTTTTCTTTACAATGAGGTGCAACCCATATGGAAGGCTGTGGTCTTTAATCTTCATCAGTAACTATTTTAAGTCCCTTCAGATTCAGCAAGCAAGTTATATCATCTGCATATTGTCATGTTCCTCTTCATATAATCTAGCTCTTGGATAATTTTCTCAGTTTACATATTGAATAAATATGGTGAAAGAATACAACCATGATGCACACCTTTAAACCATTCAGTGTCCCCTGTTTTGTTCAAACAACTGACTCTTGGTCTATGTACAGGTTCCTCCCGAGCACAATTAAGTGTTCTGGAATGCTCATTCTCTGCAATGTTGTCTACAGCTTGTCATGATCCAGACAGTTGAAAGCCTTTGCATAATCAATAAAGCAAGGGTATCTTTCTGGTATTCTGTTTTCAGCCAAGATCCATCTGACAATAAAGTCCAAAAAAAACAAACTTTGGATATGGACAAAGCTGGGTTTAAATCTTACTAGAATTGACTCCAACTCATAGTACCAGCCTGTGTGTCAGAACAGACCTGTGCTCCACAGGATTTTTTCAGTGACTGATTTGTTAGAAGTAGATAGGCCTTTCTTCCTTTGGGGGGCCTTTAATAGTCAACCTTCCGGTTAGTTGTTGTTGCTGTTGTTGTTGTCAAGTACCATTGAATTGATTCCGACCCATAGTGACCCTGTATAGGGTTTCCAAGGAGCAGCTGGTGAGCTTGAACCACTGACTTTGCAGTTCAAACGGCTTTGCAGTCTGACACATTATAGTGTAGCACATAGTCGTTTGCATTATTCAGAGGCTCCTCAACTTCCACAGTCCCCAAAACAAGCCCCATACACTGCCACCAGGAAGGAAATGGTTCCTCTACTTGAGGCAGTGGATCCTTTGACCAGAAGAGGGAATGTTGGGAGAAGTGGAGTCCATTACAGTAGCCCTCCTTTGTGTGCTGGCATGGATTTGTTGAAGCAGGTTGTTTTCCTCCTCACAGCTGGCAACGAGATGATGAGAAGTGATGGAGGGGTGGGGTCAAACACCATCACCCAGATATAGGTCCTGGGCATTAGGAAAGACCAGCTCAAGGCACAGAGTCCCTAAAGGCAATCTGATGCTATTGGTGTTGCCACAGGCACTCCTGCACCAGGTGGATGGCTTATCCACCGCCTTCTTGAATATCATCCAAGATGGCGATCTTAGAGGACACTGGAACAGGAAATGACAGGCAAGTCCAGGTCAATTACAAGACCTTTCACTTACAAGCACACTGTCTTAGATTGGTGCTCCCCAGAAGTTGATTTAAATGCAAGGATCTTATTGGAAGGTGATCCCAGGAAAACCCCGAGGAAAGTGGGGAAGTGAAGCAGGCAAGGGAGGGTGCCAATACAGAAGTGTTCATGAGCAGGTTACCAATTCGGGCAACTGGAGTTCAAACTCCCTGGGGCCTCTGAGACTCAACTTGGACTGTGCCTTGAAATCTATGTATTTGTCCACCAACTCCCAGACCTCATCCTTTGAAAGCTGTTTCCTGGGAAGCTCCTCTACTTTCCTGGCCTGCCCTGAGTTTGCACTGAGCATTCTCCAGTGGCCAAAGAAAGCCACAAGGCAAAGAAGTGCAGGTGATTGCAGCAGGAAACCAGCTGGAAACCAGGAAACCAGGTACCTGGGAATAGAAGGTGTCCAGGAGAGGTGGACTGGGCACCAACAGTGCCTGTTTCAGAGATAGAAAACTATTTCTGTACTACAATAGAGCAAGGGTAGTGGTGGTTTCGTGTAGAATTCTCACCTTCCATATAAGAGACTCCTGTTCAATTCCCAGTCAATGTATCTCATGTGAAGCCAATGCCCATCTATCAGTGGAGGTTTACATGTTGCTATAATGCGTACAAGGCTTTGGCAGACCCTCCAGTCTATGACAGACTAGGAAGAAAGGCCTGGTGATCTACTTGCAAAATCAGCCAATGAAAACCGTTTGAAACACAACAATCCAATCTGCAACTGATCATGGAGATAGCACAAGACTGGGCAGCATTTTGATCAGGAGCTGAGGGCCAACTTGGTGGGAGTTTACAACAAAGAAGCACAACAGCTTCCACATCAGGGAGAAACTGCAGCTGCTACTTAGTTCTAACTGATCATTGCCCATGCAAGAATGTGGAGCCAGTGTTTAAGAGAAACTAGAAATTTTATTTGAAATTCTTTAAATTTTAAATGTGTTGATAATTAATTCAATTTTTGAAAAGCAATGCAGTATAAACAAAGTTCATCTGCAGGTCCTGGTTTACAGCTTCTTATATGGCAGGTCAGAATTCCATTGCCTTGTTTCAGAAAAAGGTTTGTCCTTTCTTCAAAGGGCTTTTCCATCTGTCACTTCACATCCCTGGGAAGAACAGGAGGCAGTGAGAAGAACCCATGTTCTCAGAGAGGTGACTGCATGGAACATATCTCAGAGTTGGCCACCCTGAATGGGAGAGTTCAAGGGTAAAGACTTTGTTGATGTTTTCACAGCTAGTTTGTGATACAAAGTTCTGCCAGCTTCTGTCTTTTTTCCCACCAAGCCAATCTATCCCTGAAAACGAATTTGTTTGTGACCCTACCACCTCCAGCAGTTGATCCCTCATCAGCGGTGGTTGCCTCCGTTCAGGAGTTTCTGGTGGGATGATGTTTTCCTCCTTTTTTTCCCCACCCCATGTAGAGATCTAAAGGATGAAAGGCAACCTTCACTATTTATATCTCACATAGACTTTCAGTGGCATTCCAGAAGGATGGGTCTGCAGACCCATGTGCATAACAATAGTGACAACAGTAATATAAATTATTCTCTAAACACCTCAAACCATCTTGCTCTTCTTTCAATTTTCAGAGATACTTATGGAATTGTCAGTGAACAAGGAGCTGACTCATTTAGTCAACAAATAATTACTAGTGTTTGCTGGTCTGCATGATCCTGAGAGCCAAACACATAGCAGGGAAGTCAGATTCAACAGATGTTGATGGAGCCCTTGAAGTGGATAGAGCCAGGGCCTCAGCACAAGGAGCATTTCCTACCAGTCCCTCCCTCCTGCCCTTCAGATGAGAACACACCCAAGTTCCCAGAAGTTCTTCTAGTAGGAAAAGCTTGGAGTTACCATTGTTCTCAAAGTCAAAGCCTTTTGTGTGGATTGTAGATTGCTCAGAAAATCCCCAAATCATCCAAGGTTACCCAAGAATACAGCTGAACTAATGGAGATGCTCTGAATCAGGCCACTTTTTTAGCAACTTCCTGATTAGGGGTTATCGGGAGCCTTCCATTTAGGTATCTGCAAAAAAATTATCCTATTCCAGAGGATAAGACAATTTCAAAAGCACTAAGAAAATAAACACACTTTCCCTGCATTAAAGCTTCTGCCTTCTTTGAACTTCTCATTTTTAGAATATCTCCACTGATAAGGACAAATGTAATTTTCACCATCAGTGGATCTGAACAGACAATTTCATTAAGGCAAATAAGACAGGGTGAGACCAATGATGTAAATCACATTGTGTGCTTCTAATGTGCAAACAAAACCCTCAGATAAAAATGAAAACACCCTTAAAAAAAAAAGTCAACTTTTTTTTTTTTCCCCCACCAATTTGCATAAACATTTCTCTTCCTACCACCTCCACAAAATCACTTATTGGTACTTGGATATCTGGAAAGATGGCAAAATTCAACCAGGTTTCAAAACACTTGTTCCTAAGGAAAGTTCTCACTATCTTGAGAAGGGCTGCCTAGTGTAGCACTACACAATAAGTACTGGACCACACTGTCAGTTTGAACCACATTGTCAGCAGTTCAAAACTCACAGGTTAGCTATGAGTAGGAACCCTCTCAAGGGCACTTAACAACAACATGAATAATGCCATTGCTGGGGCTTATTGAGGCTGGTCTCCCATTTGGTCCATAGCACAAGTCTATGAACCTCAGGTCCTAAGAGGTCTCCCAATAAGTGTGACAGGTTAGAATCTGATTTTCCTCTGGACCTTCAAAGTTCTGGCCTAAGCAAAGTGCATTAACAATCCAGTAGAATCTCAAAGATCAATGTTGTGCATCCCTGCAGCTTGGAGCTGGAAGTTTTACAGTTTAATAGTTTATAGTTTTGCAGTGAAGCAAGGAACTTGGAAAGGGGCAATAGAAGCTGCACTCAGACCAACTGAGATTTACATTTTTGCTAATGGTGTTTGAGCCAGTCATGTGGGGAAAGCAAAAGGTTAAGCTCACAGAATGAACTTCATGTTGAGCTTTTGTGTGCAGAAGAAAAGAAAGAAATGATACTCAGGAAAGAAGTGTCAGTGAGACCATGGGCAGGGTAAGATGGAGCAAGGCATGAATGCCCATACAGACAAAGTGCTCTGAAGCCTCCCCAGTGGTTGGTGACAAAGAGAACAGAGACCCAGGCTGACAAGCCACTGAAAGGAAGCCAGTGGCTCATGTGGTGCTGTTTTCAGCCTTCCCACACGTGACACTCGACATTTGATGAGGGCCTGGGATGCCATCCAAACTGGGTGCACTGGTCTCTCAAAGCAGTCAGTGCTCCAATCCCACCCTCCACTGCTTGGTCTTCACCACACTTCTGACTCCCTGTGGCCACTGATGGGGCTGGTTCACAGGAGTTGGTCTGCTTTTCTGTCGAAAGAGTCAATCAGACAGAAAGGGTGAAGGTGGAGACTGCCAGACTGGACTTCATCTGAAGAGTAGAAGGGAGATTCCATAAAAGGATCCAACCATGTCAGCTCAACGGTTTGAGTATGATGCCCTGAAGGAATTTAGTCCAAATGTATTTATTATCAGGAAACAGGCTCCCAGATACCCTCATTAAAGAGGATGATGTCCCTGAAGTATCTTTTGAAAGCAGTATTTATACATCCAGGCAGGCTGTATTCTTACCACTCTTCACGTGATAAACATAACAAAAGGGTTAACTCTCCTGCTGCCAGTCTGCCAGTGGGTTAATCTTTCAGAATCCATACAAAGAGGAACTAGACTTCAATTCCAACTCAACACAACCCTGTACCAGTTGAAACTGGAGGGCTTGAACCACTGACTTTGTGGTTCCCAGTCCAGTGCGTACCCTACAGTGCCACATCAGCAGTCTGAGACTTCAAGCCTTGTTGTTAAGTGCCGTTCAGTCCATTTCTGAGGTGAACTCGAACCTGCAACCTTGGGGCTCAAATTGACCTTGCAAGTCCAGCACGTTAGCCCACAGCACCACACCATTCAAGCCTTGTTGTTGTTAAGTGCCACCCAGTAGGTTCCAACCCATCATGACCCTGTAAGGGTTTTCCAAAAGCAGCTGCTGTGTGAACCACCAGCCTTGTGGTTCAAGCCTACTTTTTGCAGTATAGTGAATTAACCAACAATGCCACACCAGGACTCCTCATTCAAGCCTAGGTGGTCATTAACATTATGAACAAGGAGAGGAGAAAGGTGTGTGTGTGATGTCTCAGGCTGTGCTCAATTATTTTATTAAGTTCTCAAAATGGTTACACTCATGTTCTCAGCCAGAGCACCCCTGCTTTTTGCTGCTTTGTATATCATTTCTAAATAGAAATAAAGGAATGGCAGTCCTGGTGTGTTACTGTAGGATAATAACTGGATTGCTAACAAGATCACTGGGTCAAAACTACCAGTGCTTAACAACAACAAAAATGATAAAAGAGTTTCAATGCTAGGTTAAAAAAAAAAAAAAAAAAAAAGCTTCCAAATCATCAGTTATATACTTATTAAGGTCTTTTCCAGTTCTGAATTCCAAGAATCTCTTCTTTGTAGCAAAAATGGCTCAGTCTTACAGGTGTGGTAGGAAGAAGAAAGTTGAGCTTTTTCCCACTGAGAAACTTCATTTGGTTAATATATTTCCAGGCAAACTAAATGGTTATTCTTTTTATACAACTATTTTCAAATCTACTTAAGAAAAATTGTCCTACCAAGTAATACACTTGGACTGATACGAATTGGTCAGGGAGTCCAAATAAGGGATGACTGGTGTTCTAAACCCTGTAAAAATGAATGAAAATGTTGAGATGCGGGGCTTGATGACAGCTAGATTGGAGGTGCACTGAGGTTCACTGTCAGCAATACCACAGAATACCAGGCAAAGCAGATTAAGGGTAGAGCTCCAAACCTCGAAACCACATGGGTAGGAATATTTTCACAGTTTGAAAGCTTATAGGTAGTGGAACTTGTAGCGAGTTAAACACTAAGAAGAGTGAAAAGGGAAGCCCACATCCTGATCACATCTACCTGGAAGCAATCAGAAAGCATGAAAAATACCCAAATGCATACTCAGTTAAGTATTAAGGCCTCAGATAAACACTAAACATGTCCAAGAAGCAGAAGCAGATGACCATATCAGCACATGACCAGAAACAAGATTAAATGTCAGACAAATGACCTAGAGGTAGACATGGACTCCAAGCTGGAAGGAGGGCAAGCCTTGGAAATGCTTGAAAAGGAATTCAGAAAAATGATTATAAAATGTCTCAAAACACTTTAGAATGGAGTTGAGAAAAATAAGGAAGAAGTCAGGAAAGTGCTACAGGAACAATCACATAAGATAGATACAGCATTGGAAACAATTCAAAACCTACAGAAAGAGGTCCAAATGATCAATAATAGAATATCAGAAATAGACAATACACTGAAAGGGCAAAGGAGTAGAATTGAAGAGATGGAAGGCAGAAATAGATAGCTGGAAGACAAATACCACTAGATAGAAGAGCAGGCAGAAAAAAGGATAAAAAAAAAACAAAAAACGAAGAAGTTCTAAAATTCATGTAAGACAGCATGAGAAGGAATAAATTAAGAATTATCGGCATGCCAGAACAAGAAGAATCACACAAGCCCACAGAGGAAATAGTTGTAGAACTTCTGGAAGAAAATTTCTCTAACATCCTGAAATGTGAAAAGATAAACATTCAAGAAGCTCAATGAACCCCAGGAAGGATAGACCACCCCCCCAAAAAATCACCAAGCCATATCATAATCAAGCTCTCTAAAATCAAAGATAAGGAGACAATCCTGAAAGCAGGTAGGAAAACCAGAAGTGTCACATACAAACGCAAGCAAGTCAGATTAAGCTCAGCTCTCTCAATAGAAAGCATGCAAGCAAGAAGGCAATGGGGAGACATATATAAAACCCTGAAAGAAAAAAACTAACAACCAAGAATCCTTTATCCAGTAAATCTATAATCAAAACATTCCAGGATAAACAGAAGCTAAGGGATTTTGCCAAAGCCAAACCTGCGCTACAAAACATCTTAAAGTGAGTTCTATGGACTCAGAAGCAACAAGAACAGACAACAACAAGATACTGACATATGTGGCAGCACCTCCCAGAACTAAATGGACAGAAGGAAGAGTTAAGAACAGAACAAAACTCTAAGAACAAACTCAGAGGCTGTGGGAGGTCAGTCCAAGATCAACATACAAAAATCAGTTGGATTCCTCTACACCAAAAATGACAGTGCTGAAATGGACATTAGGAGAGCAATACCATTTACAATAGCTGTCCCAAGGATGAAATATCTAGGAATAAATGTAGCCAGAGAAATAAAGGACTATACAAAGAACACTACATAAAAACTACTACAAGAAACCAAAAGAGACCTATAAAAATGGAAGAATGTACCATGCTTTTGGATAGGAGCATTAATATCGTGAAAATGTCAATACTGCCCAAAGCAATTTACACATATAATGCAATCCCAATCCAGATTACAATGACATTCTCAAAGACATGGAAAAAACAATTGCAAACTTTATATGGAAAGGAAAGAGACACAGGATAAGCAAAGCACTGATTAAGAAGAAGAATAAGGTTGGAAACCTCTTACTCACTGACTCCAAAATTTATTACATGGCTACAGTGGACAAAACAGCTTGGTACTGGTACAATGAAAGATATAGTGATCAATGGAACAGAATCAAGAATCCAGAAATTAACCCATTCACATACAGCCTACTGATTTTTGACAAAATACCTAAATATATTGCATGGGGAGGGGATAGTCTCTTCAACAGATGGTGCTAGCAGAACTGGAAAGTGATATGCAAAAGATTGAAACAAGACCTTCACCTCACATCTTATACAAAAACCAACTCAACATGGATTACAGACCTAAATGTGAATCCCAGAATTATGAAGGCCATCAATGAAAAAATAGGGACCTAAGTGAGTGCACTGATTCAGGGAATACACAAACTACCAAACATTTTGAAAACTACACAAACAAAAGTAGACAAAATAGATGATTGGGATATGTCAAAAATTAAAAACTTATGTGCATCAAAAGACTTCACCAGAAGAGTAAAAAGGGAACCCACAGAATGGGGAAAAATCTTTTGCAATGACACATCAGACAAGGGACTCATTTCTAAAATATATAGGAAACTACAACACCTCTACAAGTAAAAGACAAATAACCCAATTAAAAAATGGGCACAGAACATGAACAGACAGCAGATCCAATCAGCCAACAAACATACGAAGAAATGTTCAGAATCACTAGCCATTAGAGAGATGCAAATCAAAACAACAATGGCATATCATCTCACACCAGCAACAACAGCAAAGATCAAAAAAATAGAGGACAATAAATGTTGGTGGGAATGTGGAGAGACTGGGATGCTCCTGCATTGCTGGTGGGATTGCAAAATGGTCCAATCTCTCTGGAAAGCAATATGGCACTTTCTCGGTTGGAAATAGAAATAACTAATAATCCAGCAATTCCTCTACTTGGTATTTACCCACAAGAAATACGAGCCATAACACAAGTAGATATATGCACACCAATGTTCATAACAGCACTATTTACAGTCGCAAAAAGATGGAGTTAGCCTAAGTGCCCATCAACTGAAGAATGGATAAACAAACTGTGGTATATACACGCAATAGAATATTATGTTACCTTGAAGAATAACAAGAAAGCTGCAAGCCACTGCAAAACATGGATGAACTTGAGGACATTATGTTGAGTCAAATTAGTCAGTCACAAAAGGAGAAATACTGCACAGGACCACTACTGTAAAAGACTAAGAAAAAGAACCAAATCTCAAGTGGGGGGGGGGGAGGATGCTTTCCTGGTCACCAGGATGTAAAGGGTGGGGTGAGGGGAGGGAGAGGAAGGTGGAGCACAAGGTAGGGAATAGACACAGGATAGTTTAGGTGCTAGGGAGGGGGGGCAATACACAAGAAGAGGGAAGGGAATGGAAGAACAAAGTAGATGGGAGAACAATTAGGCAGTTTTGCATGGGTTACGTGGGACAGAGGTAAATAAATGAGTATGTAAGCACAACTTTGGAACAACAGGGCTCTGGAATATAGGGATTGAGACATAGTTGGCATGGGGAGAAGGGGGGTAATAATGTTAAGATGCTTGGCTGTCTTTTGAATCTTAGTTTCTCTGGCATACCATTATAAAATGGAAACATGAGGGGGAGAAAAAGGAATAGCCAGAAATATCACCATAGAAAGCTTGTAAGTCCGTCTTCTGCCTATAATGATTGGAATACCTAAAACGGGGCTACAACATGCCAAGTAAAGGAGGCTTCCTGCAGAGCCTCTGCATCACATAAGACCATAGGTGGAATCCTGAACCGCATCCAGAGTCTTCTGAGGTGGGAAATGTCCACTTGAAAGAAAGGACAAGCAGACCAGCCTGGAGCGGCTAGAAGAACAAAAGGTCTTTCTTGAAAGAAAGACCTACTGGAAAAATACAAAACAATAATGGAAGTCCGACTAATTACTACAAGAACAAGCAAGTTGCTCACCCAGGAGACATTAAGGCAAGTGGTCGGGTCCCCTCAGGGCAAACCCCCTTCCAAGACTAAGACTTAATGGGAATACACTCTCTGATTGGTGACAACATTCATCACCGATAAGGGAAAGTGAGGGAAAAACAGCAATGAAGCTGTGAGTTAACCCCTACAATGTACAATAAACTCCTGTGAACCCGGGAGGAGACCTGGTTGGCCAACAGTGTGGCAAGACCTGGGGACTCTTGGGCCAGTGTAAATGACATAGTCACAAAGGACTAGAGTGGAGAGTGAAGCGTCCAGCTGATAAGAAGAGAGGGCATATGCACAAGAACACCCACACTTGCAGATAATACCCACTTGATCTGGTTTCAATGACTGGATGATCAGAACTCAACTAGAAGAAGAAAGAAGAGGAAAAAAAGAGTAATCTGATACAATTTGATGAACTTGACCTACACCTATGGATGCAGTAACTCAAAAGAGGGAACACATCTTTACAGTGAGGATCATTCCTACCCCTTCATTCACAGAGTAGACAGGGATGGGAAACTTGGACATTGGCTACCCAAAATAGGTGGGTGGGTGGAGGTGGGGGCTACAAAGGCAAGAAGTGACTGGCTTATAAGCTTTCAAGCAGGAGCCTACATCAGAGGGCGTGGAGGAAGGTAGAATCTCCACTGAGTAGTATCCAATCTGTCCGGGCAGGGCTAATGAAAGGAGATGGGGATAGATCTCTTGTGATACAATAGTGAATAATTGCTATCAGGACTGATTGTGTGGGTTGGAAATGTAATGGTAGACATTTTGTATCAAAAGGAGTGAAGTATCAAAAGGAGTAGAGCGGAGAGTGGAACCCTACCCAGAAAAGCAGTGACACCAGAGATGAAGGCAGATAGGATGGCGTGGAGAGATGGAGCAGCTGGGGACATTAGACCCAGAGAGGGAGAGTGGCTGTGTGCTGATGACCTGGGGGAAGGCCTGCAGGGTATACCCTGTGGTTGGTTGATGATGCATGGAGGGGATTGTAACCAGGACAATGAAACAATATACAATAGGGTGAATGTAAAGTTAATGTTCTTCCATATAAACTATCACATAATTCACACAAAAAAAACTTTTTTAAATGGATGAAAATGTCGAGTGATCAGCGTGTTCTAATTTCGACTCTAAATATCACTTGTATTTTCTATTGGCTTGGAATATTTGTTGTAAAGAATGAAGTGCAATGATGATATAGTCTACTTGTTCATACTGGACTGACTTCCATTTCTTAATATTGTCTGTTCATGACTCGATCATCTGGCTATTGACATGCTCTAGGTTCCAGTTTTTAAAGCGCCATGAGCCAAATATTTCTTCTGTATGGTTGATCCATCTAGTTTAATAGCTTCTTTTTAAATCATCTGTTTCTTGATGCTACCCATTGTGGTCATTAGAAACAAAATATGATGACAATTTGGGGTGTGAGAGAGATGTAAGGTTTTCTTGGTGAAAGAAACTAACCTGAAATAATGCCACCAGAGACTGAGTGGAAATTGCTTCTTTCTAAGGTACCATTTTTATGAGCCAATGGTATTTAAATTAAAAGTTCATCTTGAAGGAATAACTGTAATATAATTTGAAATAAAGGTATAGTAACCTTATAAAGAAGAGTATTATAATGAATAACATTGTGACTGGGGTGAATTTGTTGAATGAGTAACTGATAGTGTTCCTGCACAAGTAAAATGTATCCACTAGGCTTCTACATAATCTGTTTTTACTTTGTAATTTGTAGTCCTCAAAAGAGTTTTAAAAATATATAATAAAGTCCATCTTTACACTTAAAAAAAAAAAAAAAAAAGGCTTGGTCTTACGGTCTTATCATCTCTAACCCTGAAGTGGGTCAAATCTATTACCAGGGGTTTTATGAGGTACTTGGAAAGAATTATTTTAACAGTTAAGCATTTATTTAAAGGAGTCCTAGAGATGCAGCAGTTAAGAGCTCAGTTGCTAACTGAAATGCTGAAAGTTTGAACATACCATCTGCTCCATGGGAGAAAGATGTGGCCATCTGCTTCTGTAAAGACTCTGGAAACCCTTTGCTGTTGTTAAGTACTATTAACTTCAGTTCTAACTCATAACAACCCTATATAGGGTTTCCAGGAGTCCTGGTGTGGTGCTGTAGAATAAGCACTGGACTACTAACCACAGGGTTGGCTGTTCACATCCAACAACTGCTTCTCAGAAACACTATACAGGGTTGCTATGAATCAGAACCAACTCGACGGCACTCAACAACAGCCAGGTGGGTTTCAAGCACAGACCTTGTGGCTAGCAGTCTAGTGCTTATCCTATACCAGGAAACCCTAGGGGAAGTTATACTATGTCCTACAGGGTTGCTAAGGAGCTCTGGTAGCATAGTGGTTACGAATCTGGCTGCTAACTTCAAGGTCAGCAGTTATAAACTACCAACTGCTCCACGGGAGAAAGATGAGGCTTTCTACTCCAGTAAAGATTACAGCCTTGGAAACCCTGTACAGGGTCTCTATGAGTCAGAACTGACTCCACGGTACTTAACAACAACAACAGGGTTGCTATGAGTCAGACTTGACTTGATGGCACACAAGTATCATCTGTTTATGTCATCAGCTACTGGTTTTGCATTTAAAGTAGTGATATAAAATGTCCCTTAAAAATCTAGTTATGCCTTCTAAAAATAAGTTGCTTACATGAAGAGTGCAATCAATGTCATTGAATTGTGCATGCAGAAACAATTTCTTGTGTATATTTGTATCACATTTTAAAAAGAAAAATGTGAGCTGTTTTACTTATTTAGTAAATAATAACAGTAGATTCCTGGTGTGGCACTACTGTAGGATCAGCACTGAACTGCAAACCACAAGGTCGGCAGTTCAAACCCACTAGCTGTGCCATAGAAACCCTATAAAGGTCACTATGAGTTGGAACTGACTCCATGGCACTTCACAAGCACACAAGAAATAATAGGTGTTGTGCATGGAGATGAAAGTTCACAGATATTGGAACTGCTGTCCTAACACAATTAGCAGAGTCTATTCATTGGCATGGATGACATACACAGTAGGCTGCCAGACCCTCAGTCTTAGAGAAAGTCATTGAGAGAGGTGGCTGCTTTCTGAGAATTTACAGCTAGCCACTGCAAGTCTCATCTGCTGCAGCATAGAATCCACTCAGTCCATAAAAATGGAATTTAAGATTATTCTGAAAAAGAAAAAGAAAAGTACAGTTGGATGCAAGAAGACACCAGTCTACACAAGTGAGGACTGATTAATCCAATTAAAAATGTATCACACAGATAGCTATAGTTCATGAAACGAAGAAATTTTAATATAGTCATTTGATTTTTGGCAGAAGGGTTAGGAATGGGGAACAGGATGATTGAATATAAAGAGTTACTGTGATTGATTTCAGGAACTAATTACAGGAGTGCCCAAGGATAGTTTTATGACATTCACATGGGATCATAAAATATCACTGGTGGGTATTTACACAGATACTTACACAGATATTTAGCCAGTTATTCATCTTAGTACCAGGCTCTCATTTCCATGAAACAACTCGTTAGTGAAAGCCTATTACATGATCTGGGAAGTTTCAGATAAGGCCAGCTCCAAGCCCTTTCAAGCAATTCTCTTTGTTTACAACTTTCTCATGAAGAAATAGTTATCTTGATCACTTTATACAAAAGACAACAGTGTCAAGATTCTCTTCCTTACAGTGTATTTTTTTAATATCCTGACATAACCAAAGATAGAAACTGCTTATCAGTTTTATGGCTTCTACCAATTAACAACAACAACAACAACCAATTAACAAGTAGTCCTGATATTGGCTATGGGTTAATGCACTAAACTGCAAATCAGCTTGAACTGCAAAGTTGATGGGTCAAGTTCACCAGCTGCTCCTTGGAAACCCTAAACAGGTCTCAATGAGTTGGAACCAACTCAACAGCAGTTAACAACAACAACAACAACAAATTAACATAGTCAGATAGCAGGAGTATGTCAGGGAAACAAACAGGATTCCCTGGCAGGCAGACTGAGGGAGAAGGGAGGACTGGAGTGTGTGTATGTGAGGGTGTGTAGGTAGGTGACATGTAAATAATCTAATTCAGCAAGAACTGGTTAAATTCAATAATGCAGTTTTGGTAAGAAAGATTTATGAATGTGTCCTTTACATATCCCAGGGTCAAATAAAAGCTTAAGACACAAATCACAAGAGGAGATGGCAAAGTCAAAGGTGCTGCCCACAACAGTGGAGTAGGAGTGGCAACCCAGAGTAGGGGGAGGGAAGCATCATGACCTTTTGTGAGATTTGTGTCAAAAAAAATTCTGTCCTCTAGCCAGACTGCTCTGTCATTGCCCCATAAGTCTGCCTGTTGACTCTTGCCTTCGTATTGTTATGTTTTCCTGCTGAAATGACCTCTGCTCTTCTCTTGTATCTTTTAGAGCCCACACTCCACCTCCTCCATGAAGCTTTCCCTATCACTTCACTTCAATAGCACAAATGCCTCCTGCTGGCATTTCCATGCACGGTACCATAGTGCTTCACTCTGCATTCCTCATAGCAGGAAATGCACCCCAGGATAGGATGTGAGATGATTTAAAAGTCAGCTTGGTGGTGGTGGTGTTCTGCCACCAACTCATAATGTTACTGGATCAGGTTACAGAAGACTAGAAAGTCATGAAATATAGTATAAAAGAGGCTTATTAGAAAAAGAATACCTGTGGAGGCGGGGCTTGATGGCGGATAGGGTAAAAGTGCAGTGAAGTTCTCCATCAGCAACAACACAGAATACCAGACTAAGTAGGTTCAGGGCAGAGCTCCAAAACTCTAAACCACATATCTAGGAATATTTTAAAAGTTTGAAGGCTTATAGCTAGTGAAACTTGTAGCAGAAGTAAGAAATCTCATACTTTGGAATCTGCCGGACTTGGCAGCCTGGAGCCCACAACTTGGGTAAGACCAAATGGCAAGACCAAGTAGGGGAGCAAGCTGACCCACCATGCAATAATGTCACAGGAACCTCAGAGCAAAGGTGGACAAAATACTTTGTCCGTTTGCTTTGTTCCAATTTTTTTCTTTTTGGTATCTGTTCTTGGCCCCCCACTGTTTGTGCACCTCCATTCTAGTGACTAGAGGGGGTACCTGAGCTAGTGGACACCCCCCACACCCAGCACTGGATGCGCATAGATACTCTCAGCATTTAAAAAGTCAAGCAGCTCAACAGCCAGCCCTGAACTGTTTATTAATAGGAAAAAGGCCAGAACAAGGGGTGGTGGAGTGGGAGAGAGATTTTAAAAACAAAACAGCCTGAAAATTAAATCCTGAGGTACAGCATAACAACCAACTGTGGCATCTTGAAATTTATCAGGTGGCCTTGAAGACAAGAAGCAGAAATGGAATATTAAAATCATACTTATATTGTTGTTGTTGTTGTTATGTGCCGTGGAGTCAGTTCCAACTCATAGCGACCCTGTACAGGGTTTCCAAGGCTGCAAATCTTTACGGGAGCAGAAAACCTCATCTTTCTCCTGCAGAACAGCTGGCAGTTTCGAACTGCTGACCCTGAGGCTCGCAGCCTGATTCATAACCACTACGCTACCAGAGCTCCTTATATTAGTCTACAGACTTTTTTTCTTCTTTTTTCTTTTCATCCTCCTCTCCCTTTTCTGCAAATATAGACTACAGTATCCAATATAGTTTTATTATTGTTGTTGTTTTGTGTGTTTGTTTGTTTTTTCCTTTTCTTTTTCCTTATTTTTTGTTGTTGCTATTTTGTTGGGGGTTTTGCCCCCTTTTACCTTTGGGGGACTCTTTTTCTCCCTATATTACCCAAAAAAGAGACAGCAATTGCTGCCATGTACTCAAGCTACAATCACACCCTATAAAACCCCCAAAACCAGGCAAGAACCAATACCAACTGCTATATATTGGGAAGACAGACAACACCTGTGAAAGTAACTCTGAGTTAAGCACTAAGAAGAGTGAAAAGGGAAGCCCACATCCTGATCACATCTTCCTGGAAGTAATCAGAAAGCATAAAAAATACCAAAACATACACCCAGTTAAGTGTTAGGGCCACAGAAAAACACTAAACATGTCCAAGAAGCAAAAGTAGATGACTATATCAGCACATGTCCAGAAACAAGATAAAATGTCTGAGACAAATGACCTAGAGGTAGACCTGGACTTCATTCTGGAAGGAGGGCAGGCCTTGGAAATGCCTGAGAAGGAATTCAGAAAAATGATTATAAAATGATTCAAAACATTTTACAATGGAGTTGAGACAAATAAGGAAGAAGTCAGGAAAGTGCTATATGAACAATCAAATAAGACAGATACAGCATTGGAAACAATTCAAAACCTACAGAGAGAGGTCTAAACAATCAATATAATAGAATATCAGAAATACACAGAATACTGAAGGGGCAAAGGAGTACAATAGAAGAGAAGGAAGGCAGAAGTAGAGATCTGGAAGATAAATCTCTCAATACCACTAAGATAGAAGAGCAGGCAGATAAAAGGATAAAAAGAGAGTCTAGATTCATGTTGGACAACATGAAGAGAAATAACTTCAAAATTATCAGGTTTTCAAACCAGGAAGAATCACACAAGCCCACAAAGGATATAGTTGAAGAACTGCTGGAAGAAAATATTCCTAATATGCTGAAAAGTGAAAAGATAAACATTCAAGAATCTCAACGAATCCCAGGAAGGATTGACCCCAAAAGACAATCACTGAGACACATCATAATCAAGCACTCCAAAATCAAAGATAAGGGGACAATCCTGAAAGCAACTAGGGAAAATAGAAGCATTTCATACACAGGCAAGCAAGGCAAATTAACCATGGACTTATCAGGAGGAACCCTTCAGGCAAGAAGGCAATGGGGGGACATATATAAAACCCTGAAAGAAAAAAATGGACAACCAAGAATCCTTTATCCAGCAAAGCTATCAATCAAAAACAATGATGTAATCAAAAATTCCAGGATAAGCTAAGGATTTTGCCAAAGCCAACCCTGTGCTACAAAACAACCTAAAGGGAGTTCTGTGGACTGAGAATCAATACAAACAGACAACAACCAGCAATTGACATACATGGCAGCATCTCACAGAACTAAATCGACAGATAGAAGAGTCAAGAACAGGAAAAAACTGTAAGAACAAACTCAGAGAATCAGGGAGGTCAGTCTATAATCAAAACAATTACAATGTGAAAGAAAGTAAACATGTAGGAACAGAGATCCAGATGGTAAAAAGGTCAGGTAAATTACAGGATAAAATAGACTGCACTAAATGGAGGGAAAAGTTAATGCAATATAAGGTAACCTCAAAGAAAATTAACACTTCACAACATACCAAGAAAATGAAAATCCAAAAACATGGAAACATTAAAACTATGAGGAAACTCACAAGAAAGAACACAAAAACCATGAACTCAGCACAGGAAGACACACAGAACAAAGAAAGCAGCAACACCACACACACACAAAAGAACCATAATGGCAGCAATTCATCTATAACTATTGATAATTACACTGAATGTAACTGGATTAAATGTAGCAGTTAGGAGACAGAGGGTAGTGGAATGGATAAGAAACAAGATCCTTCAATATGCAGTGTGCAAGAAACACATCTCACCCAGAGAGACAAAATAGATTAAAAGTCAAAGGATGGAAAAAAATATATACCAAGCTAATTGTAATAAAAAACGAACAGGAGTGGTAGCACTAATCTCTGATAAAAATAAACTTTAAGGCAAAACCCAGCATAATAGAGAATGATGAACATTATCTCATGATTAAAGGGACAATTGAACAAGATGACATAACCATAATAAATATCTATGCTTCCAATGAAAGAGCTCCAAAATATATAAAGCAAACTCTAATAGATTTGAAGAAAGAAATAGACGGATCTACAATAATTGTGGGTGATTTTAACACACCTCTTTCAAAAATGGATAGAACAACCAGAAACAAACTTGACAAAGACACAGAAGAACTAAACAACACAATCAGCCAACTGGGCCTCATAGATGTGTACAGAGCATTCAACCAAACAACAGTGCAATTCACATTCTCTTCCAGTGCACATGTAATAGTGCACATGGAATATTCTCCAGAATAGCACAAAACAAATCTCCATAAATTTACAAATTTCAAAATACTACAAAGCATTTCCTCAGACCACAATGCAATCAAATTAGAAATCAACAATAGGAAGACCAAGGAAATAAAGTCAAATACATAGAAACTGAATAACACCCTGCTGAAAAGTGACTGTGTAGTAGAAGAAATAAAACATGAACTCAAAAAGTTCCTAGAAACAAACAAAAATGAAACATGACATACCAAAACATTTGGGACACAGCAAAAGCGGTGCTGAGAGGACAATTTATTGCAATAAATACACATATACAAAACCAAGAAAGAACCAAAATTAACACATTAACACAGCATCTACAATAATTAGAAATAGACCAACAGAGGGAACCTAAAGCCACCAAAAGAAAAGAAATAATAAAAATTAGAGCAGAAATCAATGAGATAGAAATCAGAAAAACTATAGAAAGAATCAAGAGGAAAAGAAGCTGTTTCTTTGAAAGAATTAACAAAATTGACAGACCACTGGCAAACCTAACAAAAGAAAAGAAGGAGAAGACACAAATAACACACATTAGAAACCACATGGGTGATGTCACAATGAAACCAAAGGAAATCAAAAGGATAATATTAGAATACTACAAAGAGTTGTACTGTAACAAATTTGAAAACTTAGAAGAGATGGATACATTTTAAAATAAACACGACCTACCTAAACTTACACACAATGAAGTAGAAAACCTGAATAGACCCATAATAAAAGAAGAAATTGATCAGGTCATCAAAAAGCTCCCAACAAAAAAAAAGTCCAGGCCCAGATGGCTTCACTGGTGAGTTCTACCAAACATTCAGGGAAGAGCTGTCACCAATTCTACTCAAATTATTCCAGAAGATAGAGAAAAATGGAAAACTTCCTAATACATTTTATGAAGCAAGCATAAAACTCATAGCAAAACCAGGGAAGGATGTCATTAAGAAAGAAAATTATAG